>NW_006408653.1:9226264-9227092 GCF_000296735.1 Chrysochloris asiatica
AATTTAAGGTGGTTCAAACTCAACAGTCACTCCTCAGAAACCCTCTATAGGGATGCTATGAGTCAGAACTGACTCCATGACACTTAACAACACAATGAAGAATTTGATTTCAAGGTTTTGCGAACATGAAAATTTGCTGAAATGAAAGCATTTTATTAATTCTCTATGTTGTTGTTGTTAAGTACCACAGAGCTCCTTAATTCTCTATAAAATACTAAAGTAACTTAACTTACAAGCACAAACACATGAACAAAAATCAAAATTGAGTTTAAAAAGCATTCTTTATTCAATAACACTGTCCTGAATCAAAGTCCTATTTTGTGAATGTTACCACTTGTTGTTAAGTACCCTTGAGTTGATTCAGACCCATAGCAACCCTATATAGGGTTTCCAAGGAGCAGTTGATGAGCTTGAACCATCGACCTTGCAGTTCAAATGACTTTGCAGTCTGACGCATTAACCCACAGAGCCACCAGGACTCCATGTTAGGTTGTTGCTGTTAAGTACTGTGGAGTAGGTTCCGACTCATAGTGACCCTGTATAGGGTTTCTGAGGCTGTAGATCTTTATGGTAGCAGAATACTTCATCTTTCTCCTGCAGAGCTGCTGGTAGTTTTGAACTTCTGACTTTGCAGTTGGCAGCCCGACTTGTAATCACTATGCTACCAGAGCTACCTGCCCGTCAAATCAGTTCAGACACATAGTGACCTTATGAACAACAGAATGAATACTACCAGGTCTTGCATCCTTCTCACAATCCTTATTAAGCTTCTGTTCATTGCTGCTGCTGCTGTGACAATCCATTTTGTTGGGGGTCTTCTCTCTTTTG
>NW_006408653.1:9228702-9230519 GCF_000296735.1 Chrysochloris asiatica
CATCTCCCCTCACTTCATATCAACTGGATGCTTCACTCTCAGCTCTAGGCCTCTGTGGCTATGTCTTTGTCCATGGGGTCAGGTGTCCTCAGGTCTCACCACACTTTGGACCAACCAGTCCTTTCTCTTCTCCCTTTCATCTCCAGGTCGATGGGAGTCTATGGAATGTGGTCGAACTCAGCCCATATCTTCATTGCTGCCATTCTTCCTACTTCCACTCACCAGTAGACCAACGTGGTTGACAGCAAGCTTACATGTCTGCTGATGTGTTCCCTTTGAGATTCAGTCTTGGCTTCCGCCTTCTTTTGATGCTTCAGTATTTTATCGTTGTTTTAGTTAGGTGCCATCGGTCAATTCTGACTCATAGAGTCCCTATGCATAACTGAATGAGACACTGCTTGGTCCTACACCATCCTGTCATTTGTTGCTACACTTGAGCCCATTGTTGTTGCCACTATGTCAATCCATCTCATTGCAGGCCTTCCTCTTTTTAGCTGACACCCCACTTTACAAAGTATGATGTCCTTCTCCAGGGACTGGTCCCTCCTGATAGGATATCCAAAGTCTGAGTGATGAAGACTCACTGTCCTTGCTTCTGAGGAGCATTCTAGCTGTACACCTTCCAACACAAATGTGTTTGTTCTTATGGCAGACCATGGTACTTTCAATATTCTTCCCAACACCATAACTCAAATGTATCAATTTTTCTATGGTCTTCCTTATGCATTTCCGAACTTGCACATGCATATAAGATTATTGAAAATACTATGACTTGAGTGAGTTGCACCTTTATTCTCAAACTGATATCTTTGCATTTGAACACTTTAAAGAGGTCTGGTGCATCAGGTTTGCCTATTGCAATAAGTCACTTGGTTTCTTGACTGCTGCTTCCTTGAGTGTTCACTGTGGATCCAAGCAAAATTGACAATTTCAATATTTTCTCAATTTATCATGATGTTATTTATTGGTCCAATTATGAAGATTTTTTGTGAGGTACAATCCATACTGAAGACTGTGGTCTTTGATTTTGTCAGTAAGTATTAAAAGTCCTCTTTGCTTTCAGCAAGCAAGGTTGTCATCTGTATATCTCAGGGTGTTCATGAATCTTCCTCCAATCCTGATGCCACTAATTCTTAATATAATCCGTCTTCTTAGATTATTTGCTCAGCACACAGAATGCATGTTTGTTGTTAAGTGCCATTGAGTTGGTTCTGACCCATTGTGACCCTGTATAAGGTTTCTGAGGAGCAGCTGGTGAGCTTGAACTGCTGACCTTGCAGTTCAAATGGATTTGCAGTTTGACACATTAACCCACAACGCCACACCAGGACTCCTTACGGATCGAATAAGTATGGTGAAAGAATACAACTCTGGTGCACACCTTTCCAGATTTTAAACCATTCAATATTCCCTTGTTCTGTTTGAATGACTGCCTCTTTGTGGTCACATGTGTCACTGCTGCTTGCATGAATGTTGATAATGGATCCAAGCAAAACGAAGTCTTTGACAACTTCAATCTTCTCTCCATTTATCTTGATGTTGTTGATCGGTCCAATTGTGAGGATTTTTGTTTTCTTTCCATTGAGGTTCAGCCCATATTGAAGGCTATGGTCTTTGATCTTCATCAGTAAGTATTTTAAGACCTGTTTGCTTTCAGCATGCAAGGTTGTATCATCTGCATATTACAAGTTGTTAATGAATTTTCCCCAAATCCTGATTTCACATTCTTCTTCATATAATCAAGTTTCTCAGATTATTTGCTCAGCATACAGATTGAATAAATTTGGTGAGAGAATACAGCCCTGGCCCACACCTTT
>NW_006408653.1:9230919-9253543 GCF_000296735.1 Chrysochloris asiatica
TATAATAATTTATACCACCAAAGGGTACATTCTACAAGCCTGCCTCCTGGCCACCAGCTCTCAGTCCTTCTCTTTCCATGAATCTAGAGACCTCAGCTGCTCCTTCTCTCCATGTCTCCATCTCTGCCTCCATCTGTGGTGTCGCTGCTTTTCTGGATAAGGTCCCACATTCTGCTTGTGCTTTTCTCCCTTGATGGTCCTAGAGTCCTCTGTTCCTGGACTGTGAGATTAACTTTTCCCCTGTTTTTTTGTTTGAAGTCTAAGGCCAATTTTGTTTTTTTAATGTTTTATTGTGAATTGTGTGATAATCTACACAATATCACACAGAATATCAGCTTTACGTTCATTCCATCATCCATCATTTCGTTGGCATAGTTATCATCCTGTCCATGCATCCTCACCCAACCAAGGGGTGTACCCTGTAAACCTGCACCCCCCTCCCACCACAGTCCTCAGCCCCTTTCCATCTCCTGGTCCTGAGCCCCCAGCCCCACCATCTCTTGATGTTGTCTTCTCTGTAAGGCCAATTTTTATTTCTACAATAAAAAGGCAGCCAAACAACATATAACACATTGAAAGGATATCACTGAGTGAGCTTCAAGTGGAGGGTAGCTTTCTGCAAAGGCTGTGAGTCCAAATGGGGAGAGGGAAGGTCATCTTGTTCTTGGACTGGCTAGCTCCTAAGAGGTCAGCAGGCACGACACCAACTCCAGACCAATGCCATCTAAAGCCGAGTCCTGCCAGTTCCGAGCCCACAAAGGACCGAAATATGTCATGGGGTGTGGGAGTGAGCGGTTATGGTGGTGCTGCTGCTCAGAAGAGGTGGCGTACAAGCTCCCTGTGGCACATTCAGATGGAGCTTGGTGACAGATGCATGTGGGGTCTCACGTGGATGTTCCGATTGTAAATTTATGAAAGAATTTCCTCAAAGGAGGTGGAAGCAAAAGATGCTAACCTATGTAACTTTGGAAATGAGTGCCTCAGAAACCAACAGGGCTGCTATGAGTCAGACCTGAGTGGATTACATGCAGTAGCAGTAGCAGCAGCAGTCAAATGTTTAATAATTTACACCAACCAAGAACACCTGAGAACATATTATAAAGCTCATATGATTAAACAATGTGGTACTAGTGCGTATACAAGGGTAAGTCAGAAAGCATTGCTAAAAAGTCATAGAAACCTTCATTAAACAAAAATATAAAAATGTAAAGCTACTACTTCTCAATATATGTCCCATCTCTGTAACCCTGTCCCAAATAATTCTACATTTAAAAAATACATAGCAGTTTTGGCATCCTCAAGGGATTCAAATTGTGTTCTTTTTCAATGTTCTTTGAGTTTCAGATACAATGTTGTTTTTAAATGCTGCCAAGTTGGTCCCAACTATTAAAGACCTTGTATAGGGTTTTCCAGGACTCAATGCTGACCTTAAGGTTGGCAGTCCCATGCTAATCCTATAGGGTCATACCAGGACTCCTGAGGTATAATAGGAAGTGTGAAAGAATAAGATCAGAGCTATATGGTGGATGGAGTAAAGTTTCCTAATGAAATTCTTATAGGACAGGCCTTACTACCTTCAAAAACTGAGCAGGTGCATTGTTATAAAGAGAAAAAAAAAAAATCCCTCAGCTCAACTTCTGTGGACATTTTCTTACCAGTATAGTTTTCACTCCTCTTAAAAATTCATAACAAGCCTCCATGATTGTCCTGTGTCCTTCAAGAAAATCTACCAAGATTATGTCTTTAGAATCCTCCAAAAAACAGCTATAATAACCTGAGTTGACATCTTTGTCGTGATTTTAATTGGCCCCACAGATCCTGGAGTGGCACTGTGGTTTAATGAGGTGGACTGCAAGGTTGGTTTGAACCTAAAGGCCGGTGGTTCAAGTTGCTCCTCGGAAACCCTGTACAAGGTCATTTTGAGTTGGAAGCGACTTGACAGTACTTAGCAACAGCAAAAACAACAGATCCCCTTATGACTGTTTTGATGGGACTCTTCATTTGAAGCCACTCTAAAGAATTGTATACTGAGGGAGCCTGTCTGTGGCATCTGTTAATTTAAGAGATATGTTTAAACATATATTGTTTGTAATAAACCTGTGCTTGCATGAACTGGAACCCTAGTCATAATTATTGTTTTTTAACTTTTTATTGTGACTTGAGTGAATGTTTATAGAACAGATCATCAGTTTTTCATTCAACAAATCATACACTTCATTTCGTCTCAATGATTGCCATCCCCTCCATGTAACATCATCTATCCCACTTTCTCCTTGTGTTTCCCATTTTTCATTCCTCTTTATTTCCCAACTCTTCTGAATTTTTTCCTTGGGTAAATACTGCCCTTTTGATCTTGAATAGTTGACCATTATGTTGTGTGCATACTTCACTAGTTGTCCTCACTATATACCTATCTATTGCTTGACTGAAAATTGAGCTATGTGAGTAAATTGAGTTCAAGACCTGAGAGTGATGAAAGATCATAGTCTTGGGATTCCACCAGTCTCCATCTGACCAGAAAGCCTGGTCTTTTTATGATTTTGAGTTTTGTTTCACATTTTTCTCCCACTCTATCCAGGACCTTCTAATGTGATCCCTTTCAGAGGAGTTGCTGGTTGGGAGCCAACCACCATCTAGTTAGTTAAGGGAGACTGATTTTTATATGGTCCATTAAGCCATTAGATAAGTGGTTTCTCAGTGCCTTCAATTTTCACCTTCTGTCCTTTGGAAAGGAAGACCTTATGTGGCCACTCATGGTTTGTTTGTTTTTTTTGTGTGTGTGTGTTTGCACATAGGGTGCTTTATTCTCCACAGAGTGATACATGCTTAGGTGGGTTGGGCTTGGCCCAATGTCCCCATATATACAGAACTGAATAAAGTAGGTCTGACAGAAGAAGTCTGATTTGCCTTGATGTGGAAAGGGAGATGGGGAAGATGAACATTAAAACCAGGGATGTGTTCAGTCCTGTGCTGGTTCTGCCCTGGAATGCAGGATAAGAAGGCAGCTCTCAGCATTGTCACTTCCAGGCTGGGGATATCTACCGGGCTTGGAGGGCCTTCTGTACCACATTTTCCCACTCAGCAGCTGAGATCTCCGGGCCCAGGCAGGAACCCCTGGTGCAGGCAGGCTTATTCCAGCCATTGTCCTTTTCACCAGTTCTATATGTTCTGGGTCCATGGGAATTGAGCTGTGGTTGCCCAATGCTATAGGTCCTTCATAAAAGGCAAATAATATACACATGTGCCTCACCAGAGGGGATATGCAAATTAATTATGTCTGTGGAAAAAGATAATGTAAAAGCTCATTATCATCAGTCAAAACAAGGCCAGGGGCCGCCTGTGGAACAGACCATTAATTGCTCATATGCAAGTTCAGGCTGAAACTGAAGAAAATTAAAACAAGTCCATGAAAACAAATGCTCTTCATCTTCACTTTCTAATGGAGGGTGTCGACAACTATTTCTTCTCCATCTCCCATAGGTGCCAACTCTACTTCCTCTTGTTCAGGATCTTGGTTTAGGGGTTGGTAAGAGTAGCCAGCTGGGCCTGGCCCAGCTTCCTCCTGCTCTTCCTCGTGTTCCTCACTGCTCCAATCTCCAGTGCCTTCTGTGGGGCCCAAGTGAAACCCCAGTTCCTCAGTCTGACTGGGGAAGATACGCTCTGGACCCATGGTGTCTCCCCCTAGAACTACTGCTGCTATCCGGTGTAGGGTCTGCTCGGAGCCTACGGCAGACTACTCATGGGTTTTTAAGATGCCAGTTCAGTAGCAATAATTTTTTACTTAGACTAGCAAATTAGTGATATGAAATAAAAAGTCTTGATGTAGACAGACCCAAATGTATGCAGAAATTCTATATATAATAAAGGTAGCATCTCAAATCACTGGAGCAAATATTTAATAAATCGTGCTGAGACAGTTGTAAACTCATTTGTGAAAAAATTAAAACTCTATACAGCGTTGCTATGGATCAGAACCAACTCAACAGTACTTAACATCAACAAAACATTAGTAAGATGAAATGGACTGGTATTGGCCATTTTGAATAAGGCAATCATATGGTTTACCATACTGGGAGTGACAAATTGAGGATGAATGGCATTACATTTGTTATCGAAGAGAGCATTTCAAGACCTATATTGAGGTACAGTGCTATCTGTAACAGATAATATCCATACACCTACAAGGAAAGCCAGTAAATGCTGCAACTGCTCAAATTTACACATTAAACACAAAGGCCAATCATGATGAAATTGAAAAATTTTACTGTTCTTTAATCTAAAAATTGATCAATAATGTGGTGAAAATTCATTTATAATTGTTGGTGACTGGAATGTGAAAGATGGAAACAAAGAGAAAGGATCAATAGTTGGAAACTATGGTTTTAGTGATAGAAATAATGTTGGAGATCACAATAGAATTTCATAAGACCAACGACTTCATTGCAAATACCACTTTTCAACAACACAAATGGAAGAAATTATGAAATAAAAGAACTGAACAGAACATTTCCAAAATGTCAAGGTGAAAAGACAAATCAATGTGACATATTCACTGAAAATGCCTTTTAAAAATAACATAAAAGGCAAATCATATACACATGTGCCTCACCAGAGGGACTATGCAAATTAATTATGTCTGTGGGAAAAGACAATGTAAAAGCTCATTATCATCAGCTAAAACAAGGCCAGGGGTCGCCTGTGGAACAGACCATTAATTGCTCATATGCAAGTTCAGGCTGAAACTGAAGAAAATTAAAACAAGTCCATGAGAGCCAAAATATGACCTTCAACATCTCCCACTTGAATTTAGAGATCATCTCAAGAACAGATTTGATACATAGATATGAATGACCGAATACCAGAACAGCTGTGAGATGCCACCAAGAACATAATACAGGAAAAAAGCAAAACATCATTAAAAAGACAGAAAAAAAATAAAATAAAATAAAAGACCTACCAGGCTGTCAGAAGAGACTATGAAACTTGTTCTTGCGCATAGAGATGTCAAAGTAACTGGAAGAAATGAGGACGTCAAAGAGCTGAACAGAAAGCTTCAAAGGGCAGCTCAAGAAGACAAAAGTCAAAGCAGGACTCCGTGGAGAATTGACGCGTGCCACCGCCTGGCGTCTGCTTGTGGCCATTCCTAACTTTCTACAGCTTTCTTAATCAAAAGTGGTCTAGGCAACCTGTAAAGAAAGGATTAAAAAATTTACAATGTTCTAGTTCTGCTTGCTTTGTTTTAAAAATCACTGCTTCAACCCATTTTCCAAGAACGGTGTTTCCTTTCTTCTCCAAATGTATCCAAAATCTCCACCTGATGTTCCTTAGCCCATATGGTTGTGTTTTTTTGTTTTCTTTTTCCAAAGTTGGGGAGAAAAATGGTGGTGGCTCACCTTCTTCCCCTGCCCTCACAAATTCCACTCTTCTTGCCTTCAGTTTATAGTTTCCACCTGTTAACTTCCCCAGATCCACGCCTGTCTCCTTAGCAAGAGAAGAGACAGCATTGACATTTGGTTTGGCTCTTCTCTCGGGCTGCACTGCCTGGTGTAGAATTTAGTTCCAGTTTTCCAGACTCCACAGTATATAAATAGCAGCCTTTAAAGAAAAAAAAAAATCTGGTAACAAGCAAACATACACTTAATTAAAAAAAAAAAAAAAGTTGTAAAAAGGGAAGCCCAGCTCTTACGTAAAACATGGCAAACCCTGCTGCCTGTGTGGTGGTTCACCTTCTTCCCTCATCCCCAGCATTGGCAGTAGCCTGGTGAGGAAAGCACAGAGTAACAGGTCTGTGGTGCATGATGGGTAGGCCCAACAGCTGGAAGACCCTGAACTGACTAGAAAGGCTTCTCTTCTCAGGCCCAAGGTCAGCCCTCCTCACCACAGCCCTTATTGGAAGATCAGCTGATCATTGCAGATGAAGCTAAAGCCAGAACTGTGAGATTAGCGGCCCGATTCGTAACCACTATGCTCCTTATTTTCATATTATGTCTGGAATTTTCTTGACCTCTTAAGTTATTTTGAACTTTATATACATTAAGATACACTTTTGCTCTTTAAAATTCTATGGGTTTGACAAATACATAGTGTTGTTTAGCATTATTGTATCATGTAGTTTCACACAAGGAGCTCTGGTACCATAGTGATTATGAATCGGGCTGCAAATCTTAAGGTCAGCAGTTTTAAACTACCAGCTGCTCTGCGGGAGAAACATGAGGATTTCTCCTCCCGTAAAGATTTACAGCTTTGGACACCCTGTACAGGATCACTATGAGTCGGAACCAACTCCAGGGCACATCACCACCACCACCACCACCATAGTTTTACACTTTTGTGCTTCATCTTTTCAACTCCTATTCCATTCCCACACTCTGGCAATCAATTACTTGTGTGCTCCTTTATAGTTTTGACTTCCAGAATGTCATATAATTGGATTCATACAGTATGTAGCCTTTTCAGACTAGTTTCTTACACTTTGCAATATTCATTTAAGGACTACTTTGTGTGGCTAGATATCTCATTTCATTTATAGGTAATATTTCATTGTATGGACATACCATATCTGCTTATACATCCACTTATTTAAGGAATAAATCCAGGAATGCATCCAGTTTGGGGAGTAAAGCCTGCAGGACCTTCATTTGCTGATGGGGCACAACTCAAAATAAAGAGAAACAGCTTTAAACACCCATTAATAATCGGAACATGGAATGTATGAAGTATGGACCTAGGAAAATTGGCAATTGTCAAAAATGAAATAGAACACATAAACATTGATATTTTAGGCATTAGTGAGCTAAAGTGGACCGGTATTGGCTATTTTGAATCTGACAACCACATGGTTTACTGTGCTGGGAATGACACATTGAAGAGGAATGGTGTTTCATTCACTGTCAAAAAGAACATATCCAGATCAGTCATGAGTTACAACGCTGTCTGTGATAGGATAATATCCAAGCACCTACAGGAAAGCCCAGTTAATACCACTATTATTCAAATTTATGCACCTAAAGCCAGTAAGGATGATATAGAAGAATTCTACCAACTTCTTCAATCTGAAATTGATCAAACATGCAATCAAGATGTATTGATCATTACTGGTGATTGGAATGTAAAGGTTGGGAGCAAACAGGAAGGATCAGTAGTTGGAAAATATGGCCTTGGTAATAGAAATATGCTGGAGATAGTATGATAGAATTCTGCAAAATCATTGATTTGTTCATTTAAAGTACCTTCTTTAGACAGCATAAGAGATGACTATACACATGAACTTCATCAGATGGAATACATAGAAATCAAATTGACTACATCTGTGGAATGAGATGGTAGAAAAGCTCCATCCATATCATCAGACAAAACAAGGTCAGGGGCAGATTGTGGAACAGATCAATCGCTGACATGCAAATTCAGACTGAAGCTGAAGAAAATGAAAACAAGTCCACGGGAGCCAAAATATGACTTTGAATATATCCCACCTGAATTTAGAGATTATCTGAACAACAGATTTGATACATTAAACACTAAATACCAAAGACCAGAAGAGTTGTGGGATGACATCAAGAACATCATACATGAAGAAAGTAAAAAGTCCTTAAGAAGACAAGAAAGAAGGAAAAGGTCAAAATGTATGTCAGAAGAGACACTGAAACTTACTCTCCAGCGTAGAGATGCTAAAGCAAATGGAAGAAATGAGGAGGTCCAAGAGCTGAGCAGAAAATTTCAAAGATCGGCTCGAGAAGATAAATCCAAATATTACAACAAAATGTGCAAAAGATCTGGAATCAGAAAACCAAAAAGGAAGAACACGCTGAGCATTTCTCAAGCTGGGGAAACTGAAGAAAAAATTCAAGCCTCAACTTTCTTTATTGAAAGATTCACTGGGCAAATTATTGAATGATGCAGAAAGCATCAAGAGAAGATGGAAGTAATACACAGAGTCACTGTACCAAAAGGAAATGGTTAAGGTTCAAACATTTCATGAGGCAGCATATGATCAAGAGCCAATGATACTGAAGGAGGAAGTCCAAAGTGCATTGAAAGAATTGGCAAAGAACAAGGCACCAGGAATTGATGGAATAAAAATTGAAATCTTTCAAGAAAGTGAGGTGGCACAGGAGGCACTCACTCATCTCTGCCAAAAAATTTGGAAGACAACTATCTGGCTAAGTGATTGGAAGAGATCCATATTTGTGGCCATTCCAAAGAGAGGTGACCCAACAGATATTGGACAATCTCTTTGATATTCCATGCAAGTAAAGTTTTACTAAAGGTAATATAGAAACAGCTGAAAGCATACATTGACAAAGAACTTCCAGAGGTTCAAGCCAGATTCAGAAGAGGACGTAGAAAGAGGGATATCATTGTTGATGTCCAATGGATCTTGGCTGAAGGCAGTGAATACCAGAAAGATGTTTACCTGTGCTTTATTGACTATGCAAAGGCTTTCGATTGTGTGGATCATGACAAGCTATGGACAACATTGCAAAGTATGGGTATACCGGAACACTTAATTGTGCTCAAGAGGAATCTGTACCGGGACCAAGAGGCAGTTGTTTGAACAGAACATGGTAACACTGAATGGTTTAAAATTAAGAAAGATTGTAGTCTTTCACCATACTTATTCAACCTGCATGCTGAGCAAATAATCTGAATCTGAGAAGCTGGGTTATATGAAGAAAGACGTAGCATCAGGAGTGGAGGAAGATTCATTAACAACCTTCGATATGCAGATGATACAACCTTGCCTGCTGAAAGTGAAGAGGACTTAAAACATTTACTGAAGAAGATCAAAAACCACAGCTTTCTGTATGGATTGCATCTCAATGTAAAGAAAACAAAAATCCTCACCACTGGACCAATAAACACCATTCTGATCAACGAAAAAAGATTGAAGTTGTCAAGGACTTCTTCATTCTTCTTGGATCAACCATCAGCACTCCTAGAAACAGCAGTCAAGAAATCAAACAATGTATTGCTTTAGGGAAATCTGCTGTACAAGACCTTTTTAAAGTGTTGAAGAACAGAGATGTCAGCTTGAGGACTAAGGTGCACCTGACCGAAGCCATGGTATTTTCAATAACCCCATATGCATGCAAAAGCTGGACAGTGAATAAAGAAGGCTGTAGAAGAATTGATGCTTTTGAGTTATGGTGTTGGAGGAGAATACTGAAAGTGCCAAAAGAACCAACATATCTGTTTTGGAAGAAGTGCAGCCAGAGTGCTCCTTGGAGGCCAGATGGCCAAACTTTGTCTCTCATACTTCAGCCAAAATGTCAGGAGGACTAGTCGCTGGAGAAGGGTATCATGTTTGGTAAGGTGGAGGGTCAAAGAAAAAGAGGAAGACCCCCAGCAGGATGGATTGGGCAGCATCAATGGGTTCAAGTGTGGCAACAATTGTGAGTTTGGCCCAGGACCAGGCAATGTTTCTTTCTGTTGTGCATAGTGTTGCTATGAGTCGGTACCAACTCGATTGCACCTAACAACAACCACATGCTATCTTCACGTATATATCTGAAGCACATTTAAATGTTGTTGTTGGAGGTGTTATAGAATCAGTTCCAACACATAATAACCCTATGCACAACAGAAAAATCACTACCTGATTCTGTATCATCCTCACAATTGTTATGCTTGAGTCCATTGCTACTGCCACTGTATCAAGCCATTTTGTTGGAGGTCTTTTTCTCTTTGCTTAGTCTCCATTTTAGCAAGCATGATGTTGTTTTTCAGGGACTGGTCCCTCCTGATATTATGTCTGAAGTTTGTTAGGCTAACTTCTTCCAGTACAGATTTGTTTGTTATTCTGGAATTCAGTGGTACTTTTAACATTCTTCTCTAATACCCTAACTTGAATGCATCAATTTTTCTATGGTCTTCCTTATTCATTGTCCAACTTTCACATGCATATGAAAGTCCCACAGCTTGGGTCAGGTATACCTTAGTCCTCAAACTGACATCTTTGTTCTTGAGCACTCTAAAAAGGTCTTGTGCAGAAGATTTGCCCAATGCACTACATTGCCTGATTTTTTCACTGCTGCTTACATGAATGTTGATAGTGGATCTAAGCAAAACGAAGTCTTTGATAACTTTAGTCTTCTCTCCATTTATCATGATGTTATTTATTGGTCCAGTTGTGAGGATTTTTCTTTTCTTTACATTAAGGTACAACCCATATTGAAGGCTGCGCTTTTTGATCTTCATCAGTAAGTATTTTAAGTTCTGTTCACTTCCATCTTGCAAGGTTCTATTTTCTACGTATTGCAGGTTGTTAATTAGTTTCCCCCCAATCCTGATGTTATATTCTTCTTCATATAATCCAGTTTCTCGAACTATTTGCTCAGCATACAGATTGCATAAGCATGGTGAAAGAATACAACCCTGGCCCACATGTTTCCTAATTTTAAAACGTTCAGTGTTCCCTTGTTCTATTTGAATTACTGCCTCTTGGCCTATGTATAGTTTCCTCATGAGCACAATTAATTGTTCTGGAATACTCATTCTTTGCAATGTTATCCATAGCTTGTCATAATCTACACAGTTGTAAGTGTTGGCATAGCCAAGAAAGCACATCTTTCGGGTATTCTCTATTTCGAGTCAAGATCTATCTGACATGAGCAATGATATCCCTACATAAATAGATATGTAGAAATATCCTTTGTTAAACCTATGTATATTTGTTTGTATTGTCCTGAATTGACCTTCCCACAATGGTTCAGTTCATGGGTCTATCTATATATCCCTTTGTTGTTGTTGTTGTTGTTAAGTGCCATCAAGTCAGTTCCAACCCGTAGCAATCCTATATAGGCTTTCCAAGGAGCAGCTGGTGAGCTTGAACTGCCAACCTTGTAGTTCAACCAACTTTGTAGTCTGGTGCATTAACACACAGTGCCACACCAGGATTAGGTACCATGAATTGGTTTGGACTCATATCAACCCTATGTAAAACAGGATGAAACACTGCCTGGTACTTTGCCATCGTCATAATGGTTCCTGTGTGTGAGCTCATTGCTGAAGCCACTGTGTCAATCCACATCACCAAGTATAAAGTCCTTCTCCAGAGATTTGCAGCACCTAATAACATATACAGAATATCCAAAGTCTAGCTATCTTTGCTTCTAAGGATCGACTATACTTCTTCTATAACATAATAGTTTGTTTTTCTGAAAGCCCATGGTATTTTTAATGTTTTTTCACTAACATTATAATTTAAAGTAACTAAGAAGCTCTGGTAACGTAGTGGTTACGAATTGGGCTGCTAACCTCAGGGTCAGCAGTTTGAAACTACCAGCTGTTTCGCAGGAGAAAGATGAGACTTTCTGCTCCTGTAAAGATTTATAGCCTCGAAAACCCTGTACAGGGTTGCTATGAGTCGGAACCAACACCACGGCACATAACAACAACAACATTTCTTCTTTGGTTTTCCTTATTCCTTGTCTAGCTTTTGCGTAAATACTTACTGATTAATGTCAAAGAACACAGCCTTCACTATGCATTGCATCATGATGTAAAGAAAAAAAATACCATTTGACTAATAAATAGCATCATGATAAATGGAGAAAAGATTACAGTTATCAAAGACTCTCTTTTGCTTGAATTCACAATCAACACTCATGGAATGATGTATTGTATTAGACAAATCTGCTACACAAGACCTCTTTAAAGTGTTTTAAGAACAAAGATATATATTTGAGGACTAAGTTGCATCTGACCTAACTCAAGGTATTATCAATAGCTTCATATGCCTGTGAAAGTTGGGTAGTGAATAAGGAAGACCTTAGGAAAATTGGTGCATTTGAGTTATGGTGTTAGAGAAGAATATTGAAAGTATCATGGATAGAATCACAAATTAGTTTGTGTTGGAAGCACAGTTGGAATGCTTCTTAGGAGCCAGGATGGAAAGACTTTATTTTTCATACTTCAGGCATGTTATCAGAAGGGACTAGTCCCTGAAGAAGGACACTATGCTGAGTAAAGTAGAGGGCCAGTGAAAAAGAGCAAGCTCCCCAAGGAGATGGATTAGCACCATGGCAGCAGCAATGGGTTCACAAGTAACAACAATTGTGAGGATCGTACAGAACCAGGTTGTACTTTGTCCTATTGTGCATAGTGTTGCCATCAGTAGGAATCAACTGTACTGTTTTAGCCAGTTTTGAATTACCTTCAGCAAAATCTTACTTGTATGTGATGTTAATGATATTGTTTGATGATTTCTATATTCCATTGGGTCACCTCTCTTTGGAATGGACAAAAACATGGATCTTTTCCAAATGGTTAGTAAGGTAGCTGTCTTCCAAATTTCCTGGCATAGAAGAGTGAGTGACTCCCATGCTGAATCAGCTTGTTGAAATATTTCATTTGTATTCCATCAATTCCCGAAGCCCTGTTTATCGTCAATGCCTTAAGTGCATCTTGGATTTCTTCATTAAGTTCCATTGTTTCTTGATCATACACTATCTCTTGAAATGTTTTAACATAGACCGTTTCTTTTTGGTACAGTGGTTGTATATTCCTTTCATCTTCTCTTCAGGCTTTCTGCATCATTCAATATTTTGCCCATTTGTTGTTGTTGTTGTCATGTGACATGGAGTCAGTTCTGACTCATAGTGACCCTGTACAGGGTTTCCAAGGCTGTAAATCTTTACAGGAGCAGCAAACCTCATCTTTCTCCCCATAGAATCCTTCAATATTGCAACATGAAGTTTGACTTTTTTTCTTTAGTTCTTTCAGCTTGAGAAGGGCTTACTATAAAGAAGCAGGAAGGCTGGTGTAGGAAGCAGGGACTTCCTTTTTGTGCCTCTAACAAGATCAGCAGTTCAAACCTATAGCCACTCTTCAGAAATCCTACACTGGGTCGCTATTAGTTGAAACAAACTCTATTGCACCTAACACAATATTCCTACTGTATCATCCTATCTTCACTTTGTAAGAGACAATTTGTTCCAACAACATCAGTTGAATTCTGTTTACAGTTTTGCTTACTATCAATACAGCACAGTGACTCAGTAGAAGCACTTGACTGAGATCCACAAGGTCAGCAGTTCAAGCCCACCAGCAACTCCTCTGGAGAAAGATGAGGCTTTCTGCTCATGCAAAGATTTACAACTTTGGAAACCTTATACAGAGTCTCTGTGAATCTGGTGGTGTCCCTTCCTCAGAGGCCTGTTAAATGTTGCTGTTAAATGCTATTGAGTGGGTTCCTCTGCTCCAAGTTCCTAAATTTAGTAATTCCAAACTCTTCACTTTGTTTTCTCAGGCCTAGAGGAGTATTGCTGTGGTGCTGTAGGATTAGCACTGGGCTGCAAGGTCAGTTTGAACTGAAAGGTCGGTGGTTCAAACCCACCAGCCACACCTCAGAGCAGGGTGGCTATAAGTTGGGACTAATTGAAGGGGTGCTATCTACTTCCTTCAGTTGCTAGTTCCATGATAAAGTTTTATTTTTCCCACTTTTTGGTACCTGGTTGGCCTTTCTTAAATATCTTATTAACAGTTCTTGTTGTTAAGTGCCTTTGAGAGTTCTGACTCATAGCGACCCTGGATAGGGTTTCCAAGGAGGGGCTGGTGAGTTTGAATAGCCGACCTTGTGGTTCAAACAGACTTTTTGATCCAGTGCTTATCCAACAGCGCCACATGGTGGAGGTGGTTTTGGCTGTGGGGTAGGTTCCGACTCATAGCAACCCTGTACAGGGTTTCTGAGGCTATAAATCTTTACAGGAGCAGAAAGCCTCATCTTTCTCCCCTGGAACAGCTGATAGTTTCGACCTACTGACCTTGCGGTTCGCAGCCCGATTCGTAACTACTACGCTACAGCGCCACATACTTTTATTAAATTCCTTCTGTTAAAATAACTGGGATGATATCTTTCTCTTAACTGGACTCTGACAGAATACAATTTTAAAATTCAGGATATGGACTGGGTATTAAAAAAACAAAGCAGCTCACTGGCATTGAGTTGATTCTGACTCATAGAGACCTGTATAAGGTTTTCAAGGCTGTAAATCTTTACAGGAGCAGAAAGCCTCATCATTCTCTGACTTTCAGTTAGCAGTATAGGGTTTATCCTATAATGCCACAAGGCCTAAAAATAGATATTATTGTTGTTGTTGTTAAGTGCAGTTGAGTTGGTTCTGACTCATAGCGACCCTATATTGAGTTTCTGAGGAGCGGCTGATGAACTTGAACTGCCAACCATGAGGTTCAAACCGATTTTGCAGTCCAAAACATTAATCCACAGTGCCACACCAGGACTCCAAAAATGGATATTGTTGTTGTTGTGAAGTG
The DNA here is from genome assembly GCF_000296735.1 of Chrysochloris asiatica. Classification (NCBI taxonomy): domain Eukaryota; kingdom Metazoa; phylum Chordata; class Mammalia; order Afrosoricida; family Chrysochloridae; genus Chrysochloris; species Chrysochloris asiatica. The sequence goes on from NW_006408653.1 coordinate 9,245,194, forward strand.
CCGTCGAGTCAGTTCCGACACATAGCGATCCTGTATAGGGTTTCCGAGGAGCAGCTGGTGAGCTTGAACCGCTGACCATGCAGTTCAAACGGCTTTGCAGTTTGGCACATTAACCCACAGAGCTACAGCGGAACAAGAGAAGCAGTCCACTTCTTGTAAATTTAGAGGTAAGACATTCGCCGATGTTCCTAATGTGGACTCTATATGCTTCTGTGCAGCCTGAGATACTTAGTGATTATTGAGCTCACTCTCATAATTTATAGGAAACGTAATTGGCCAAAGATTTGTACAGAGAAGAGTGTGGGACAGGGGCCCAAATCTCTTCAGAACAGACCCAGGACTAGATCACAATTCAGGATTTGTCAACCATCCTGTTTTCCCATTTACATTTCTCTATAAGAATTTCAAAGTGATAGCTCTTTTAGAAGAAAACATCTATTCAAATACATGGGCCAACGTTACTTTTCTGTTGGATGCTCCTTGGTAAATGTTTTTAAAAATGAAGTTTATATTATATTATGATTATAAAAGGAATTCACACTTTTTAAATGAATTGTGCCAATATATGCTCCCACTCCCAATGTGGAAGTGTATTTATCTCAAGCTGGTGAGATTTAAAAAAGAATAATGTTTAGATTATGATTCTAAAAGGGATATGACAAAATTTGGAAAATGCATAAAAGATTGAACAAGAAAATTAAAATTGCTTCAAAGCACTATGAAATGTTTTATTTTTTAATATAAGCTCTTGTTAATCTCATTTTAGAAAATTGTCAAAATGATGCATATTATTTACAAAAATTTAATGGTTTCAAGTTAAAAGTAAAAGTTACTTAGCTTCTTTCCTTTCTCTTCCTAATTCCTGGACACTCTTGCTTTTAAAATAAGCATTATGACATATTTTCCATATTTATATAAACATGTTACTTTTCTTAAGTACTGTTGAGTCCGTTCCCACTCAACCATGTCATACCATGACTGATGACAGGAGAGATTTTCAAGAAGGGGTATTTTATGTTATTGTAAAGTCACTGTACAATTAATTTTTTAGGCTACAATGTTCATCCAATTATATTCTCCCCAATTAAATTGACTCCAAGTAAAACATATTTGAATCTCTAAAACGTGTGGTCATCCTACTCCAGAGAAACTGTGCTTGCCAATTTTACATCCTTGGGATGTTCTGATTGGACACCTTCTCAGTAACTACTAAGCTGTAGTGTGCATGATAACCAGAGACTTGTGGGTTGGGCTAGAAGTAGAGTGTCAATGTGCAATTGGCATTTTTTAACAAGCAATTCAGATGTCATGATCTCTGACCTTGGAAACGGAAACTCTATGGATTAAATCATTGATTCCTAAATTTTGTATTATGTCTAATAGTGAGTGCCTACAAAAAAGGTGTCACATAGTAAAAATAAATTTTGACAATACTGAATATTAAACTAGTTTAAATTGCCCTTCAGAAGTTTTAATATAGTAAGGTGCATTGCGACTTTCCAAGAAGGGCTGATATTTTTCCTCTGGACATTGCAAACGTACATAACCAACTGAAGTCATTTTATAATTTATTTTACTTTGTTTTGTTTTGTTTTGGGGTGGGTCAATTATTAATATCTAGTGTATCTGGAGACATATTTTGAGAAATCCTGGATAAAGTGATGTTTTATTACAGTATTTCCCATTATCCCCTAACCTCGAACTTCCCTTAGCATATAGCCTTTACCACATTTTGCTGCTGTTGTTAAGTGCCTCAAGATGGTTCGGACTCATAGCGACTCTGCATAGGGTTTCTGAGGCTGTAAATCTTTGTGGAGCAGAAATCCTACCATGTTTAGGTTAAATGAAATCTTTCTATTTTGTAAATCAAAATTCTCAGGAATGGACCAAGTAACTTCTTGGCAAACATAAATTAATTTTCCCCTTTATATTCAAATGTCTTTTCTATTTGGTCTCTTAATAAATGGTATACCAAAGAAAACTGCTTTGAAACTCTCCATTTCCTATTAGTGCCTATTAACGAAAGTAAGATGTGATCAAGAAGAGCACAATATAATAGAAATAAAGCCCATGTGACCAAAAGCTTAACACTCATCCAACGACTATCACTTTACAAATGACAGGTCTTTATTGTTTAGAATTTCTGATGTTGGGGCTTTAGTCAAAGGGTTATATAAAAAAAAAGGTCCTTTGAAACACTCCTTGAGCAAATTATTTTGGATGAATTATAAATCCTCAAAAGTAGGGCTTTATTATAATGGATACACAGTTAGAATAAATTCTAACAATGTTTGTAGGCAGCACCATGTAATGAGAGTTGAGTGCATTACTATATTATGATTGGAAACGTATCTTGTTCACTATCTCAATAAAGCACTCCGAGCTTTTATACTCAGTGTTATTGGTCAAGTATTGCATGGTTTTCTCTATTCTGAGTTTCTCTATTTCTTTTCATCTAATTGTTTAACACATCTTCTGCATAGGAAACACTACAATCTCAGATGACTCTGTCAGGTTTAAATTATTAGCCCTGGGTCATTCGCTTGTTAGAAATGTTCTACATATTTATCTGTAGAAATAATAACTTCAACTTAACATGTCAACAGCTCTATAGACCATTCTAACCAAGTTAGATGAGTGCCTTCTTCTTATAGCATGTTTGAAATTTGCTTGGGTGATTAGTAAGGACAAAAAACATTATCAAGCTCACTTTGTAAGGGTGCTTTCCAATGTGCAAAACATCTAATATAATGGTCAAATAAGGAGCTCTGGTAGTATAGTGGTTATGAATTGGGCTGTGAACCTCAAGGTCAGCAGTTCAAAACTACCAGGTGTTCCACGGGAGAAAGATGAGGCTTTCTGCTCTGGGAAAGATTTACAGCCTTGGAAACCCTGTTCAGGGTTGCTATGAGTTGGAACCAACTCCATGGCACATAACAACAACAACAATGGTCAAATGAAAGAAATCTTATATTAATCCTGTCAGGCAGATAGTCTTGTTCTTTACATTTTACAAAGATGGGAAAACTGAGACTCAATTAAGTTAAGTGACTCTTCCAAAATGCCTACTAAGGAAATGATACTGGAACTGGGACTCAGAACCAGGTAATTTCATGTGGAAATCCTGTGTTCTTTCTACCATATAAAGCTTCATTTCTTTAAATCACGTTCCTTTTAGACTGTATATAAAATCCAAGAGAATTTGGTTATTTAAATCCAAGCTTCCCTTAAAAATCACTCAGGAACACACCAACCTTACATTTACAAAGCTTTTCTTTGCAACTTTCATGAAAGCAGTGGGGTGCAGGGAATGGAATAAGTCACAAAGACCCGGGTTACAATATCTGCTGTGTCCACCTATTAATCTTGTAATCATGAAAGTGTTACTTTCTATAAGTTCTATCTGTGAAAATGGGAACAATGGCACGTATTTTATGGGCTTGTTAGGAAAACAAAAGAATGCTTTGAAAGTTATGGAAATATTTATGGAATATGACCAATATAGTACTTATTACCAATATAGCACCTACTACTTGCTGTTCCGCAGGAGAGAGATGAGGCTTTCTGCTCCCGTAAAGATTTAAAGTCTTGGAAACCCTGTACAGGGTCATTATGAGTCAGAACTGACTCCATGGCACATAACAATAACAACAACAACTGCTTAACAGGAGACCTAGTGTGGTACTGTGGGTTAATGCGCCAGACTGCAAAGCCATTTGAACTGCAAGGCCAGTGGTTCAAGCTCACCAGCTGCTCCTCAGAAACCTTATACAGGGTTGCTATGGGTTGGAATTGACTCAATGGCACTTAACAACAACAGCTGCTTAACAAATGGTAGCTATTTTTAACCTCATCCAAAGATTATATACAGACTGAAGCAATAACATAAAGAACAAACGGATCTGTATTGGAAAAAGTACAGCCAGAGTGCTCCTTGGAGGCCAGGATGGCCAGACTTCATCTCTCATACTTCGGATATAGTGTCAGGAGGGACCAGTTGCTGGAGAAGGATATCATGTTTGGTAAGGTGGAGGGGGAGAAAAAGTGGAAGACCTCCAGCAAGATGGATTGGCAAAGTGGCAGCATCAATGGGTTCAAGTGTGGCAACAATTGTGAGGTTGGCCCAGGACTGGGCAGTATTTCATTCTGTTGTGCATAGGGTTGCTATGAGTTGGTACTGACTCGATGGCACCTAACAACAACAACAAAGATTGTATTCTATTAAAGAGGTCTATAACCACCAGCATTATATCGAAATACTTCATACAGTAATTTTTTTGGGTGCCTTCTTAAGGCATTTTCTTATAGCTTATCATTAATAACTCTACAAGGAGGGAGATTGGGGTGGGGTGTGGAGGATCTGCAAGCAAGTAGGAAATAGAACACATGTGACTAGTGAAATAGACACATCTTCCTGCTTAAAATAAGTTGTAATATAGCCAAGCTATGTACTCCTCTCTTGTTATATGCCATCAAGTTGGCACCAACTCAAAATGATACTATTCACAACAGAGGGAAACACTGCCTGAAACACTCTGCCAACCTCACAATCGTTGCTGTGCATGAGCCCATTGCTATTGTCACTGTGCCAATCCATCTCTTTGGAGGTCCTCTTTTTCTCCAACCCTCACTTTACCAAGCATGATGTCCTTCTCCAGGAACTGGTCCCTCCTGATAATGTGTTTGAAGTATGAAAGATGAAGTCTGACCATCCTGTCTTCTAAGGGGCATTCTGGCTACTTCTCCAAACACAGATTTGCTTGTTCTTTTGTCATTCGATGGTACTTCTCTGTACTCATTAAGTATAATACTAAGAGTCTGAAAAGATGTCAAAATGTAATCTTATAAAAGAAACTTTATAAACAGTAGGGCAAGTATGTTATACTTAGTATGTAATACTAAGACAACTAGTTGTCTTAGTGGGCAGTGCATGTGACATGTGCATGTTATAAAGTGTACATGCATGTTTCATGTGTAACCATGATTACACCTTCCTACTGTCAGCTGTAAGGTCGGCAGTTCAAGCTCACCAGCTGCGTCTTGGAAATCCTATACAGGGTCACTATGGGTCAGAACCGACTTGACAGTACTTAACAACAACAACAACTGTGAGTTAAAGTGCTGTTGACGTAATAAGCATGATCACTTTCCCATACCTGACCCCCTGACCAGTCTTGGCAGCACAGACGGCCCTTCCTTTCTTTGTGTAATAAAATAAAGTCTCTTTTCTTTTCTTCTACCTTGTCCTCTTGTTTATTGGCTGTGAAGACCTTGCCAGCAGGACCTGGAGTTTCTGGTAACATATGAACAGAGAAAACATGAGAAAGTTCTGTACCTGTTAACAAGGAGCCCCGGTGGTACTGTGGGATAAGCACTGGACTGATAACTGCAAATCCACCAGCCATTGCATGGAAGAATGATGTGGCTGTCTGCGCCAGTAAAGATAGGGCACCCTCTTGGAAACTATATTGTTGTTGTTGTTGTTGTTAAGTGCCATCGAGTCGGGTCCGACCCATAGCGACCCTGTACAGGGTTTCCGAGGGTATAAATCTTTAAGGGAGTAGAAAGCCTCATCTTTCTCCCGCAGAGCGGCTGGTAGTTTCGAACCACTGACCTTAAGGTTCGCAGCCCGATTCGTAATAGGTCACTGTAAGTGGGAATCGAGTCAGGTAGTCAATGAGTTATTCTTTTTGGTACATATTAACAGTGGCTGTTTCTAGAGAAGTGAAGTTTGGGGTAAGATTTTTCTTAAAAATTCCTACAGTGGAAAAGTATTAGTTATAAAAATTTATGACTCAGAATCAACTCAATGGAAGCTGGTTCACTGGCTTAGTGTATAAAGTAAATAGTGAAAATGGTTCCCTTTTCTTTTTATTTTTACCTGCTCACACAACTATGCAAGAATGTAGGGAGTACATAAAAGTACATACACACATATGTACATTCATATATGCCCACACATAGCTATGTGCATTGTTTCTTATTTGTTTTTAATGAGCTCATATACCACATATTGTTCTTAATTTTGCCTTTTTAATTTTGAAATGAGATGGGTCTACAGGAGCTCTGGTAGCATAGTGGTTACGAATTGGGCTGCGAACCTCAGGGTCAACAGTTCGAAACTACCAGCTGTTCCACAGGAGAAAGATGAGGCTGTCTGCTCCCATAAAGATTTAGAGCCTCGGAAACCCTGTACAAAGTCGCTATGAGTTGGAACCAACTCCATGGCACGTAACAACAACAACAATAGCAGAAAGCTTGTGGTAAAATTCTACTATCTTTTAATTCAATTTTTCCACTCACTTTGTGTCGGGGACTGGCCTCGACATAGGGGTTTGGTTCACGAGGAGGAGATACCTGGCGGTGGTAGAGATATACACAGACAGACAGAAAGAGGGGGACAATGAGGCACCCCAAAGCCAGGGTGGATGCATCACTGGTGGGCAGGCTTGGGAGTACAGGCATCGTGGCCTCTGCAGGCAGCAACTCGCTGTCCTGCAATCTTTACTGCATGCCTTCCAACCCGTAATGCACACCTGGGGAGGCTCAGGCCTCTGTTTTATTTAGGGGAGGAGCTTCACACCAAGCTGGGAGGGACTTAGGCAAGGTACAGCTAACATCAGTAATTTTCCAGACATTCAGGTAACTTTACATCGTACTTCACTGGTTCGAATCCCAGGCCAGCAACTTGGTTTCTCAGGCTCAATTAACATATCTATAGCCCCTGAGCTCAGGTGGGGGAAGGTGAGAGGTAAGGACAAAAGCTTGGGCGGAGTCCCGCTGTTTCGTCTTCCTGAGCCAGGTTTTCAGGAACTTGGCTGAATAGCTAACACTTGGGAGAGATTCAGGGAGGATGGTTTTTTTGTCTGTAGAACAAAGAACTGTGAAGTAGCTAAGATGCTTTTAGTTAATCCTTTGGAGAAAGGCTTGACCTTGCAACCTTTACAGTCTGGGCTTTAGGAAAATATCACATTTATCTGTGGATTATCAAAGGCTTCTTGTATTAAATTAATACATGTAACTGAATATTAAGATGAAAAACAATTTGCCATTGACTGCCCAGTGGCTAGATCTGTTACACTCGGGCTTATAGGGCCTCGAACCTCTGACCAGTCTTACACGGTCTGCAACAACTTTGGAAACCCCCTTGTATACCCTAAACATTTCCCCAAATCAGTTATATAAATTTATTGTATTTTTTAAATAGCTATATAGATTCTCTATTTGTACCATTATTTACTGATGGACACTTAGTTCATTCTGATTATTTTTTTGAACCAAAGACAAAAATCAGTACAGTATAAGCCTAGTTTAGAAAAAATAAAAGATTTACACACAAGATACTAGAGAAAATAAATAAAAACATAGTAAGTGATTATTCTTGGAAGGTGGACATACATATTAGGATAGTCACTATGAGTCAAAATTTAGTTAATGGTTCCTGACGACTCTCTTTCTTTATGCATGCATGCATCTCTCTCTATCTGATCTGTGTTGTTGCTGCTGCTGGTTGCCATTGAGTCAGAATGAAACACCACCCAGTCTTGTATCTTTCTCACAGTCATTGCCACACTTGAGCCCATTGCTGCTGCCCCAGCGTCAATCCATCTCCTGGGGGGCGGGGTGTGTGTCTTCCTCTCTTTCCTTGACTCTCCACTCTACCAATCATGATGTCCTTCTCCAGGGGCTGGTTTCTCCAAATAACATGTCCAAAGTATGAGAAATTAAGTCTCACCATTCTGGCCTCTAAGGAATTTCTTCCAACACAGATTTGTTTGTTCTTCTGGCATTTTATGGTACATTTAATATATTTCTCCAATACCATGATTCAAATGCATCAGTTCTTCTATGGTCTTCCTTATTCACTATCTCACAAGCATATGAAGAAATTGAAAATTACAATGTGTTGTTTGATTTCCTGATGGCTGCTTCTGTGTTGATGGCATATCCAAGTAAAATGAAGTCTTTGACAACAATATTTTCTCCATTTATTATTATGTTATTTATTGGTCAGATTGTGAGGATCTTTGTTTTCTTTATATTTAGGTGCATTCCGTACTGAAGATTGTACTCTTTAATCTTCATCAGTAAATATTATAAGTCCTTTTCACTTGCAGCAAGCAAGGTGGAACCATCTGTCTATCACAGGTTGTTATGAGTCTTCCTTTAGTCCTGATGAAATGTTCTTCTTCATAAAATCCAGTTTCACGGATTACCATACTTATTCAGCATATTTTCTCCATACTTACTCAGTTATAGATTGAATAAGTATGGTGAAAGGATTCAACCCGGACACACACCTTTCCTGATTTTAAACCATTTAGTATCCCCTTGTTCTGTTCTAACAACT
>NW_006408653.1:9254548-9264406 GCF_000296735.1 Chrysochloris asiatica
GAAAGATGAGGCTTTCTGCTCCTGTAAAGATTTACAGCCTCAAAAACCCTGTTCAGGGTCGCTATGGGTTGGAACCGACTCGACGGCACTTAACAACAACAACAACATATATATACATATATACATATATTCATATTTATGGAGTCCTGGTGTGACTTTGTGACTTTTTGGGTTAATGCGCTGGACTGCAAGGTCATTTTGAACAGCAAGGTCAGTGGTTCAAGCTCACTAGATGCTCCTCAGAAACCCTATACAGGGTCGCTATGAGTCATCTTTTTGGCAGATATGGCATCATACTACACCTGCATAAGGTGGTGTTACAGATGCTAGGGTGACTAAGCATCAATATATGGGGACTCTTGGCTTCTGTTACTTTAAAACAGTAATACCACACACATAAATCTCCTTCCTTCTCCTCACCCTCCCTGCCACAGCAGGGGGGACTTGGAAAGCCTCCTCTCAGATTTGCCAATACAGTAGGTCCTTAGTATCAGCAGATTCTACATGTGATGATTCAACCATCCACAGATGGAAATTACTGGGGGGTGGGGGAGGATGTTGGGGTAGGGTAAGCACAATTAGATGGTCAAAGGAACCCCTCAAAGGACAAGAGAGTGTTAACTACTATTTATATTGTAGTAGGTATCATAAGTAATGTAGAGGTGATTGAAAGTACACAGGAGGATATATGTAGGTTACATGCAATTTTTATTCTGTTTTATAAGGAGTCCAGGTAGCGTGGGTTGAACATTGGGCTGCTAAGAGAAAGGTGGGAAGCTCAATTCCACCTTTGAACTTGAGCATCAGTGCATTTTGATATCCCACCCTCCGCCCCCCATTCCTCCTGGTCCCAATCCCTGTGGATACCAAGAGATGACAGTATAGTTTCATCTGTGATTAACCTGTTGAGAGTATAGTAACATAGGAAAACTCTCATACTTGCTTAGATAATATCTTTGTAATTTCATTTCTTATTTCTTCCACTCCTTTGGAGACTAATAGATGGAAGAGAAAAAAAGTAATTAAAAAAAAAAAAAGTAATTAGAGTATTTGTTTTGAAAGTCTTTATCTTAGTCTCCTGTTTTTGTGTCTAATCAAACACCCAGGGTTAAAGTTGAAGAACATAGTCCTCATCACAGAATCACTGAGTTTTGTCCTCCATAGTCAAGCATTGCAATAATTACATTTAAAAATATATTTCTAAGGCAAGTTACTTATGCTACAATTTAAGGCTTATGTCCTTTTGTTCTCTCTGGATACACAGAGCAGTTATTTGTGCTCACATTTACTCTGATTAAGCCAATAATTGGAAAATAATCACATCCAAATGGGTTTCAGGATCTTGAATCATACTTGGGCACTAACAACTGTTTCTCTTCCAGGCAGGAGGTATTTGGGGAAAACACAGTACAGGAAGCTTTAGGATGGGTTTGCCTAGCAGCCATCCTGTGTCTTCTGAAATTAGTTGCAAAGTAGGACTGTCAGGGAGCGCTTTGGTGCTATAAAATAGAACAAAGAAGTGGAAATGTCATTCTGTCAAATTGTTTGGCCTCAGAATAACTAGCCTAATCCTAAAACACACACACACACACACACATATCGTCTGGTAGCATAGTGGTTACCAGTCAGGCTGCTAACCTCAAAGTCAGCAGTTTGAAATTACCAGTCATTCCACAGGAGAAAATGAGGTTTTTCTACTCCTGTAAAGATTTACAGCCTTGAAAACCTATGCAGGGTTGCTATGAGTGGGAATGAACTCCATAGCACACCACCACTAGCAGTGTGTGTGTGTGTTGTGTTATGTACCGTGGAGTCAGTTCTGACTCATAGCGAACCTGTACAGGGTTTCCGAGGCTGTAAATCTTTATGGGAGCAGAAAGCCTCATCTTTCTCCCGTGGAACAGCTGGTAGTTTTGAACTGTTGACCTTGAGGTTCGCAGCCTGATTCGTAACCACTACGCTACCAGAGCTCCATGTGTGTATATAAGCTTCAAAAGTATATATATATGCTTCAAAAGTCTTGTGGAAAAATTCTATTACTTTTAATTTCATTTCTGATGAACTTTTGGAAGACCCCTCATATTCATACACACACACACACGTATGCTAAATTACTACCTGTTTCCAGGTTGCCCCTTGATAAAGATACACATTTCCCAATTAGCTTCTATTTCCTGAAGAAAGAGCTAATGACAACAAGAAGTAGAACCTTTTAGGAAGCCCATGAAGGGATAGTCATTCTTGCAGCTTCTTTATAGTTCCTTCAGCCACTGACCCTGTAGTCCAAGGTTGCTGAGATGTGCATCCATAATGAAGACAAAAGTACCACTTGGTAATTAGTTTTGCACCTAATTTGTTTGTTGTTGTTGTGTGTGGTCTAGTTAGTTCTGATTCATAGTGACTGGTGGGTCTGAACGGCCAACTTGTGGTTTAACAGTCTAGTGCTTATCCTACAGTGCTACCCAGGACTTTATAAGTAAGTCACAATGACCTATTATGCTCAATAAGCAATATGATGCTCTTCTACTACATTGTATTTGTAAGGCCTCTTAATCCTTACTTTAAAAAGATTTGAGGTTGTTTTATCATTTGTTTCTATGTTTTATAAGCAATGTTGTTGTTCTTAAGTACCCTAGAGTAGGTTCTGATTCACAGTTACCCTGTATAGCATTTCCAAGGAGCAGCTGGTAAGTTTGAACCACTGACCTTGAGGTTCAAACTAACCTTGTGGTCCAGTGCTTATCCTACGACGCCACACCAGGACTTCTTATAGGCAATTGTTGTTATTGTTAAGTGCTGTAGAGTTGGTTCCGACTCATAGCAACCCTGTATAGGGATTCTCAGCACCACACCAGGATTCCTAAGAGGGCAGAAACTATGTTTTATTCATTGTTACATTCCCAGTACCTATAGCAGTGGCTAGAAAGCCCTCAATAAATATTTGTAGAATGACAACACAGTCTATCTTTAAAGGATCTCATTTTTTTTTTTTAAAGATTGTAAAATTTTATGCAATAACTGCTAGTTTTATGTATCATTTTAATCATCACGAAGAGTCCTCAGTTCAAATTCCTTAAAAGTAAAAAAACATGTCTTATATCTCTTTTGTGCCTTATTCTTAATGTCATGGATTGAATTGTGTTCCTCCAAAATGTGCATCACTTTGGCTGGGCCATGATTCTTAGTGGCTTGGCAGTTATATGATGATCCCTCATGATGTGATATGATGTGAAAAAACAAATAAGAGGATTAAGAGTGGGAAGTAACACCCATAATCCCCATCACAGCCCTGATCCAATTTAAGGTGAGTTTCCCTGGGGTGTGGCCTGCAGGGAAATACCTTTCATTTTATAAGAGATTAAAGGTGATGAGAAGTCAGCAGATATCCAAGGAATCTAAGACTACCAGAAAGAAGAGTTGGGAGTGAAGAGCATAGCATCCTTTGGACCTGAGGTACCAGCACTATGAACCTTCCAGAACCAGAGACAGATTGATGTCCTGGAAATCTCCAAGTAATGCCAGCCATATAGATGCTAAACGAAGACAAAGACTTTGCCCCAGAGAGAGAAAACCTTCTAGAGCTGGCACTCTGAATTTGAACTTTTAGCCTTCTAAACTGTGAGAGAATACATTTTTATTTGCTAAAACCATCCACTTACTGTATTTCTGTTTTAGCAGCATTAGAAAATGAAGACACTAAAGGATCTGGGTTGTTGTTGTTGTCGGTAAGTGCCGTCAAGTTGGTTCCAACTCATAGCGACCCTGTACAGGGTTTCCAAGGTTATAAATCTTTATGGGAGCAGAAACTCTCATCTTTTTCTTGCAGAATAACTGGTAGTTTTTAACTGCTGACCTTGCAGTTCGCAGCCTGATTCGTAACAAATTGGGCTGCTGGGTCGGAACCGACTCGACGGCACTTAACAACAACAACAATCTCACAGTTAGCAGTTCGAAACTACCAGCTGTTCTGCGGGAGAAAGATGAGGCGTTCGTTCTGCTCCCGTAAAGATTAACCGCCTCAGAAACCCTGTAGAGGGTCGCTATGAGTCGGAACCGACTCCATAGCACATAACCACCACCACCAAGGCCAAAAGGATCTGGGTAAGTCCTAAGTAAAGGTTGCTGACTGCCTTCTTCTTTCTAGTGACCATTAGTTGAGGTATGACTCAAACCCTGGGCCCTCTTCTGAGATCACCGATAAGAACACCAATTAGTACCCACTTATTCATGTGGAACCAAACAGAGATCACTAACTTTAGTTACATATATTTCCTTGAATTGATATTAAATGAAATAATCTCTAACAAGTCATGCTACAAAGCACCATGGCCATGAACAACCAGTATACACATTGCCCCTTTGTGAATAACTCAATCCATTGCCTTGGACACAGAAAAGTCTTTTGAATACCTGTCTGTCACTGTGGCATTTTTGTGACAAGATTCAAAAGGTTAGAAAACTCAGAATTGGAAAAAGGATTCTTGTTATTTTAGGAAACAGATCTTGGAGAGTAAATTTGACCTACTTTGAAAAATATCGTAAATATTTAGTTTTAGTGTTCTTTTCTTAGTGCAACGTTTTTAATTTCTAATGTTTGTTTTTAAGAACAGTAAAAACTAACCTCAGAGGAAAATCCATCATAACATGCTTTAATGATAGGAAATGGTGACGCATAAAGTAGATACTAAAAAATCATATTGTCAGGTAAGAAAAACAACACCCAAATACACTTTGAATCTGGAACCATTCAACACTTTATTACATGTGAACACCTTCTTCCTTACTCCTTCTTGCTGACAACATTGTTTTAATTGCTTTGACAAAGAGCATGTTTCTTGTGTAAATTTCTGGAGATTGCTAATTTCAGAAACACTTAAAAACATACACTTTTACATATATACACCTATACATATTCAGTATTACTTTTTTCCCCTTTCAGAATGAGTTTTCTTATGAACTGTATTGCTGAGTAGGTTGTGTTTCCATGTAATGAAGTACCACTGGAGAGAACAGTCACTTGTGGCAGGTAGCAAAGAAATTTCAATAAAGTAAACTCTTAGTATTATCAAAATTATACATTTGGGGCTGTTAGCATGGCCTAGAAAAAGATGAGGACAGGCTCATCTCATTAAAAGAGAAGAAATAGTGGAATTAGCTTGAATCTAATTACAAGCCACACTATCTAATGTAAAAACATGACTGTTTTTTCACTCCCATTCATTTTGACTAGTAATTAGTTTTGGCCTCTAAAATGCCACCCTTTAATCATCCAAACACAGATGTGATTTGCCGTGCAATTTAATCTTGCTTTAATGAAGAACTAATGGACGCATCGCAAATTACTTTCCCTGTTGGAGAAAAATTCTATTTCCTGCTTTTCAAAAGATCAAGAGTATCTTGTGATAATAGCCCAAGCGGCCCTGGCAGCCTCACCGCACAGAGCAAACAAGCTCTTTTACTCAACTCCCAATTCAATGGAGAAAAAGAGGCTACAATTAGCAACAAAGCAGGGGAAACGCAGCATTACAGCCGAATCACTTTCTGTAGCTCAACCCCCAGCAACCACTGGCTTGTTAGAGCCAGGTCTAAAGTGTCAGGCGGGAACAATGCGCTGTGATAAATTACTCTCTTCAAACAGCTGCACTGCTAATTTTCAATTATACACACAAATGGCTCTCAGATTGGAAGAAAATGGAGTGCATGGGGAGAACAGTAGTAGATTTCTATGTTTGTTTGGTAGTGAGTGTGGAGGCGGGAGAATGACATCTTGAAAAGAAAGCGGTAAGCGAGGAGTCAGTGTTTGAACTTCAGAAGATGAGCCGTCAGGAAGCTTAGGGAGACCTGTGGTTTCCTTGCTTAGCTCTAGGCTCTAAAAGGCGTGTAATTACGAATTGCTTTCTTTCGTGGGGTTGTTTTTGAGTTTGTTTGTTTGACCCGTCAACGACTTTATGCTGAAAATTCACTACTGACCTGGCTGCTCTGTCTTGGTAAACCCATTCCTCATCACAAAGGCTTCATTTTCTTTGGTGATTTTGCCATCACTGTACCAAAATCTCCAAAGTCCTTTCAATCTCTTTTCTTAGTTCCTTAGTTTCCCCATGGACCTAAATGAGCTTGAATCTTCCACTTTTCCCACACTAATTCACCTTTGTTAACTGCTATTCCTCATCACTGAAGTTCAAGGTTTTGTTTGTTGTAAACTTTGAAGAGACCTCTTTCACCCAAATGAAAAAGCAAAAACGAAACAAAACAGCAACCACATTTTCACCCTCTATGAGGAGACACAAATTTTAGAGAATTCAGTTTGTTATTCTGAACAAGATTTTGCCTTCAGGGATGTTGAAATTTGATCACTCTCAAATGAAAAGGGCTGTGCTAAGATATTCCTCTTTTGTTTTTTGGTTTAGAGATGAGCAGTGTAAATTAATACATACTATTTTTGTTTTCTTTACCCATGCGTTTTCCCTGTTTTGTAAGTGCTAGCCTGTTTTTTGGTTGGTTATAAAATTAGAGTTCAGGGAGGCACACACTGCAGGACCAATTCTTATTCCTTCAGGAAGGGATTCCTCATGCACAAACCTGTATCCCACTTGTTCCACCCCAGACTTTTTGCACCTTCAAGCTATACATCCTCCCCTCCACCATTTGCCCATTGTAACTATTAACAAAAAAAAGACAATGGCTGATTTTTTTTTTTTTTCCATAGAAGGATACTTGCTAAAGATCTGATCTGTGTCATGAATTTATTTTCTCATATAAATAAATAAAATTTATTTTTTCATTAAAGCAATTCTTTTAAAATCTGTTTCTTATTTTAAGCAGGAAAATATATAGCCACAAGTGTGTGACCTGGGGTTTTTCCTTTAACTCACTTTCCTGGAAATCAGTTTGCCACCAGAAAAGCTGTTCTTTTGTCTTGCAGCAGAGATAGTGTTGATGTTACTACATTTTTCATCTTGAAAACTCCACAGATCTCTTGCTGCTATCCATTTGTATTCATGTGTTCACTGACAAAGATGTACTCATCTTTTGGGGTGCTGTCTTAGTAGAGAGGTCTTTATTCTACTGTGCTAATTCAAGCCTAGGGCTTCCCTTGACTTCAACAGCCAGGAAGAAGACAATAAGTGGGTCTCATCTGCTTAAGGGCCACACATTAACACGACACAATAATTTTGCCAGAAGAGGATAATAGCCATTAAAATGTTCTGATTTCCAACTATTTCCTAGACAATTGAATGCCATGTAAATTAATGTTCAAAAAAGGAGCTTCTAGAATGGAATTTGTTTTAAAAAGAGCAATCATTTTAGGAAGATGGGGTGGCAGAATCACTTTTAGAGCAGCCGGCCCTCAATAAGGAGTATCTGTGAGCATTGTATATCTGAAATAGGAATACCTACATTCAGAAAAGACTATGTGGCAAATTTAAAATGCCAGTCAATTAAAAGTTACTTTTCTTAATGCAGTAAGGGAAGGCAAGTGGGGGGCGGGGGTAGGGGATGATTGCCATATTGAGCAGAAATGAGTTTTTTTTTTTTTTTTTGCTGAAATGGGATTTTACCCTTTCTACTTTATAATCGTTACAGAAATTTAAACCTCAAACCATTTCAGTCCAAGCTTATACTAAGCTTGTTAGTGGTTTCTGATGCTGTGGATGATACTGCTGCAGCATTACCATAAATCAGCAGAATTAACTATGATCTTCAGAAGCATGCTTAAAAGTGGGTGACAGAAGTCTGCAATTTGGTGCTCTGAATATTATGATAACATTCTATATTAAATGTTCTTAATCTACTTAAAGCTGAGCTTCAAGTACATTTTGTATTTGTGCTTTGCCCAATATTAAGAACCAGTAATAATTATTGCAACCCATGTGAAGCTTCAGTATTTGAAAATGAAAAATGTGAAAAATATGGTCATGTATGCACTGAGTGGCCTTTTTGTAAACTTTTTTTTAAAAAAGTGTTCCTTTTTCTTTTCATTTAAGTGTGATTATTGTATTATTTGCTTAAGTATTGGCTTAAAATTATATTTTTATCACAGTACTGTGCATAAAGGAAATGATAGATTCAATAGATTCAAATACATTTCAAATACTGCACTGTAAACTTTTAAAATATATATTATTTACTCTACTTTCTACATCTGATACTAGTTTTCTTAGAATCTTGTGCCTTAAAGGTGCATTTAAATTTAGAAAGTAATATTGTACTTTGAAAATACACAGTTAATTAATGCTTGTATCATGTTTCTTGTTCCTATCAAAAGACACATTTCTCTGTCTTAGTCCCAGAATGCCCTAAATTATGGGCAAACAGTCTCCCCTTCTTTTTTTCTCTCTTTCTTTATTACCCTTGCTATTCTACGCTAAATTACACATATATCAAAGTATATCGATCAATGCATTCAAAGTACAGTGAAAATCTTTAAGCAAATCTAGGCATATGGATAGATAGCAAATGATATTTTTGCAATGTTGAAAAATAAAATCGCTCATTATTTGAATGAAACCACAATATATATGCTTAAATTTAGCCCTAAATAGTACCTGTAGTAAAGATTATAACACAATCAATTGGCTAAGTTGGTATGTAAACACATTAGATGAACTGAGGATTTTTAATACATAATTTATTGGTCCCACAATATATATATTTAAATTTAGCCCTAAGTTGTACCTATAGTAAAGGTTATAACACAATCAATTGGCTAATTTAGTAGGTAAGCACATTAGATGCACTGAGGCTTTCTAATACATATTTTATTGGTCTAAAATGAGCATCAAATAAATGATGTAAAATGTAAATGCAACTTTATTCTTCCACTAATTTTGTGTAAATGTGAATTAAGGAAAAAATTGGAATTTTGACAGTACTTTTTGTTCACAGTGATTATATTGAAAGGAAAAGCTCATCTAAACCAGATTCTAAATGGGATTAAATATGATCTATTTCAAATGGATCTTCTTATAAAAACCTCATAAATTTCTAGCACCTAAATGCTCTCACAGAGACTGACTCTCTCATGTCTTGACTTCAGATGCAGAAGGAACTGAACATACAGGACTTTCGCAAGTTCATCCTCACTTTTTTCTACAACACTGAACAATTGCCAGTAGCCTTCCTCCCTCTTACTGTCCTGGGCCAATATTTTAACCATAAAAAGAGGACATTAAGAAAAGATCCTTGAAAGCACCATTAGCACAGAAAAGTAGTTTATACTTGCACAGCACACGACAGAAGAACAGCTATGGCAACCACAATTTATTGGACACCTGCTGTCATAGACCACAAGCCATGGAGACTGCTAAAAGTACAAGTGAAGAGATTTATTGAGGACTAATTCATGAATTGGGAAAACACAGACTTAGGAAACACTCAACATAGTGTTCTCTAGTCTCTGCCAAGTTAGAAGTTTTTATATATGGAGAAACAAAACAAACAAACAAAAAGTAATGGTTAATAATGATCAGCTTCTGTTTGAAGTCATTTGAAACGTAAAGGTTAGCTGGTCATTGGGTTAGGAAGCGTGAACACACCAAGCAGTTTGGTTATTCTTGATGGTGGAATTGTAGTTAGCCATTCATGATTGTCCACCACTTATCTATCAATTTGTCATACTGTGCTGGCCTCTAAGGCGCACTCTGGCTGCACTTCTTCCAAAATGAATCTATTGGTTTTTTTGGCAGCCCATGGCACTTTCAATATTATCCTCCAACTCCATAACTCAAAGGCATCAATTCTTCTACAGTCTTCTTTATTCACTGACCAGCTTTCACATTGCATATGAGGTTATTGAAAACACCATGGCTTGGGTCAGGTGCACCTTAGTCTTCAAGCTGACATCTTTGTTCTTCAACA
>NW_006408653.1:9265326-9279714 GCF_000296735.1 Chrysochloris asiatica
ACCTTGGACTTCCTCCTTCAGTATTATTGGCTCTTGATCATATGCTACCTCCAGAACAAATTTGATGTATTTTAAACTAATGACAAATGGAGTCCTGGTGTAGTGCTGTGGGATAAAACACTGAACCTCAAGGTCAGTTCAAACCACAATGTCAGCAGTTCAAATTCACCAGCCACTCCTTGGAAACCCTATACAGGGTTGCTATGAGTTGGAATCAACTCGACCCTAAACAACAACAACACCAATGACCAAAGATGAGAAGAGATGTGGGATGGCATTAAGAACATCATACAGTAAGAAAGCAAAGGTCATCAAAAAGATAGGAAAGAAAGAAAAGATCAAAATGGATGTCAGAATAGAGACTGAAACTTGCTCTTGAGTACAGAGAAGCTAAAACAACTGGAAGAAACGATGAAGTAAAAATGTTGAACCAAAAATTTCAAAGGGCAGCTCAAAAAGAAAAGTCAAGTATTATAATGAAATGGAGTTAGAAAATTAAAAGAGAAGAACATGCTCAGCATTTCTCAAGCTGAAAGAATTGAAGAAAAATTCAAGCCCCAGGTTGCAATAATGAAGAATTCTGTGGGCAAAATATTGAATGATGAAGGCAGCATTAAAAAAAAAATGGAAGGAATACACAGAGTCACTGTACCAAAAAAAGAACTGGTCAGTTCTCATCCATTTTAAGAGTAGCATATGATTAAGAACCAATGGTACTGAAAAAAGAAGTTCAAACTGTACTGATGGCATTGGTGAAATTGATGGAATACCAAGAAATTTAGAAGACAGATACCTTGCCAACCAAACAGAAGAAATCCATAGTTATACCCATTCCAAAGAAAGGTGACCCAGAGGAATGGGGAAATCATTGAACAGTATCATTAATATCACATGATAGTAAAATTTTGCTGAAAAAGTTGAAAAACTGTTGCAGTAGTACATCGACAGGGAGCTGCCAGAAATTCAAATTAGATTCAGAATAAGACATGGAGAGAGGGATAGCATTGCTGATATCAGATGGGTATTGCCTGAAAGCAGAGAATACCAGAAAGATATTTGCTTGTACTTTATTTATTGTCTAAGCAAAAACATTCAACTGTGTGGATCATAATCAACTATGAATAATATTGCAAAGATGGGTATTCCAGAACATTTAATTTTGCTCACGAGGAACCTGTACAGAGACCAAGAGGCAGTTTTTCCAACAAAACAAGGGCATACTGAATTATTTGAAAAAAAGAAAAGTTGTGAGCCAGGGTTGTTTCCTTTCACCATACCTATTGAGTCTGTATGCTGAACAAATAGTTCAAGAAGCTGGATTACATGAAGAAGAACATGGCATCAGGATTAGAGGAAGACTCATTAACAACTGGAGATATGTAGATGACAAAATCTTTCTTGCTGTAAGCAAAAAGGATTTGAAATCCTGATAAAGGATTTCAAATAGCTTTTAGTATGGATTGCACCTCAATGTAAAGAAAACATATATACTCACAACTGGGCCAGTAAATACTATCATGATAAATGGATAAAAGATTGATGTTGTCAAAGACTTCATGTTACTTGGATACACAATCAAAACTCACAGAAACAGCAGTAAAGAAATCAAAATATGTATTGCACTAAGCAAATCGTCTCTAAAACACCTCTTTAAAGTGTTAAAGAACAAAGATGTTAGTTTGAGAATTCAGGTGTGCCTGATAGCCTTATATGCATGTAAAAGATGGACCATAAATAAAGAAAACTGTAGAAGAATCAATACATTTGAATTACTGTGTTGGATAAGTATATGTATAGTACCAAGAACTCCCAGAAGAACTAACAAATCTGTCTTGGACGAAGTGCAGCCTGAATACTCTTTGAAACAAGAACCGCGAGAATTTGCCTCTCATACTTTGAACATGTTATCAGGAGGGCTAGAGAAGAACATCATGCGTGGTGTCGTAGGCCAGGTTTTCTAGAGAAGCAAAACCAGTGATATTTATGTATATGTAGTTCTGGTGTGGCACTGTGAGTTAATGTGCTGGACTGCAAAGTTTCTTTGAACCACAAATTTCTGTGGTTCAAGATCATCAGCTGCTCCTCAGAAACCCTATACAGACTCAACTGCACTTAACAGCAACAACACACACAACCATACACACACAAACACACACATATATGTATATATTTAGAGAGAGAGAGAGAGAGACTCCTAGTGTGGAACTGTGGAATAAGCCCTGGACTGAGAACCATAAGGTCGGCGGTTCAAACTACCAGTTCTTCCTTGGAAACCCTGTACAGGGTTGCTATGAATCAGAATGGAATCTATAACATTTAACAACAACAACAACAACAATGTTTTGTTGTTGTTAAGTGCCGTTAAGTCGGTTCTGACCCGTAGCGACCCTGTACAGGGTTTCTGAGGAGGGGCTGGTGATTTTGAACTGCCGACCTTGCAGTACTAACTGACTTTTCAATACAGTGCATTAACCCACAGCGCCACGTTAGGACTCCAACGACAATATGGTGTGGAGTCCTGGTGTGGCACTGTGGGTTAAAGCACTGGACTGCAAAGTTGGTTTGAATCGCAAGGTGAGTAGTTCAAGCTCACCAGCTGCTCCTCGGAAACTCTATACAGGGTCGCTACGAGTCGGAACCAACTTGATGGCACGTAACAACAAACAACAACATATATATTTATATGAAGAGACGTTTATTATCAACAAATGGCTTACTATCATAGAGTTTCAGGTTCCCAGGGGAAGAGAGAGTGTGACTCTCCATTGTATTGGGATCATGTCACACCTCCAAAAAAGCATCTTTTCAATTGATTGGTTGCTCATAGCCACTCATCATAGAGTTAACTATGCCTGTATTAGGTTTTATCAACATGGGAATAGTTACACTGTAACTGCAAAACCACTGGAAGTCCTGGCCTAGCCAAGCAAGTTGAGATAGATTCCGAACTATTACACTTGGTAAAGTGAAATGTCAATGAAAAAGAGAAAGACCCCCAACAAGATGAACTGACATAGTAGCAATAGCAATGGGCTCAAACATAACAAGAATTGTGAGGATGGTGCAGGATGGAGCAGTGTTTCATTCTGTTGTGCATAGGTCATTATGAGTTAGCACTGACTGGTACCACCTGCCAACATCAACAGCAGCATTTATGATTGTAGTGAACAATCTGTTCGCATATTATTTTACATGCAGATAGGTTTGGTATATTATGAACATATTATTCTCAAGAACAATCATTTCCATTTAGACATACTCTTCCTAAATGATTTACATTTTGACCTTTTGTCTCCTGGGAATGCATGTAGTCCTATTGTTCTGGTGTTGAAGGTGGTTAACTTCCTTCATTCTTTTCTAGAAGTTACTATCGGTTTTAGCAAAGCACAGTGAAAACTTACAGAAATAACAGGTTATGGTTTTGAAGCAGCTCCTATGCTAAAAATAAAAATGGAGTTTGATTTTGACAAGACTATAACTCCTATTAAGCAGGTGCTTCATTATTAATTTTAGGTGCTTTTACTAATTTCCCCTTGTGATCATGAATCTTCATATGAGATTCTTTGATCAGTACTAATTCTCTGCCTTGTTATGTATGGAATTTCTTCAGGGCCAGCAGGTCTCATTTTGTCCTCAAGGAATAACTTATCTTCTGAAAAGGTTTTTCTTTGATATTTTATATGGCTGTTTGCTCTGTACAATTCTTTAAGGCCATAATCAGTAAGACAAGAGTAGCTGGGCACCATGTGAAGCTGTTTTAGGGGAATGCAGTGTGTTCGATCAAATTAAGAGGAACAATCTGATATTCAGGAGAGGCCAGATCTATGAAGTGAAGTCAGACTCACTTGAAAAAATAGATTTCTAAGTACATAATTGTTTCCACAATCATAGAATTTGTAGCTTGTTTCAATGCATTACATGTACAATGCATGCAGCGTTTACTAACACAGATAATTATAACAACATCATGACTATACAAGTTTGAAGAATAGAACAAAACCAAGATCCTATGTCCTCAGGTGAATATCTAAGAGTATCTAAAAAGTCAGGTCTGGATGATACTGATTGTAGCCAAGTAGTTTGTTGGCAAACTTTCTTTAAATTTTGTCCTATTTCTCCTGATGAGTTTACCCAGGTGCAATCAGGAGTATTAATAGCAGCATATATTGCCCTTATCATGAAGGAAATGTAAGAATTTAATATTATCTAAGATTTCAGGTGTGGTGCTTTAGGGTAAACTCTGGATTGTTAATCACAAGGTTGCCAGTTCAAATCCACCAGGCACTCCTTCGACACCCTAGACAAGGTCCCTGTAAATCTAAACCAACTTGAGGGCACTAACAACAACAATATTTCTTTAGCAAGGGACTCCTAAGAACCTTTGTTCAGCAGTGATGGGATTAGCAAGTTCATCAGAGATATTGGGTAGGAAATGCTGAGAATAGCTCCCTCAAGTTCAGAAATACTAAGCCAAGGTACAAAAGATAGAGAAGAGATCATCCAACTCCAATATATCTATTGTGTTATTTTCTTGTTTATTTGGGATATGAACTTTCAAGTTATCAGACCAATATATACTGTCATTACAAGAATGTTTGCTAAGGGTACTCCTAAGACCCCATAGGGCATTGGTCCCGCATGTTCTTTCCATTCAAAAATGACATAGCATGGTTCAACATTAGAATTTTCTCTCATGTAAGATGTTCCTCCACATAGAATATATCTCAACATAAAGCACAAATCTTATCTTTTCAGATTTGTTTATTAGGAAAAGAGATAGTTTCTTTGCTTTTCAAGGCAATTTTCAATAAATGAGTTATTACAAATGGACAGTGCTCCAGGATCTAAATGTTATTGAAGATATTCACTTATGGGAAGGGTTTGATCATTTGCAGCACAGTCATTTACTAAATCTGAATAATATTGAGAATTAACAGCAAAGGGGTAGGCTTCCATTACTGAAATTTACATTGGATTTGATACCAAAATGAGTCAGATTAAAGCAAGGTACCAATGGATAAGTGGCTAAGTGTGTGTGTGAGGTGCCAATGCCTTATGCATATGAATTTTTGTAAGGATATTCAAGGTCTTTAGTGACATAGCAACACTGCATTGATTGTAAGGGTGACCAAGACGAGGCAGTGTTTTGTTTTGTTTTGTTGTACATAGGTTTATGAGTCACAACTGACTTGATTCCACTTAACAGACAAAACAAAAATCGTGATGCTAAACATAACTTTACAATCTGGATTTTGGGTAGAAAAAGAATCATCATATTCTAGCACTGATTTGGGAGGAAGGTGACAGATTCAATAGTTGTTCAAAATACTATCACTAGTTACTGATTGGAGTCCTAACGTGGCGGTGTGGGTCAATGTGCTGGACTTACAAGGAAGGTTTGAAACACAAGGTCAGTGATTGAAGCTCACCAGCCGCCCCTAGGAAATCCTATACAGGGTCTTTTTGAGTCAGAAGTGACAGCACTTAACAAAAACTGCTACTGATTGGGAGTCCTGGTGTGGCACTGTAGGATAAGCACTTGATGGCAAGGTTGGTTTGAACAACAAAGTCGGTGGTTCAAACTACCAGACACTCTCTGGAAACCTTATACAGGGTCACTAAGGATTGGAACCAACTCAATGGCATTTAACAACAACAAACTACTGATTAAGCTAGCTTAAGAAATGCATTTTGGTTCAAGCCTTAGGAATAGATAACAGAAGTAGTAAGAGGCAACCTATGGAGAACTTCCCACCACTCTTATGTCAGTTTGTAGTATTGTGGTAACTTGTGAGTTTCTGTGATGATTGAAGATAATTTAAATACCAGCAGGATAACCCATGGTGGCCAGGTTTCAGTGTAGTTTTCAGACTAAGACTAGGAAGAAAGAAAGGCAGACTGCTTCTGAAAATTTAACCACTGAAAACTTTAGGGATAGTAGCAGAGTTTTGTCAGATGTAGTGATGAAAATAAGCCCCTCCAGTTTGAAGGAACTCATCAGGGGAATAAATACCTCTTCAAAGTAGAGCTGACTTTAACGATATGAATGGAGCAAAGATTTCAGGACCTTCATTTCTTGATGGGGCACAACTCAAAATAAAGAGAAACAGCTGCAAACATACGATAATAATTGAAACATGATTGTACAAAATATGAATCTAGCAAAATTAGAAGTTATCACAAATGAAGTGGAATGAATAAAGATCAATATCCTATGCATTAATGAGCTAAATAGAGTGATATTGACCATTTTGAATCAGACAATCATTTGGTTTACTATACTGGGAACATAAAATTGAAGAGCTATAGTCACATTTATTATCAAAAAGAATAATTTTACCATCCATCTTGAAGTACAATACTGTCTGTGATGGGATATTATCCATAAACCTACAAGGAAGACCTGTTAATAGCACTATTTATTCAAATTTATGAACCAACCACTGAAGTCAGTGATGCTGAAATTAAAGACTTCTATTAACTTCTTTGGAGTCCTGGTGTGGCACTGTGGAGTCATGTGCTGGACTGCAAGGTCAGTTTGACCCACAAGGTCAGTGGTTCAAGCTCACCAGTCACTCTTCAGAAACCCTATAAACGGTCTCTATGAGTCGGAATCAACTTGACAGCACTTAATAACAACAACCAATTTCTTCAGTGTGAAGTTGATCAAACATGAAATCAAGATGCATTGACAATTACTGGTGATTGGACTATGAAGGTTGGAAAAATAGAGGAAGGATCAGTACTTGGAAATATGGCTTTAGTGATAGAAATGATGCTGAAGAAGTAATTTTCCAAGACCAATGTCTTATTTTTTTGCAAATAATTTTTTCAATGACATAAAACGTGACTATACATATAGATATCACCAGATAGAATACGCAGGAATCAAATTGACTACATCTGTGAGAAGAGATGGTGGAGAAGCTCAAGATCATCAGCCAAAACAACTCTAGATACCAACTATGGAATAAACTATCAATTGTCATATCAAGCCTATGCTGAAGTCGAAGAAAACTAAAACAAGTCCTCAAGATTCAAACCATTACCTTGAATATGTTGTCATTATTGTTATTGTTATGTGCTGTTGAGTCAGTTCCAATTCAGACTGACCCTATGTACAAGAGAATGTAGAGTACACT
This sequence comes from Chrysochloris asiatica, assembly GCF_000296735.1. Taxonomy (NCBI): domain Eukaryota; kingdom Metazoa; phylum Chordata; class Mammalia; order Afrosoricida; family Chrysochloridae; genus Chrysochloris; species Chrysochloris asiatica. The sequence goes on from NW_006408653.1 coordinate 9,272,469, forward strand.
ACCAGATCCTACACAATTCTAACAGTTGTTACACTTGAGTCCACTGCTGCTGCCACTGTGCCAACCCAACTTATTGGAAGTATTTCTCTTTTTTGCTGACTCTCCATTTTACCAAGCATGATGTCCTTCTCCACCAACTAGATGCTCCTGATAATATGTCTGAAATATGAGAGGTGAAGTCTCGCTATGCTGGCATCTAAGGAGTATTCTGACTGGACTTCTTCCAACACAGATTTGATTGTTCTTCTGGCAGTCCATGGTACATTTAATATTCTCCAACACAAAAACTCAAAATGCATTAATTCTTCTATGGTTTTTCTTATTCATTGTTCAATTTCTACATGCATATGAGACTATTGAAAATACCATGGGTTGAGTCAGAAACATCTTAGTCCTCAAACTGGTACATTTGCTCTTGAAGACTTTTAAGTAGTCGTATGTAGGAGATTTTTTAAATGCAAAACTTTGTTTGATATCTTGACTATTGTTTCTATGAGTGTTAATTGTGGTTCCAAGCAAAGTGATGTATTTGATAACTTTTCTCCATTTGTCATGTTGTTTATAAATCCAGTTGTGAGGATTTTTGTTTTCTTTACATTGAAGTACAATCCATACTGAAAGCTGTAGTCTTTGATCTTCATCAATAAGTATTTTATGTTTTCTTCATTTCCAGCAAGCAGTATAATCTGTTGATTGCAGGTTGCTAATGAATCTTCCTCCAATTCTGATGCCACGTTCTTCTTCATATAATCCAATTTCTTGGATTCTTTGCTCCGCATACAGATTGAGTAAGTATAGCAAGAGAATGTAACCATGGCTCTCACCTTCCTTGATTTTAAACCATTCAGTATCCCTTGTTCTGTTTGAATCTTTTGGTCTATATACAGGTTCCACATGAGCACAATTAAGTGTTCTGGAATACCCATTCTTTGCAGTCTTATCCATAGCTTGTCATGATCCACACAGCCAAAAACCTTTGCATAGTCAATGAAGCACAAGTAAACATCTTTCTAATATTTCCTGATTTCAGCTAAGTTACATCTGACATCATCAATGATATCCCTTATTCCACATCCTCTTCTAAATCCAGCTTGAATTTCTGGCAGTTCCCTGTCAGTACCATTACAACCATTTTGGAATTATCTTCAGCAAATGAAGAAGGTCCTTAAATATATACCACCTGAATTTAGAGACTATCTCAAGAACAGATTTATGCATTAGACACTAATGATGAAGACCAGAAGAGTTGTGGGATGACATCAAGTACATCATACAATTAGAAATCCAAAGGTCATTAAAAAGATATGAATAAAAGAAAAGACCAAAATGGATGTCAGAAGAGACTGAAACTTGCTCTTTAGTGTAGAGAGGCTAAAAGGAATAGAAGAAATGAGGAAGTACAAAAGCTTAACAGATAATTTTAAAGGGCAGCTTGAGAAGACAAGGTATACTACTATAATGAAATGTGCAAAACTCTGGAGTTAGAAAACCAAAAAGGAAGAACATGCCCAGCATTCCTCAAGCTGAGGGAATTCAAGAAAAAGCCTCCTGTCACAATAGTTAAGGATTCTGTGGACAAAATATTGAACGATGCAGAAAGCATCAAAAGAAGATGGAAGGAATATAGAGATATCATATACAAAAAAAAATAAAAAAAGTTGATTTTCAACCATTTCAAGAGATAGCATATGATTAAGAATCTATAGTATTGCAGGTATAAGGCCTAGCTACACTGAAAACACTGGCAAAAAATAAGTCTCCAGGAATTGATGGAACACAGATTGAAATCTTTCAATGCACCAGTGCAGCATTGGGGGCTGTCACTTATCTATGCAAAGAGCGTTATAAGACATCTATCTGGCCAACTGATTGGAAGAGATCCAATTTTGTGCCCATTCCAAAGAAAGGTGACCCAATTGGATGCAAAAATCATGAAACAATACAATCAATATCACATGTAAGTGAAATTTTGCTAAAGATAATTAATAAATGATTGCAGCACTACATTACTATAGAGCTGCCAGAATTCAAGTCAACTTCAGAAAACGACATGGAATGAGAAATATCATTGCGGACATCATATGGATCTTAACTGAGAGCAGAGAATACCAGAAAGGTGTTTACTTTTTCTCCAAGAAGGTAAAATTAAGCCCTTCTAATTTAATGGCAAGGAGCCCTTGTGGGGGTGTAGTGAGTTCTATGACTAATTAAAATACTAGATATGACCCTTTCCATTAAGATTCTATGGAATTTTTCTGTTGATGTCTTTTCCAATATACATAATTTTTTTGAACAAGAAAATCTAAATTGTTAAGGGTTTCCTTGACTTTAGAATGATAATCTTGAAAATTTTTAATTAAAGACCATCGATACTAAAGTCAACTTGTGCAATATGAGGAACTATATGAGCAATAAGAGAAAACCATCAGTCTTCTAGTGACAATTTCATAACTATAAATTTTATGGGACTCAAACATAATGGATTTTAAGTTTAAAAGTACTAAAAGAAGGACTATAATCCAAGGCAAATTCAAGGACTAACATAATTTGGCTATTTGAGTTTTTATGATTCTGTTTGTTTTTCCTACTAGACCAGAAGATTAAGAACGAGAAAGCCAATGCATTTGTTGGTATATAGGAAAAATACAACAACATTCTTTAATATCTGACCAGTGAAATGAGTCCATTTGTCACCATAGAGGGTGGTCAGGTTACCCCAAATGGATAAAATCCTCTTAAACAATTTCTTTGCTATAAAAATATCAATAGCCTATTGTACAAGGGAAAACTTCTACCCAATCTGGGAATCAGAAGACTATGGCAAGTATATATTTATAACCATTAGAAGGTGGTAGTTGAATGAAATCTATTTGCCATGCCAGCATAGGATGAATGGGTAAAGGGTAATGTCCAAGCTGAGTTTTACTATGTTTTTCTGGATTATGGCAAAAGCATACATAACAGTGAGAAGTTACATGTTCCACTGTTTCAAAATTGTTTCTACACCAATATTTAAAAAATTATTTCTACCATTTTGCTATGGCCCAAATGAGAGTCTTTGTGTAAGGCCAGGATCATGGAAACATGCCAGCATTTAGGCACATCAAGTTCTGACTCAAGAAATTAGTGTCAGGATACTGATAACAACCCTTCCTTTTCCATATTTTTGCTTCATCTATTGATATTTTTCAAGAAGCTCTGAAGTCAATCCACTAATATTATAGTTGATTAGATTAATTAAGTAAACTAGGGTAGTCTGCATCATTGGTTTTCATAAGGCCAAGAATTTGAGAAACATCTTGTTTAGAGACATTATTATATGGCAAATTGTGTTAATTTTTTTAAAATCATGCTTAGCTTTTAAATTATATGCAGCACAGTGGGAAGCTACAAATTTTATAGGCTCAAAGAATTCTTCATTACACTATTTTTTTCTAAGTTCTCCATCATTTTCCTTTGTTTCAAATGCAAAGGATCATGTACATTTTGTATAATTAGAAAAAGATGTAGATGTTTTGGTAGCAAATTTCTGCCATGTGGTCCCAACCATAAGTTGGTAATTGTATGTTAAAACAGCCAACCTTTTTCCATGTTACGAGTTCACTTTTGGGGACTGCTTGTTGGTATTAAAAAAGTATTTCTAAAGCAGTGTACAAATTGAAATCAGTATATGTGGATTTAGGTTTTACAATATAGACTAGTATGGCTTAAGAGAAAGCCATCTTTGCAGCTGCATCAGCAAGATTTTTGTCCCATAGTTCCTCTGTTTGAGGGATGCCTTTTGGCTGGTGTGCAGGAATTTTTATAACAGCAATTTCAGAAGTTAGTAATAATGCATCTAAAAGTTGAATTTCTTATACTCCATTTTTGATGGTGGCTCCAGAAGATGGCAAGAAATCCCTTTGTTTCTATAATGTGTCAAAATGATGAATAACTCAAAAACAATAAAAATAATCCATAAAATTATTCACAGACTTCCTTTTGGTTAGTTTGCAAGCCCCAGTAAAGGCAATCAATTCAGCCTGTTGAGCTCAAGTTGCTTCAGGATATGCTTGACCCTTAAAATTTCAGTGGAGCTTGTAACAGCATGACACTTAACACTAGCAGGATTGGGCCACAGAAAAGAGCCATCCATAAATAAAATTCAGTCAGAATTATCAAGAGGAATCTCATTTAAATCTTTTCTGAGAACCACTAGTTGTTCTGTCAGATCTTAACAATAATGAATTGCATAGTCATCATCTAAGGTGGGAGAAAAGGAAACCCAATGTTACAGTGAGTTAGGCACTAGGCTGCTAATCACAAAGACAGTGGTTCAAATCCACTAGCCATTCTGTGGGGGAAAGATGATGTTGTCTGCTCCCATAAAAATTTATAGTCTCAGAAACACTATTTAGGGCTGCTATGAGTTGGAATCAAAGAGCTCTGGTAGCGTAGTGATTAGGAATTGGGCTGTGAACCGCAAGGTCAGCAGTTTGAAACTACCAGCTGTTCCACAGGAGAAAGATGAGGCTTTCTGCTCCCGTAAAGATTTACAGCCTTGGAAACCCTGTACAGGTTCGCTATGCGTCGGAACCGACTTCACGGCACATAACAACAACAACATGAGTTGGAATCAACTTAATGGCAGTGTGTTTTTTGTTTGTTTGCTTGTTTTAATGGAGGAAGGAAGAAAAGAAGCTGGATTTAAATGAGTCAGTGTGAAACCTAATATTGGCTGCAGCTAAAGAAATAATCTCATAATAGGTGAAACCTGTTGGCATATAAATGTTGTATACAATAGAGTTAAGTAGGGAAGACATAGCATATGGTATATAAATATCTAAGAAAAATTTCAAGGATGATGTCTGCAGTAGATTCTACAAATTTGACAGTGGCAGGGGAATAGAGGCAAGGTGAATAACCTTTAGCTACTACATTGATTTGGAATCTGTAATATCCTACAATTATATGCTATTCTCTAGGTTTTTGGACTAAGAAATCTAATGCATTCCCATTTACCTCATGGACAAATAAGGAGAAATCAAGCTGGTAATTAGGAAATCCCAAAGCAGGAGCTTGGGTTAGGGTTTCTTTTAAGGTTTCTATAGTGTGAAAAACCCTCAGGTGTAAGTTGAAATGAATCTGGTTTTTTTTTTTTTTTTTTGAATCTGGTTTTGAGTACTTTAAATATTTGAATAAAGGCTAAGCTAATAAATTAAAAATTGGAACCCAAGTACAGTGTTGTTGTTGTTAAGTACTGGCAAGTTTGTTCCGACTCAGAGCAACCCTATGTAGGGTTTCCAAGTCTGCCCCTGGCCTTGTTTCGTCTGATAATATGGAGCTTTTCCACCGTCTTGTTCCACAGATGTAGTCAATTTGATTTCTGTGTATTCCATCTGGTGAGGTTCTTGTGTATAGTCGTCTCTTGTGCTGTCTAAAGAAGGTATTTGAAATGAACAAATCATTGGTTTTGCAGAATTCTATCATGATATCTCCAGCATATTTCTATCACCAAGGTCGTATTTTCCAACTTGTAATGAAACAAGGTATATGATTTGTTGAATGTAAATAGAATTCTTCTATTTCATCCTCACTGGCTTTAGTGGTTGGTGCATAAATTTGAATAACAGTGGTATTAACTGGTCTTCCCTGTAGGCACATGGATGTTGTTGTTGTTGTTAAGTGCCTTCGAGTCGGAGCCGACCCATAGCGACCCTGTACAGGGTTTCCGAGGGTGTAAATCCTTACGGGAGTAGAAAGCCTCATCTTTCTCCCGCGGAGCGGCTGGTAGTTTCGAACCACTGACCTTAAGGTTCGCAGCCCGATTCGTAACCACTATGCTACCAGAGCACATGGATAGTATCCTATTATAGACACCGTGGTACTTCATGACTAATCTGGATATGTTCTTTTTGACAATGAATGCAACACCATTCCTCTTCAATTTGTCATTCCTGGCATAGTAAACTATGTGGTTATCAGATTCAAAATGGCCAATACCAGTCCATTTCAGCTCACTAATGCCTAAAATATCGATGTTTATGCATTCCATTTCATTTTTGACAACTTCCAATTTTCCCAGATTAATACTTTGTATATTCTGTGTTCTGATTTTCAATGGATGTTTTCAGCTGTTTCTCTTCATTTTGAGTTGTGCCCTATCAGCAAAGGAAGGTCCCGCGGGCTTTTCTCCCACAGGCTTTACTCCATTCGTGTCATCACGGTCAACTCTGCTTTGAGGAGGCAGCTCTTCTCCAGTTGCATTTTAAGTGCCTTCCAACTTGAGGGGCTCATTTTCTGGCATTATATTTGACAGTGTTTCTCTGCTAATCATAAGGTTTTCAGTGACTAAATATTTGGAAGTAGTTTGTCACTCCTTCTTCCTAGTCTGTCTTTGTCTGGAAGCTCATCACCTGTCCACCATGGGTGACCTTGCTGGTATTTAAAATACCAGTGGCATAGCTTTCAGAATCACAGCAACTCACAAACCACCACAGTATGGCAAACTGACAAACGAGTGGCGGATACTCATGGAGGTTGTTGTTGTTATGTGCCGTGGAGTCTGTTCCAACTCACAGTGTCCCTATACAGGGTTTCCAAGTTTGTAAATCTTTACAGGAGCAGAAAGCCTCATCTTTCTCCCATGGAACAGCTGGTAGTTTCGAACTGCTGACACTGAGGATAGCAGCCTGATTTGTAACTACTACACTACCAGAGCTCCTCATGGAGGTTGTGGTTGTTATGTGTCATGGAGTCGGTTCCAACTGATAGCGACCCTATACAGGGTTTCTGAGGCTGTAAATCTTTACGGGAGCAGAATGCCTTATCTTTTGCCCGCGGAGCAGCTGGTAGTTTCGAACTGCTGACCCTGAGGTTCGCAGCCCAATTTGTAACCACTATGCTACCAGAGCTCCTTGGCTAGTAGCTCTGAATACCAACAGAGAGGGAAGGAGTCTTCACATCAAGTATCGATGCTATCCCTTCTGTACACAGGGTAGATAGGGATGGGTAACTTAGACATTGGCTACCTAAAATGAGGGGGCAATAAAGGCATGAAGTGACCTGCTTAAAAGGTTTCAAGAGGGAGTTTAGTTTAAGAATGTGCAGGAGAAGGTAGAATCCCCACTGAATAGTTTTCATCTTGTCTAGATGTGGTTGGTAAAAAGAGTTGGAAATAAGATTCTTATGATTCAATAGTGAGCAATTATTACCATGACTAATTGCAACTGTTGTAATTGTAAAGGTAGATGTTTTATAACAACAG
>NW_006408653.1:9279899-9280601 GCF_000296735.1 Chrysochloris asiatica
TGTAAAACTGATGATCTGCCCTGTTAACTTTCACTCAATTCGCAATGAAAACATTGAAAAAAATGAGTATGTTACAAGACCAAAATGTTTGTTCATATGAGTGATATCCATAGAAGGGAACTCTTCATTCTTAGATACTGCATTACCCATACTTCTCATCAGAAGAAGCAAATATATACACAGAAAGAATTTCAAAAGTGGAGTCCTGTTTTTAGTGTTTCAGAGATGTATCGCAGCAATATCCACAGAACCAGTTTGTGCACCAAACCTAAGTCAAACAAACAAAAAAGAGAATAAATATGTATCCATAGTGAAAATAAATTCTAACTAAAGCTTGGAGAAAGTACAAGGTCAGCAGATCAAATTTACCAGCAACTCCTCGGAAACCCTAGAAAAGATTATTGAGTCAGAACCAACTTGATGGCACATAATGACAACAACATGCACAAAGGTAGAATTCAAATTCACGAGGGGCTCAGCTGAGCAACTCTCAAGAGGTTTTTTTTTTTTCTTTTCTCTGTTCTTATAATTTTATTCTTTCATTTGTCGACTGAGTTCAGGTTAATGCTCCCATGTACATCATTCTGTAGTTGTTATGTGTTCTTGGTGGTTCTCAGTCCACAGGACTTCCTTTAGGATGTTTTTCATAGCAGGGTTGACTTTGGCAAAATCCCTTAGCTTCTGCCTATCCTGGAATGTTTT
>NW_006408653.1:9282006-9287164 GCF_000296735.1 Chrysochloris asiatica
CCAGCTGTGAGTCTTCCAACCTTCTAAGTATTCCTTTATATGTGATTCAGAGTTCTGGGACCATCCCCTGAGCCTGCTTGGTCAGGTATTCTGTGTTGTTGTTGGCGGAGCTCTCTGCTATTCGTCCACCTGATCTGCCATCTTGTTTGTTCTCTTCTCAAGAGGTTTTGAGGAAGTGGAGCGTCTACCAATTCCACTTGTAGCCCACATCCTGAGCTCTCTGAGGGGGTTGCCGCAACAGGTCTTCTTTGGATCCCACTCTGACTTCTAGAAATGTTGTAGAGCACAAGTGTAAAGTGAAAGAAAAGAGCTCTGTTGAGGATTAAAACAATTTGCAAATTGGGAAAACACAAAGTTGGGAATACTCTCAACAGTTATTTGTATCAAGTTGTTGTTGCTAAATGCCATTGAGTCAGTTCCAACTTATAGCGACCTTGTATAGTGTTTCCTTGGAGTCCTGGTGTGGTGCTGTGGGTTAATGTGCCAGACTGCAAAGCCATTTGAACTGCAAGGTTGGCAGTTCAAGCTCACCAGCTGCTCCTTGGAAACCCAATACAGGGTCACTATGGGTTGGAATCAACTCAATGGCACTTAACAACATAGTGTTTCCTAGGAGTGGCTGGTGAAATTTGAACCACTGACCTTAAGGTTCAAACCACCCTAGAGGTTCAGTATTTTATCCCACAGTGCTACACCTTAAAGACTTTTATACATAGAGAAACAAAGAAAAGCTAAGGGATTAATGATTATTTGTAGATAAGATTAGCTTCAGTTTGAAATCCTTTGAAGTGTAAAGGTTGGCCATCTAGCTAAAAGGAGTGAGTCAGCTGTTTGTTTATAATTAATGGCAGAAGGTGTGGTGATGTGGGATAAAGCACTGGACCAAAAGCTCGATTTGAACCACAAGGTCGGTGGTTCAAACTCATCAGCCACTCCTTGGAAATCCTATACATGATGGCACTTAACAACAATTCATGTTAATGGTCCATTCTAGAAACAAAATGTTCACATATTCTCAATATGTGACCAGTTTGGCTAATTATGAACATATTCCTCCTAAGAATAGTTATTTCCATCTTGACAATCTTCCTAAATGATTTTACATCCTGATCTTCTGCTTCTGGGAATGAATGCATATAAGCCCTATCATTCTGTTTGCTGAGGGTGCTTAAAGTGTCCACCTTCTTTTCTAAAAGTTACTTATCTATTGGTTTCAACAAAGCACAGTGGAAACTTATTAGAAATGACAGGCTATAATTTTGAAGCAGAACCTATGTTAGAAATAAAAATGGAGTCTGACTTTGGCGAAAAATAGAATTAAAAAAAAAATTTATTAACCAGGTGCCTCAATTACTAATCTTAGGTGCTCTACTCACTGGTAAGTGCTGCGTGTCTATATTAAATGCTTTACATACATTATTACTAATCATTACAAATAGCAGTCAAGGTAGAAATTTTAATTTCCATTTTACATTAGGAAACTTAGCCTCCAGAGAAATTATATAGTTAAGATAATGGCACATTTGAAATAGGTGAGACTAGGTGAATTATTAGGTGCATTTGTAGGGTCAGTTGTCCATTTGGAAGTGCAATTATATCCTTAATACTCACAAAATCAGTAAAGAAGGATTAATTATTTAGTGTAACCAACAAAGAAACAGAAAACATTGTCAAGAAAATAATAACATCATGAAAATCCTAAAATAAAATATAGGAGAATATTTTGTTATAATCTTTAGTTAGGGAAGTAGTTTCTAAGCAAAACCTTAAAGTTAGAAGTCATAAATGAAAGAAAAATAAAAATGATATTTTTATGATTAAAGATCCATAACAAAAGTTACATGATAAGCAACAACTGGGAGAAAATACACACAATGCATGTAATATTCAAAGACACAATGGTCACAATACAAAATATTCTTCTCCAATTTTAATAAAGGAAAAAAGTATTCCAAGGGAAAACTGAGAGACAATTCATTCTCAGAATAGGAAATAGAACAAGAAAATGAAATGTAGATGTACTGTATTATATCAATTATAATATTGCCCAGGATAAGTCCTGGAGTAGGAGCAACAGGCTGGCAGTTCAAACCCATCAGGATCGCTATGAATCAGAACTGACTCAATGGCACAACAACAATCTTTCTAGCAATTAGTGAAATGAAAATGAGAACAAGTTACCATTTTTTAACCATTAAATTAGCATACATTTAAAAGTCTGCTTACCAGTATGACCAGCACTGGTAAGAGTATGGAGAAAACAGCTCACTCATACAGTAGTGGAATATGGCTCAGTGCAACAGGTATCAAAATTTAAAAGGTGCAAACTACCCAATTCAGTAATCCACTTATAAACTTATAAACACTATCCCATAGAAATAATTAAAAGTACCACAGACTGCTAAAAGAACAAACAAATCTGTATTGGAAGAACTACAGCTAGAATACTCCTTGAAAGGCCAGACTTCATCTCTCACACTTGGGATGTATTATCAGGAGGGACCAGTCCCAGGAGAAGGACATCATTCTTGATAAATTGGAGGGTCAGAGAAAAAGAGGAAGACCCCCAATGAGATGGATTGGCACAGTGGTAGCAGGAGTGGGCTGAAGCGTAGCAATGGTTATGGGGTTGGCACAGGACCAGGCAGTCTTTCATTCTGTTGTGTGTAGGGTCAGTGAAAGTTGGTTCTGACTCAGTGGCACCTAACAACAACAACAACAACATAGAAATAATTTGCACAGATGCTAAGATACACTTAACAAATGGTCATTAAAGCATTTATTGTAGTAATAAAAGATTGGAAACATCTGAAGTTTATCAACAGGAAGCTTTAATATGACACATTTCTCATAGAATACTATGTATACGAATGAAGAATGAGACCAATTTTTAAGTAGAAAGAGGTCCATTTTACTTGATAAGTGAAAAACAAGCAAATATCAGATTAAGATCCATAGCACAGTTCTACTGATGTAAAATATTTCTAAGTACAGTTAACCTTTGAACAACATGAGCTTTAGCTGGTGGGCCCACTTAGATGCAGATTTTTTTTTATATCCTGTTGTTATTGCAGTGAGCTCAAGTGTTGCAAGTATTATGATTGAGCCACCCTCTGATTGAGCCAAGCTCTACCTGCAACCAGAATTTCAAGCCCATTCTTTCCAATGCTAAGAATTTGCATTTCCACTCCAGATATGTTGAATCAGAAGCTACATTTTAATAAATCTCCCAGTGATTCTAACATATTTAGGAGGCTCTATAAGAATAACCTGGGAATCTTGCTAAAATATAGGTTGTTATTCAGTATTTTTGAAGTGGAAATGCTAATTCTCAACAGGGGTTGAATAGGAATGAACCAGTTTGAAGCCCTACTTGCAACAACATCTTCATTACAATCACCTTACTTACAGCATATGCAGCTTTTAATTCATTGAAGAGTTTGAGCCTTTTAGGTATGCGAAAGGGTTGTATTCTTTCACCATACTTATTCAATCTGTATGCTGAGCAAATAATATGAGAAGCTGGGATATATGAAGAAAAAGTGGCATCAGGAATGGAGGAAGACTCATCCATAATCTGCGATATGCAGACGATAGAACCTTGCTTGCTGAAAGTGAAGAAGACTTAAAATATTTACAGATGAAGATCAAAGAGCACAGCCTTTGAATGGATTACATCTCAATGTAAAGAAAACAAAAATCCTCACCACTGGACCAACAAACAATATTCTGATCAACGGAGAAAAGATTGAAGTTGTCAAGGACTTCATTCTTCTTGGATCAACTATCAACACTCACAGAAGCAGCAGTCAAGAAATCAAAAGCATTAGGCAAAACTATTGCACAAGACTGTTTTAAAGTGTTGAAGAGTAAAGATGTCAGCTTAAGGACTAAGGTGCGCCTGACCCAAGCCATGATACTTTCAACAACACCATAAGTCATAATCAACTCAATGGGAACTAGAATGTTTTCTGAATTTATTAGTAAGTCACTCCAAACGGTGCTGAGATTCGTTCCTGGGATACTTTGTCTTCCAGAGCCTAATACAGTGCCTGCTACATTGTAGGATTTCAACTAATGTTGATTGAATTAATGAATGATAAAGAGTTTCAGATGTCCTTTTGTTTTCATCTTTCATAATGAATAGAATGCTTAGTGTGACAGATTTCAGTTCAATATAAAAAAGAAATATCTAATGATGAGAGAGGTTGCCTGAAAAGCATGTGTGCAAGCGAGTAGCAAGATAGATGACATCACATAGAAGCTCCCTTCTTGATGCTTAGATTTTAAAATAAAAGTTGAATATCTGTTTATTTTTTGATATCAGATTCTTGAATCCTAAGCCATTTCTCTTTTTATTTGTAAAACTTACAACCTAAAATCAACAAGTTGATGGATACAGTAAAACCAGAATTGTAAGGAATCAATGTTAGAATTGGATGTTGGAATCTGGCCAGCCAGGGAAGAGAGATCCTGGCATATCTTTATACTTGTTGGGATGATGCAGATACTTTGAGAAAGCATTGCTAGACTGATCACAATAACCACAGAGATTGGAGAGTCTGGTTAGTCTGCAATATTAGGGACACCAGAAACAAGCAGGTGTTCTGAAAGAACAGCAGAGAATTCCAGAGTAGGAACTGTGTGGATATTGAAGAGGAAGCAAGAAACAAAAGTAGAAGCAGATGAGTAAGGAAGGCCTCTTCTCTAGACTGGCATACTTGGACAAGCCTTCAGGGCCTGGTAGAATGGAAGAACCAAGTAAGGTCTTAAGTACAGAAGAGAATATGAATCCAGTGCCCAGTATGATGGTATAAGTTGAAGTTCTGATCATAGAGACAAGAGAATAGAGCACTTACTAGAAATGAGGCCCAATGTTAAAGTATAAAGATGATAAACAAAAATTTTTTTTAAAAATGACCCCACCTAGACCAAGTTTAGTATGATTTCTAGATTAGGCTGAAGTTATTCCTGATTTTGACCAGGAAACATTTAAGGAACCCTGTTTCTATAGTTGATAGCCAGGTGGAGCACTAATTGAGTGACAGCATACTATAGAAGGCATTTAAAAAGTAGATTATACTTTATTAATTAAAATCAATTAACTTTAAAAACTGAAAGTAATTTAACTTTATAAAAGATGCTTTATTGTCCCCCC
>NW_006408653.1:9287264-9372419 GCF_000296735.1 Chrysochloris asiatica
ACACACACACACACACACTCAAACTTTTGTTTTGTGAGCATTCTTTTTTCTAGGTGAAATTTAAAAATTAGGTACGCATTGAGAAAATTCAGAAGAAAAAGTGACATCCCTTTCTACTGTTTTAGTTTTTTGTCCTTACAGTAATTATTTGCCAACTATCACATTACAAAGAAATTAGTTATTTTCTTGTTAGAATTATTTTTATTATGCAGGAGTAAAACGGTTCATTGATTTAGAAAAGTTACAAAATTATGATTAACGATAGCAGAGGAATTCTTGCTGTGAAATGCCCTGAAAAATAGATGGTCAAACTATTCTTTTTGAAATGGCTTTTTTGTTTGTAACAAGTGAGGGACATAAAGGATTCTGGAGACCTTGCCATTTTCTCAGTCTTGGGGGTCCCTAAAACATCCTCTGATTTTGCATTTACCTTTTCTTGGCTGTGTACTACTGGGAAAAGAAATAAGGATCTGTTAAAGTAGTGGTGCAAAAAGAAATGGACAAACATTTGTGTTTTCCATATTTTTGGTAATGATTTGTTGTTGGTGCTATTGAGTTGATTCCAATTTATAGCAATCTTATGTACAACAGAATGGAACACTGCCAGGTCCTGAACCATCCTCATAATTGTTATGTTTAAGCCCAGTGTTGTTGCCACTGTGTCAATTCTTCTTGTTGGGGGTCTTCCTCTTTTTTCTTAACACTCCACTTTAGCAAGTGAGATCAGTCTCCAGGGACTGATCTTTCCTGACAACATGTCCAAAGAATGAGAGACAAAATTTCTCCATCTTCGTTTTTAAGGAACATTCTGGATGTACTTCCTTCAGTACAAATTTGTTTTTTCTTCTGGAAGTCAATGGTGCCATAACATTCCTCACCAACACCGTAATTCAAACGCATCGATGCTTCTAAGGTCTTCCTTATTCGTTGTCCAGCTTTCACATGCATTTGAGGCAATTGAAAAATACCATGGTTTGGGTAAGACTCACCTTAGTCCTCAAACTCACATCTTTGTTCTTCAACACTTTAAAGACGTATTATGTAGCAGATTTGCCTAGCAATATAACATTTGATTTCTTGAATTCTGCATCCAAGACTGTTGATTGTGGATCCAAGCAAAATGAAGTTTTGACAACTTCAATCTTCTCTCCATTTATCATGATGTCATTTATTGGTCTAGTTGTGATGATATTTGTTTTCTTTACTTTGATGTGTAATCCATAGTGTTGCCTATAGTCTTTGATCATCATCAATAACTACTTCAAGACCTCTTCACTTCCAGTAAGTAAGGTTGAATCATCAGCATATTGCAGGTTTTTAATGAGTATTCTTCCAATCTTGATACTATGTTCTTCTTCTAATCCAGTTTCTCGGATTATTTGCGTAGCATACAGATTGAATAAATATGATGAAAGGATACAACCTTGGCACAAACTTTTCTTGACTTTAAACCATTCAGTGTCCCCTTGTTCTATTCAAATAACCGCTTCTTGGTCCATATACAAATTCTTCATGAACACAATTAAGTGTTCTGGAATACCCATGCTTTGCAATGTTATCCATAGTTTGTTATGAACCATGCAGTCAAATGCCTTTGCATCATCGATAAAGCACAAGTAAATATCTTTCTGGTATTCTCTGCTTTTAGCCAAGAGCTGGACAACTGAAGGAAGGAAGGAAGGATGCAAAAAATGGGGGCACAGCTAAATTGCATGGTTACTTCTAGCTAATGAAGATCAAAGAATATAGACTTCAGTATGGACTACAACTCTGTGTTGGAACTTGTGGGTTAATGTGCTGGACTGCAAAATTGCTTTGACCCACAAGGTCAGCAGTTTAAGCTCACCAACTGCTCCTCCGAAACCCTATACAGGGTCTCTATGGGTTGGAATAGGAGCTCTGGTAGTGTAGTGGTTACGAATCGGGCTGTGAACCTTAAGGCCAGCAGTTCGAAAGTACCAGCCACTCTGCGGGAGAAAGAGGAGGCGTTCTGCTCCCGTAAAGATTTACAGCCTCGGAAACCCTGTACAGGGTCGCTATGGGTCGGAACCGACTCGAAGGCACTTAACAACAACAACAACAACATGGGTTGGAATAGACTCAATAGCACTTAACAACAATGATATGCCTGGCTGAACCCTGGAGTTTCATTGTTGTTGTTGTTTTCAAGTGCTATCGAATCGATTCTGACCCATGATGACCCTGTGTAGTGCTTCCAAGGGGCAGCTGATGAGCTTGAACCACCGACCTTGCAATTCAAATGACTTTTCAATTAGTATGGAAAAAAGTGAGAATGGATATCAGGACAGATTTCAATTAGTCTGTGTTTGCATTCCAATAGATATCTATCTTCATCCTAGTTATGTTTTTCTTCTTTTAAATTCTCCAAATTTCTTCTGGATGTAAGTACAGAGCACTGACATCATATAATTAATGAAACCTAGAACAATAATAATTAGAAGACTAGAGGTGAGAAAAGAGATGGTTTCTGCTTCTAACGACTTCTCCTCTGCCAAAAAAAAAAAAAAAAAAAGCAGAAAGAAAGAAAAGAAAAAGAGTCTACTCATCTTTCTCTGATTTTCTTTCTCTTATACACACTCTAGCTACTTTTTGCTTTATTTCTTGACCAGAGCACACCTCTGTATAGTTGAAATATCCTACACAATCCAAGAAGAGAAGAATGACAAATACTTGGCCTTCCCCTTTAAAAAACAATCATAACAGCATATCATTTTATAGAAAGGAAATTAGTGAAGAAGAAAATAATATATAAAAGTCATAAACTGGAAGGAAGAAGTGAAAAAAGTCAAAAGCCTTTTTGCATTTCTTCAGTTAATTTCAAGCAGTGCTTTTGTTGACTATATGTTACTTTTGAATTTTTACTGAGACTTAAGTGGTTACGAATTGGGCTGTGAATCACAAGGTCAGCAATTCAAAACTACCAGCTGTTCCGCGGGAGAAAGATGAGGCTTTCTGCTCCCGTAAAGATTTATAGCCTCGGAAACCCTGTACAGGGTTGCTAAGAGTCGGAACCGACTCCACGGCACTTAACAACAACAACAACAACAAGTTCTTTTAAGGAGCTCTGGTAGCGTAGTGGTTACGAATCATGCTGCGAACCTTAAGGTCAGCGGTTCGAAACTACCAGCTGCTCCGCGGGAGAACGATCAGGCTTTCTACTCCCCCAAAGATTTACACCCTCAGAAACCCTGAACAGGGTCGCTATGGGTCGGAACCGACTCGACGGCACTTAACAACAACTGAGATAACCATTTTTGGTCCCACCAGAAGTGATAGGTAGCAGCTATAATACTAATAGAAACAATATGCTTAGCACAGTTCAAAGCATTTCTCCTTAAATTCATCTTCAAGGTATAATTAGTTGCCTTACTTAGGGGAACTATTTGGTGATGTTCAAGGATAATGTCCAATGGAGACTTGCTTGTGCTGGTCTTGACAATAGTGGTAGAACCAACAATTTAATAATTTGCTGATTAAATAATTAGATGATGATGGTACAATGTGGTAAAACTAAACTACATCTTGAACTATGGTCCTTAAACGCTAGTATGTATATGAATCAGTCTAGAACCTTTTTAAAAACATGTTCCTCATCATGATTCCAGGAATCTTTTTTTTTTTTTTTTGATAAGCAGCTCAAGACCAAGCTTTGGGAAACACTGATTTAGGAATTTGTGTAGCATGAAAAGACAGAATCAATTTAATTTAAAATGAAAAGAACTGGATTTGACTCATCTTTGCCATTTAATAACTGTGATTTGGGATATGCCGTCCAAACTCTGAACTCAGTTTTCTCATGTTAAACATGTGTTAAAAACAATAACAGCAACAACTAATTAGAATTAATTGTAAAAAGGTATGTGAAACATGTAGTACATTGATTTGCACCTAGAAAGCATATAACAATTTCCCTCTATTATGACATGATCTGAGTGCTCTACAAAAGTTTACCCAAAAGATGCATCATTAGGTGTTATTGTTGTTAGTTGAGTTGGTGTTGACTTGTAGTGACCTTGATGTGTAACAGAATGAAGCATTGTCTTCTCCATAGCCATCTTCATGATCATTGACATTCCTAGGAGCAATTGGTGGTCTTGAACTGCCAACCTTTTGGTTAGCAGTCCAGTGCGTATTCTACTGCACCTCAAAGGACTCCTCAAAGGAGCATGTTGTTGTTGTTGTTAAGTACCGTCGAGTCAATTCCAACCCATAGCGACCCTGTATAGGGTTTCCTAGGAACAGCTGGTGAGCTTGAACCACTGACCTTGCAGTTCAAATGGCTTTGCAGTCTGGTGTATTAACCCACAGCACCACAAGCACCTGAAATTCCTATCTAAGATTCAAGTCTTTGGGTTAAAATATTGTCTTTAAAAAACAGCTATTAGAAAACAGACAATTTCAGTTTACATGGATAAATAAATAAGCCAAAACACCTCAAACAAATGACCCAAATACAGAGCCAGATAATATAATACTAGAAATGGTATCAGAACTACTTGATAAGAAATTCAAGAGAATTTGAATTTGGGTACCTTCAATGATATTTGAATGATATTTGGGTACCTTCAATGGACTGAGAGATTGAGGGAACTGCAAATAAAATCAAGGAAAATGCAGACAAAACTTGAGAAGAATTCAGGACAACACAGCATGAACAAATTGACAGAATAAATGAAAAATTAGAAGCCATACAAAAACATTAAATAAGAATCCAGAAGATTAATATTAAGATTTCGGAAATAAATAATGCATTGAGAGGGCAAAGGAATGGAATTGTATCAGTGTGAGGTCAGATTAGTGAGCCTGAAGACAAACCTTTCAAAATTCATTTGCTAGAGAAACAATCAGAAAAAAAGAAGAAGAAATGTTGAAGAAAGTCTAAGAATTATGTGGACACCATTAAGAGGCATAACTTAAATGTGATTGGAATTCCAGATCAGGAAGACAAACAAAAAGCACAGAGAAGATGTGTTGTTGAAAGAAAGCTTCCCTAACATGAAAGACAAGAAGATAGTCATTCAAGGAGTTGAATGAACGCCAAACAGGATAGAGCCCAAAAGAAAATCACAAAGACATATTGCAATAAAACTTTCTAAAACCAAAGACAAGGGAAGAATCCTGAGAGCAGCTAAAGAAAAACAAAACGTTACCTACAAAGGAGAACTAATAGATGCATTTCTCACAGAAACCATGTAGGCAAGAAAACAATGGGATAACATATACAAAATTCTAAAATAAAAAGCCTGCCAATCAACAATCATGTTGTTGTTGCTAAGTGCCATTGAGTCTGTTCTGAACCTGTATATGGTTTCTGAGGAGCGACTGGTGGTTCAAACCAACCATAGGGTCCAGTGATTATCCTACAGTGCCACACTAGGACTCAACCCCAGCAAAATTGTTCTTTATTTTTGACAGCAAAATTGGGACATTTCCAGATAAACAGAAATTAAAGCATTTGTAAAAAAACAAGCCAATCTTACAAAATATGCTAAAGGGAGTTCTTTGAATAAAGAACCAACAACAGCAGACCTGAGATTGGCACACTATTACTCAGAACTTAACCCAGATATAGAAGTAGTCAAAGTGAAACAAACCTTGTTATTGTTGTTGTTAGGTGCTATTGAGTCAATTCTGATCCATAGCATTCCTGTATAAAGTTTCTAAGAAGTGGCTAATGGGTTTGAAGTGCTGACTTTGTGGTTAGCAATCCAGTGCTTATCCTACAGTGTCAGATCAGGAATTCAAAAGGAACCTGTTGTTGTTAAGTGCTGTCGAGTCGGTTCCGACCCATAGCGACCCTGTATAGGGTTTCCAAGGAGCAGCTGGTGAGCTTGAACTGCCGACCTTGCAGTTCAAACAGCTTTGTAGTCTGGCGCATTAACCCACAGCACCACAACACTGAATTTAGACAACCAGAGATACTAGTTTGGAACAACAGCAAAATACCCACAAAGTAAAAAGAGGCAATAATGTAGTTACAGAACTTCCAAATGAAGCAATCAAATAGATTTCAAGAAAAACAAATGTAACTGTAACCCTAAAACTGTACGAAGACTTACTCCTAGCCCTAGCCTAACCCCTACTTGGAACACAAACACAAACCTTAATCCTAACCATAATCCTAATACTAAATAAACAAAGTCCTAGTCCTAGCCTAGATTTAGCCATAGTTCTAACTCACTTGCATCTGATAATCCTATCTGGGTAGTACTTCCTGGGATGTGTTCTATGGAACACAGATTCTATAGGACATTTGGTAGTACCAAATAATAATAATAATTATTATTATATATATAGAGATGAAATAGTGAATTCAACAATCAACAAAGTTTCTAGTTTAAGGTTTCTCTGATCTTTTACTATGCTAATGTATATTTTGAGTCTATAAGAGGGGAATTTTGCAAAAATGTTTTCCAAAATTATCTAGGTGATTCACTGTCCATGAAGCTTCTTAGGGGGTTTGGGACTACAGACTATACTTGGTAAACATAATGATATAGTTATATACACTAAAGGTTTACGTTTGCTGGCAGAGAGCAATAGGCTAAGAGAAAGACTAGAATGGTGGATTTGGGGGAGAGGGAAAAGGAAGAGAAATAGGACATGGGAGTCTTCTTGGGGAGGGCAAGTCCAAGTGAGAAGCTCAGAGCAGTCAAGGGCATCATTAGAGCATCAGGTGTCCTGGATGTTGAGTCCCTAAAATGGAGGCAAGAGGGCTTCAAAGTCAAAAGTCAAAAGGCCTTAGTTGCAAACTAGTCTGGTGTTGTTTGACTAAGAGAAGACGCTCCATATTCCTTTTTTGTACTCTTATTTTTACCTTTATGGCTTCTAAACTACCAAGTTGAAGTCACCTAGGTACTCATAATAATGGAAGTTCTTTCATTCCCCTCAATATACACACAAAAAACTTTAATTGGGTATTTGACATACACCAGGCACTGGGCATGAAACTAAAAATATAAAGATGGAAATGCCATTTATGTTCTGAAAAACTAGTAAGATGGAAATGTTATTTATGTTACTCAGACTAGTAAGAGAGAACTATTAGAAAATTGATATAGACAAACAGGTGATTATAGTTGTGTGATGATGTTACTAAAGTTACACATACCACTTATAATGACTGAAGGACATTGTTTGGGTAATTTAAGGAATCAGGATGGTTTGAGATATGGCTAAACAGAGCATTGAGAGGAAGGTTTACCTGAGATACAAAGGTTTAGAAGCAAGAAGAATGGAGTTCAAAAAAACAGAACCTCAGGTGGAGGCAGGGAGCACACATATAATTGGTTAGGAGCTCATGGCCTCTTTATGGAGTAAAACACTGGAGATACAATCTCAAAACAAGGCTAAATCTTTCCTATAATTAAGAGACAATTTTCATCTATGACATGGTGGCATTTATGAAAGAAATCAGCACATTCTACACTTGTTGTCAGGTGCTGTGGAGTTGTTTCAGACCAATAGAGAGCCTATTCACAACAAAACAAAACACTGCCCAGTCCTGTACCATCCTTACAATTGCTGCTATACTTGAGCCCATTGCTGCTGCCACTGTGCCAGTCCACCTTCTTGGGAGATCTCCCACTTTTTCACTGACCTTCCATTTTGCCAAGTATAATGTCCCTCTGCAGGGGCTGGTTCTTTTTAATAATATGTCTGAAGTATGAGAGATGAAGTCTGGTCACCTTGACTTTTAAGGAACATCTTGGTTGTATTTCCTCAAAAAGATTTATCTGGTTTTCTGGAAGTCCATACCTTTAAAATTCTTCTCCAACACTGTAACTCAAATTCATCAATTCTTCTGCAGGCTTCCTTTTTCCGTGTCCAACTTTTACATGCTTATGAAGCTACTGAAAATACCATGGCTTGAGTCAGGCATACTTTACTCCTCAAACTGACATCTTTGCTCTTGAACATTTTAAAGAGGTCTTGTGCAGCAGATTTGCCTAATGCAATATGTCATTTGATTTCTTGACTGTTGCTTCCATGAGAGTTGATAGGGGTTCCAAGCAAAATGTAGTCTTTGACAACTTCAATCTTTTCTCCATTTATATGGATGTTGTTTATTGGTCCATTGGTAAGGATTTTTGTTTTCTTTAGATTGAGGTGAAACTCATACTGAAGGCTGTGATGTTTGATCTTTATCAGTAAATATTGTAAGTCCTCTTTGCTTTCAACAAGCAAATTTGTATCATTTGCATATTGCAGGTAGTTAATGAGACTTCCTTCAATCCTAATGTCATGCTCTTCTTCACATAATCCAGTTTTTTGGGTTATTTGCTCAGCATACATTTTGAAAAAGTATAATGAAAGAATACAGCTGTGGTGCACACCTTTCTTGATTTTAAACTATTTAGTGTCCCCTTCTTCTGTTCAAATGCTTGTCTCTTGGTCTATGTACAGATTCCTCAAGATCGTAATGAAGAGTTCTGGACTACTCATTCTCCACAATATTGTATATAGTTTGTCATGACCCAAGCAATCAAAAGCCTTTGCATAGTCAATAAAACACAAGTAAACAACTTTCTGGTATCCTCTGCTTTCAGCCAAGATCCATCTTCGTCAGAAATGATATCCCTCATTTCACAGTCTCTTCTGTGAGCTTAAATTTCTGTCAGTTCTCTGTAGGTGTACAGCTGTTGCAGCCATTTTTGAAATATCTTCAGGAATATTTTACTTGCATTTGATATTAATGATATTGTTTGATGGTTTTCATATTCTGTTGGGTCACCTCTCTTTGGAATGGGTACAAACATGGACCTCTTCCAACTCGTTGACCACGTATCTGTCTTCCAAATTTCCTAGCATGGATGAGTGAGTGCTTCCAGTGAAGCATCAGTTTATTGAAAGTTTCAGTTTGTATTCCATCAATTCTTGGTGCCTTGATTTTCACCAATACTTTCATTACAGCTTGGACTTCTCTTTTCAGTATCGATGGTTCTTGATCATATGTTACTTCTTGAAATGGTTTAGCATCTACCATTTATTTTTGGTATAGTGTGTCTGTTTATATCTTCCATCTTCTTTTAATGTTTTCTGCATCATTTATATTTTGTCCATAGAATTCTTCAATAATGAAATTGAGGCTTGACTTTATTTTCCAGTTCTTTCAGATTGAAAAATGCTGAGTGTGTTTTCCCTTTTGGTTTTCTGACTCCAGGTCTTCTTCATTACCATACTTACTTTGTCTTCTTGATCTGCTCTTAGAAATTTTCTGTTCAGCTCTTTTGCATCCTCATTTCTTCCATTCATGTTAGTATCTTTATGCTAGAGTGTCTTCTAACATCCATTTTTGTCTCTTCTTTTGTTATAATGGCCTGTATTTTTAATGACCTTTTGTTTTCTTCCTGTATTTTGTTCTTGATGTCATCCCACAGCTCTTCTGGTCTTTCATCATTAGTGTCTAATGTATCATATCTGTTCTTGAGAAGGTCTTTAAATTAAGGTGGGATATATTCAACATCACATTTTGACTCGTGTGGACTTGTTTTGATTTTCTTCAGCTTCAGCCTGGACTTGTATCTGAGAAATTGATGATCTGTTCCACAGTCTGCCCTGTCCTTTTTTTTGGCTGATAATGAACCATCTTTTCCCACAGCTATAGTCAATTTGATTTTTATGTATTCCATCCAGTGAAGGCCATGTATGTAGTCACATTTTAAAACAAAAACATATTTGAAATGAAGAAGTCTTTGGTCTTTCAAAATTCTATCCTGTGATCTCCAGCATCATTTCTATCACCAAAACCACATCTTCTAAGTATTGATCCTTCCTCTTTGCTTCCAAATTTCACATTCCAATCACCATTAATTATCATACATCTTGTTTGCATGTTTGAGCAATTTCAGACTGAAGATGTTGATAGAATTTTTCAATTTCATCATCACCAGCTTTAGTTGTTGGTGTATAAGCTTGAATAATAGTGGCATTAACTGGTCTTACTTGTAGGTATATGGATATTATCCTATTACAGACAACATTATATTTCAAGCTAGATATTGAAAAAAAAATTTTTTTTATGAATGATACACTATTCTTCTTATATTTGTCATTCCTGGCATAGTAAACTATATGATTGTCTGATTCAAAGTGGTCAATACCTGCCCATTTCAGTTCACTAATGCCTAGGATATCAATTTTTACTTGTTCCATTTTATTTTTGACAACTTCCAATTTTCCTAGATCCATACTTTGTACATTCCAAGTTCTATTATTAATGGATATTTGTGCCCATCACAAATGAGGGTCCTGTATGCTTTTCTCCTTTTGTGTCATCATATGTAACTCTACTTTGAGGAGGCAGCTCTTTGCCAATCATATTTTGGGTGCCTTCCTACATAAGGGGCTCGTATTCTGGCACTATATTTGACAATATTCTGTTGCTATTCATAATACTTTTATTTTCCAGCACTATTTCTGAAACAGTTCTATTGATACTCATAAGTTTTCTGTGGCTAAACATTCAGAAGGAGTTTGCCTTTCCTTCTTCCTAGTCTGTCGTAGTCTAGAAACTCTGCTGATACCTATTCAACATAGGTGACTCTGCAGGTATTTAAAATACCAGTGGCATAGCTTCCAGCATCACAACAACATGAAAACCACCAAAGTATGACAAATTGATACAAAGTGGTCGCTTACTACACTGTGGTTGTAGTTATGTGCTGTGGAGTTGGATCCAACTCATAGCCACCCTGTATAAGGTTTCTGAAGCTGTAAATATTTACAAGAGCAGAACACCTTATCTTTCTCTCACGGAACAGCTGGTAGTTTGGAACTGTTGACCTTGAGGTTAGCAGCCCACCTCATAACCACTACACTACCAGAGTCCTTTTACTACACTGATCTTCTGAGTCACCCTCATAGATCCCTTCTCAGCTGAACTTTCTCTAGAACTGCAGAAATGAACAAACATACCCTTCACCACAGAGATGTCTACTTCTATGGAGGGTAGATAATTCATTGCAATAGCCACAGAGAACTCAGATACCATTCTCAGAGTTATGAAGTTTATTAGGGAAGTTAACAGTTCTGCTCTGGCTCTTGGATCTGTTGTAGCTGCTCCTCTGCCATTCCTTCAGTGCCAGAGCTTTGTGTCCCTGGGTTACACAGGTTCAATGCACACAGACCTCTGTGTCCAAAGAACATGCTCCACTCCTGGCTCTTCTTCTTGATGTTAGTAAGATCACACCCTCCTATTTCTTAAGATGACTTATTTTATACCTGTGTTAGAGTCCGAAGATTTTATAATCACAGTTGTTAACTCTGTTAACAATCATTTGAAACTGATTCATATCATTCTATCAGTATCTTCTTCCATCTTCTCTTACTCAGACACATCAGGAAAAGAGCCATTTGTTAGGAGTTGTAAAGACTAAAGCTTGTTGTTATGCTCCATCAAATTGGTTCTGACTCATAGCAACCTCATGCACAACATAATGAAACAGGGTCCAGTCCTATGCCATCCTCACAATTGTTGCTAAACTTGCACCATTGCTACTGCCACTGTGTCAATCCATCTTATTAGGGGTCTTGCTCTTTTTTTACTGACTCTCCACTTTTCCTAGCATGATATCCTTCTCCACAGACTAGTACCTCTTAATAATATGTCCAAAGTATGAGAAATGAAGTCTCTCCACCCTGGCTTCTAAGGAATATTCTGGTTGTGCTTCTTCTAATACAGATTAGTTAGTTCTTCTATAGACGAGGCATTAAATAATTCAATGCACCAGAAGAAACCACTGCTGATTCTAGAGTCTATCTTTTGTGTGCTTTACTTAGGCTGGTTCTTGAACCAAAATATCAATCTATTTTCACCTGAGATCAACCTGTCCTACTTGGAGAAGTTCAAATCTCATACATTTCTGGTATAAAACTTTCCGTTTTTATTGTTGTCCAAAACACCATCTTTTTTGAATTTTTGAATTAAAGTGCTTATGGTCTAAAAGGGAACACGAGACACAAAACTTATTCAGGAGAGTTGCATTTTATGTAGAAACTATCTCTCTGAAAATCTCTTAAATTACCATTAAAGTGGATAGGATCTAAGTGCTGTGAAGTCCACAAACCTAGAATTAATGAATGTTTTCTTCCCTAATATTTTGGCTATGACCCCTCTTCCCTGGAATAGTATAGACAAGATTGCACTTGAACTGAAGATTGGCAACAGAGGAAGTGGGAATTTCTTCCTAAGTAGTATTATTTTTGTTGCTATTAACTGCCATTGAGTCAGTTCTGATTTACAACAACACTGTATAGGGCTTCCTAGGAGCCACTGACCTTGCAATTAGCAGTCCATGTTGTTGTTGTTGTTAGGTGCCATCGAGTTGGTACCGACTCATAGCAACCCTATGCACAATAGAACGAAACACTTCCCAGTCCTGGGCTAACCTCACAATTGTTGCCACACTTGAGCCCATTGATGCTGCCACTTTGCCAATCCATGTTGCTGGGGGTCTTTCTCTATTTCTCTGACCCTCCACCTTATTAAACATGATATCCTTCTCCAGCAAATAGTCCCTCCTGACAATATGTCCAAAATATGAGAGAAGAAGTTTGCTCCAAAGAGCAGTCTGGCTGCTCTTCCAATAATACAGATCTGCGGGTTCTTTTGGCATCCCATGGTACTTTCAACCTTCTCCTCCAACACTATAACTCAAAAGCATCAATTCTTCTACAGTATTCGTTATTCACTGTCCAGCTTTTGCATGCATATGAGGTTATTGAAAATATCATGGCTTGGGTCAGGCACACCTTAGTCCTCAAGCTGACATCTTTGCTCTTCAACACTTTAAAAAGGTCTTGTGCAGCAGATTTGCCTAATGCATCGTTTGAGTTCTTGACTGCTGCTTCCGTGAGTGTTGATAGTTTATCCAAGAAAAATGAAGTCCTCAATCTTTTCTCCATTGATGAGAATGCTGTTTATTGGTTCAGTGGTGAGGATTTTTGTTTTTTTGCACATAGAGTATATGAAATTTGAGGTCAAGACTTATGTCTAAAAGCTCTTTTTTATCCTTCCTGGTTTCTAGGATTACTACTTGATGGTTAGTTGGGAAGAGAAGACCTTAAATAAAATTAGAACAATGAAGCCAACTATTCATTTTGCAAGTTTCAAACAAAGAGGACATTTTTGTTTGTTTCCTTGATAAACACTTAATCCCCTATGTGCAGGTTTCTGTATACTCCTGATACCAACAAATGTAGTAGGTATTTTTTTTTTCTTTACTACAGTTAGATGATATAAAGTAATTTCCTACTAAAAAGTTTTGAAAACAGGAATTTCAAAATATGTATAGATAAAATAGAGGTCAAAGATGTATTAATTATGTTTTTCAGGAAAAAAAAGACAGTGATATTAAAGAAATAAGCTTGTTAAGAGTCACAGATGCATTTGCTGTTTGACAAAATGTACAAGAGGAAACAGGCTACTGTCTCCTTTGGAAAACTTGCTACATAGCTTTAGGCGAAACTTTGGCCACAAGGTCTGCTGCCTTGCCACTCTGATTTTGTTATTTCAACAATTGTGCTAAATTCTGGGTAAATTAATTTTCCTTCAAAGTGAAAGATTCTTTTAATAATTTCTTGAATGTTCACATCATTGTCATTAATGGGCTTTGTTCTGTTCACTGTAGGACAACTTCTTTATGTACTTGTCTTTTCAAATGCTTTTTTCCAATGAATAGGAATCATAGTAAGTCACTTGAAAAATCTCGTGTAAATATGGATTTTCTTCAGTATTATCAACCATTGTCTTGTAATTTTCTTTCATACTCTGACTTGGAATTACAGAAACCCTGCTTGTGAATATCAGGTCAGACTTAATACTTGTAATTTGAAAAAGGCAGTGTGATAATAAATACAAAACTTATTGTAATTAAAAAAAAAGGCAGAAAAGCATCAATATGGGGTAATATTCGGGAGAATTTATTTTAAAGTATCTTTCTTATTTTTTAAACCGTCTTTTGTGCTTTGAGGTTTAAAAATCCCATGCATTAAAGTTCAAGAAAATGTCACTTCTGGGAAGAATTTTTTTTTTTTTTTTTTAATATACATAACTAGGAGAGGAACTTGGATAGTGTAGTGTTTGTTTATGCATGCTTTGATGAATAACAGATCTGAGTTAACCTTTTGCCTCTCTCACTCACTGACTGTGATTTGTGGTTATCTAGGAGCTCTGGTAGCGTAGTGGTTACGAATCGGGCTGCGAACCTTAAGGTCAGCGGTTCGAAACTACCAGCCACTCCGCAGAAGAAAGATGAGGCTTTCTACTCCTGTAAAGATTTACACCCTCGGAAACCCTGTGCAGGGTCGCTATGGGTCGGACCCGACTCGATGGCACTTAACAACAACAACAACAACAACTTCCTCAACTACTTCAAAGGTCTTTTACAAAAATTAATGAGATAACCTATATAAAGTGCTTAGCATAGTGTCTTAAACCAATCATAGTCAACATTATTATTACTGTATATAACTTGCATATTTTTGTGACACTGTATAGAATTTATAATCAGGAAACCAGAAAATCCTAAGGATAAGAATTTGGAAACTTGCTTTTTTATCGGGCACAAAGGAAGCATCTTCAAAGTTGAGATCATTTGGGGGCTCAGTTAAGAACCCAACTTTTCCAGGAGAGATATGAGATTGAATATTATTCTTTTGTCCTTCAAGAAGCTGACCAGTCAACCATGCAGGGCAGGTTAAACCCACAGTCCCAGTTCCCAACCTAGAGAAATAAATAAATGGGTAGATTGAGAATAAATTTACAAGCCACAAAGTCAAGTGTGTCAAAAAAACATGCTATTTTTTCACTAAAATTTATATGTCTCTAGCTTTCATTCCACCAAGAGACAGATATTCAAGACCCAGGTAATTAAATGTAAACTTAAGTTTCCATGTAAACCCTGATGGAGTTACATGGTTTACTTTACTTTCAAGGGTTTCTAGGAATTTTGGCTCAAATAATTGGGTGCAGGACCCATTTCTCATTGCATCTGAAACATCTAGCACTATCATTTTCTGCTATCCTTCTTTTTACCTTCCTTGGTTTGATTAACCTCTCTATTTTGCCTTTGAAGGGAGATGCATTATCTTCATATCTAGTCTCCTTCCTTATTTTCCCCTATTGGATAAATTTTATCACTGGAATCACTCAGAGGTTAAATTTTAATCTGTTAAGCTTGGACTTTGCATATAATACACCGTGTTTCCTTTATGAGACACTAAGAGAAATGTGACTGAGTTAATGATATTAAGGAATTATTGTTACCTATTTTAGGTGTAATAATGGTATTTTAGAAGGAGCTCTGGTAGTGTAGTGGTTACGAGTCGGGCTGCGAACCTTAAGGTCAGCAGTTCGAAACTACCAGCTGTACTGTAGGAGAAAGATGAGGCTTTCTGCTCACATGAAGATTTACAGCCTCGGAAACCCTGTTCAGGGTCGCTATGGGTCGGAACCGACTCGACTGCACTTAACAACAATAACAATGATATTGTAGAGTCTTGGTTTGGGGCTAAAAGGATAATCGCTGGACTGTTAACCTCAAGCTTGCTAGTTTAAACCCATCAGCCACTACACAGAAACCCTTGTAAATTGGAACCAACTCAACAGCACTTAGCAATAAAAACAACAATGACAATGATATTGTGGTTATATTTTTAAAAGAATTAGTCTTTTAGCTAATACATCCTTTACAACACACACACTGGTATGGAAAGAGAGAGTCACAAAATATCTGTATCTTTTGGAGATATACATTGAATGTTATACATAAAATGATGTGATATATGGGATCTGCTTCCAAAACTTGAGGTTATAAGGGAGTGGGTAATGGTCTAGATAATTCAAGATTAGACTTGAGTTGATAATAGGTGAAGCTGAGTGGTATGCACATTGTCGTTGTTAGGTGCCGTCGAGTCGGTGCTGACTCATAAAGGAGGTCCTTATTTTGGTCTCTCTGCTTTTGTATTTGCTTGCAAAGGTCTACAATAAAAATATTTTCTAAAGAGCTATGAGTTCTAAGAGCCTGCTCTGGCAATCAAGAAACAAGAACTAAATGGTGCTGTATTTTATTTTCTTTTAGGCGATCCCTTCTTCTTGAAATAATGTATAGTACTGACATGTGAGAAGAATCAAGGAGGAACATTTTGTTAATATCTCAAAGTTTTAACCTGTTATATAAATCAACCAATTGATTTAGACTTTGGATATAGATATATTTTAATGACTACAGATCACTGATAGTAGTTATTGTTAATTGCTTTTAATCAGCTCTGACTCATGGTAACCAGAGCATCACAGAATGAAACGCTGCCCACACTGATGCCCTACTCATGATCTTTGGCATGTTTGAGTCCATTGTAGTGTCTGTGTCAATCCATTTCATTGAAGGTTTCTGTAATTTTCTTTGGTGCTCTTTTCTAGTGACTGACCTTTCCTAATGATGTGTCCAAAGTAAGTGAGCTGAAGTTTCACCAGCTTGGATTTAAGGAGCATTCCAATTGTATACACTGTTACTTCCAGATTGCCCTTTGGTTATTTCCTCATCATGTTATGTGAAGAGTAGTAAGGAGAGAGTTTGGGACTGCTAAAACATTCTGTGGCCTTGAAGAAAAAACATTGAGGACATTTTTGCCCCATCTAATCAGAAGAATTTTTAAAACATGGTTTCAAAATAAAAAATAAAGCAGTGGGAATATTCATGTAAAAGCTGAAAACATAGAGGAAGGATGAGGAGTTGGAAAATACGGCCTTGATGATAGAAATAATGCTGGAGGTCACATGATAGAATTTTTTAAGACCAGTAACTTATTCATTGAAACAACCTTTTATATAAAAGCATAAAAGACAATTATATGCATGGACTTCACAATGGAATATAAAAAAAAAAAAGTCAAATTGACTACATCTGTGGGAAGAGATGGTTGAAAAGTTCAATATCACCAGCCTAAACAAGGCCAGGGGCAGACTGTGTAACAGATCATCAATTGCTCTTATGTAAGTTAAGCCTGAAGCTGTTATGAGTCTGAATCAACTCAACAGTATGTAACAACAATATTCATGTCAATGTTGAAAAGAACAAAATCAACTACTGAGTAGATTATAGCATATTTGACAATCCTAGTATATTTATTAATTTTTTTTCCTGACAAATGTTAGAACCTTTTGTTGGACAGCCATGCTGTGGAAGACACTGGACTTGAGAAGACAAATCATATCAAAACCCAATGCCATTGAGTTCATTTGGACTCACAGCAATCCTATAGAACAGAGTACAAGTGCTCTTTAGGGTTTCTGAGACTGTAAATCTTGATCAGAGCACAAAACCTCATATTTCTCCTGCAGAGTGGCTGGTGGGTTTGAACCACCCACCTTGCAGGTTGTTGTTGTGAAGTGCCGGACAAGTCAGTTCCGACCAATAGGTATAGGGTTTTCAAGGAGTGGCTGATGAGCTTGAACCACAGCCTTATGATTCAAATGTCTTTGCAGTCCAGTGCATTAACCTACAGTGCCACACCAGGAAGCAGCCCAATAGTTAACCCACTGTACAACCAGGGCTGCTTGACAAATAATAAATAGGCCCCAAAGATTGTCAGGTTGCTGGGGATATAGCTTGGACTTCCTCCTATTACCCTTTTATTCTCTCGCCTTTCTAATTCATATATATTAAGATGAGCAATAAGAAAATACCACAAAAGTTTAAAATTAGCTTGAGTCATATAGATACACTACCTTTATTTTCTTTAGTGACAAGGACTAGTAAAGATGAGCCACCATTGGATATTATAACTTAGTGCATTCCTTTTCTTTAATAACTTTGAAATTCAGTGTTAGGTGTCGGGAAAAGGTATTTTTTCTTTCAATTCATTTATTCTTCCATAAATTTCTTCTTTTCTTCACCCCTATCTCCTTGCTAGAGCCACAGTAAGAATTATTTTAATTTCTAAAAGCCACTTCAATGGGTGAGAGAAAAAAAAAAATTATAGTGGAAATGAATGTAACAGGCAGAATGCCCTCTATGAAGGACACCGAAGTAGCTAATAGTTCCCCTAAGAGATTACCAGTGGAGTGGTCCTGCATGAAAGAAAGGTGGCATGAAAGATCATTGCTTCAGTTATTATTAATGGATTGCTATTCCCACATAGATCATCTGGGGAATGGTTCTGATTGGTTGATGGGTACCTTCAAAGGTAGTTTGTTTAGCTGTGTGACTAATGCCAGTGTTTTCAAGGTCTGCTCATGGTACTTCAATTAGATGGAGGCTGTGGCAGTTAGAGAAGCTTTCTTGAACTCTGCTGAGTTTCAGGAAAGGAAAACTTTTCCATTAACTGTAAAAAAAAAAAAAAAAAAAAAAAAAATCCTATAATGTATTTCTTAACCATATTAGAAACCAGAACCCTGGTAGGCTTTTGTTTAGCTATTTTGCTGAGGGTGTTCTGCTAAGGCCATGCAAAGAATGAGTAATTCACATTGAAAACCTTAGCATTTTACTTAAAAGCCTTATTTTCATTTTTTGGAAAATGTGACAGCAAGAATTAGTACTGGCACTTCTGTTTCGATAATGGTAGTGATGTTTAAATGACAACAAATACATAATTGGATTGACATGTTCATTATTGGACACAAAAATGTTATTACCTATTTTGGTGGAGCATTTTATACTAATTCTATATAAACAAAAAAGTAAGCTTAAGTTGTTTTCGTCTATAAGCAATGAATCAATGTGAGAAACCTATGGCATTTTTACTTTGAGAAAAATACTCTTTTTTTCATTCCCTGATACTTAAAAGGATGAATTTTAAATTTAAAAATAAGACCCTTGATGCATTGTCATAAAATAAATTATAACCCTTTTTAAAATAATAACCATCTTTGAGGTCTTTTGGTGACTAATAGACCCGTTTACTCCAGATTAAAAAAATCAAGTAGACCCTTCCCCAAACTAGAAGATAAATTAGAGATAAATTGTAGCATAGTAATTCTATGCTTTCTTTGATGGAACTGAAATTATCTAAATAGTATAGGGCATGAGATTTAATATTTTATAATAAGAACAGGGAAAAGGGATTAGGAAAAAGGGTTATGGAAAGAATGGGGGAGCTTATTGATACTGTCTTAGGTGCCAACCATTTTTTAACCGTGGAAAACACAGAATAAATAAAACAGTGGAGGAAAAGTAACTGTTCTTGTCCCAATTACTGCATAGATTTCTTGATTTGATGTATTTTTTGTTTTAAAGTATGCCTTAGAGATTAGAATAAAATAAATTGAGGTACTAAATGGGCTCAAGGGTAAAAATGATTGTGAGGATGGAATAGGACTGGGCAATATTTCATGCTATTGTGCATAGGGACGCTGTTGGAACCAGCTCCACAGCTAACAACAATTAGAAATGCCGTCATGGTTAGAAAGGTCGTGAATTCCTGGTCTATTCCACTCCCAACAGTGAGGTTTGAGAATTTCCTTGCCTCTCTGAATTTTATGAGACAGATGTGAGTCATGGTACTCTTATTATCACTTTGGTTTGCCAATCTCCTGGTATTATATTGTATGTTGTTGTTGTCGTTAAGTGCCATCAAGTCGGTTCCAACCCATAGAGACCCTGGATAGGGTTTCTGAGGAGCAGCTGGTGAGTTTGAACCACCGAGCATGCAGTTCAAACCACCTTTGCAGTCCAGCGCATTAACCCATAGTGCCATACCGGGACTCCTTGGTGTAACAATACAATTATCTTATATAGTTATTTGTAAGCCCAAATTAAGTTTCTTTTAAGCATATAGTGCCCTAGTAATATGTTTCCCCAACATTAGATTAAGATCACAGATATTGCCAAAGTAGAGGTTGCACATATATGAAACTTCAATGGTCATTAAACATTTCCCAGTAGAGATCATTTTAATGTATCTATTGTTACTGCTATTGTTATGTGCCATCAAATTGGTTCTTACATATAACGACTCTGCATAGAGTGTTTCTGAGGAGAGGCTGGTGGGTTTGAACCACTGCCTGTGGTTAGCAGTCCAGTGCCTATCCTACAGTGTCACACCAGAAGTCCAAATTGTTTGTGAAATATGGATATCTGTATGTAAACTCTATGTACATTAAATACAAAAGAACTTCAGAAAGTTCATTGAAAATGAAATGAAAAGATAATGGTTTCCAGAAACTTTCTGAAGCCCTTTCATGTATATTATAAATTGACAGCTCTACACATGTATGCACACATATGTGTATATTGTTGTTAAATGCTGTTGAGTTGATTCTGACTCATAGCAACCCTGTATAGGGTTTCCAAGGAGCAGCTAGTGAGCTTGAACTGACGACCTGTGGTTCAAACCAAACTTGCAGTCCAGCACATTAAGCCATAGCACCATACCAGGACTTCTTTGTTTATACACACACAAAAGTATCATTTTTTTGCATAAATAACATGTGCCTTCTACATTTATTTGCTAACTTCTCCTTCCCCCTGGAGATATTTTTATAAATGTGCTATGCTAAAATTTAAAAATAACAGCATGTTAAAAAAAACTGGCAGAGTGACACAGAATACTTGAGGTAGGGTAGGGAGGGAGCAGCTAGCTACCAAATACAGAAGACATGAGCTGTTTGTATAAAAATATGAGAGATATGTATATCCATAAAAACCCACTCACTGCCTTTGAGTTGATTCTGAACCCTAGTGAGTCTAAGTAAGGTTTCTCAGGTTGTAATATTTACAGGAGCAGACTGACACATCTTCTACCCACAGAGCAGCTGGTGGATTAAAATGATTGACAGTCCAAAGAATAACCCACTATACCATCAGGGCTCCTTTTTGTTGTTGTTGTAAGTGTTGTTGAGTCAGTTCTGACTTATATCGACCCTATATAAGGTTTCAAGGGAGCAGCTGCTGGATTTGAACTGCAACCTTATGGTTCACAGTCCAGTGTTTATCCACAGAGCCACACCAGAAATCCGTAAGCAAATTTAGCATAGCACATTTATAAATACCTAAATGTATTTTGTTACTGTTATTATTAAGTGTCATCTTGTGAATTCTGATATATAGCCATCCTATATAGGATTTCTGAGGAGTAATTGGTGGCTTTGAACCACCAACCTTTCAGTTAGCAGTTCAGTGCTTTCTTCTAGCACCACATACACATACATACACACACATATACACACACACAAGGGAGTTTCAAAAAGTTTGTGGGAAAAATTATCTTTTCATTCTGTTTTTCCGTGAGCTGTTTGAAGTCCCCTTGTAGATATATCCTGATTGCTCAGTAGCTAAGGCTTGGAACAGCCAAAAGCTTGGCAGTTCAAATCCACCAGCTGTTCTGCAGGAAAAAAGATGTGTCAGTCTGCTGCTGTAAAGATTATAGCTTTAAAAAACACTCTGGGTCAGTTCTATTTTGTCCAAAAGGCTCACTATGAATTGAATTGAAAGTAACTTGACAGCAACAGGTCTGTCTTTAACTTGTTCATTGGATGAATCTGTTTCTTCTCTGTTGCTGTGGTTCACTAAGAATACTGTTATATATGCTTCCTGTTTTTATGTCCTTAGATAATTCATTATCCTCCTTATTTGACCTAGATGGTCCACAACTCAGGAGCTCTCATTGCTTCCCGAATCAAACACAACTTGCACATCTCCACCAGATGATTCACTACAATTTGTGATTATTTTAGTTTTGGACCAGGGGTGCAAACTGTCTCAAAATCAGCAACACTATCTGCTCAGCGAGTTGAGTAGACTACTGGTATTTTTGGCCACTGGTTTCTTGGCTTGTCGTTCTTTTCTGGTAATATCCCTAGCTGATTATTCAGTGGTCTCATGCCCATTTTTTTTTTTTTTTCTATCAAAGCTAAGCTCAAGAAAAATAATTTTAAACTTTCAATAATGATCTAAGTAAATTATATTAATCATCTCTCAGGTGGAGTCTTGGTGTTGGATAGGCACTGGACTGCTAACCGTAAGGTTAGTGGTTCAAATTCACCAAGTGCTCCTTGGAAAGTCTATACAGGGTCGCTACGAGTCAGAACTGACTCAATGGCACTTAACAATAGCCATATTTTTCATGTATGTTTACATTAACTGTTGTAAGTTTTAAATAATAAAATTATTCCTTATTTGTAGATTTTAGATCTCACAAAAAAATATTGGAAAAGTTTTGAGGGGAGGTGGATGTACAGGTGAGACAGGAGTAAACACTTGTAAAATACTCCCAGTCTTTTACTTTGCTTACTTTATAAGATTAGTTCTGGTGAGGCATAACTTCCCTTTGCCAAACCATCTCTCTTCCCACCTTTATATTGAAGATCAGGAAACCTCCACTAAGAAGCTTTTCCTGATTAGACGCACCAAGCTTCAGCCAGCCTGTTTAAATTCTGACCCACTCTTCCACTCCTATCTATAAGGCTGTTTAAGACCTCTACGGACCTGGCCTTGCCTCCTTTTAGAAGTCCTACCCCACATCAAATGCATTACAATGCACTAACAGTCATTTTTTCTGTAAAAGTAATTTGGAAGGATTTTAATACTTGGCTATGTATAACTCACTTACTTTAACACTATCAGTTCTTACTAATTGTTCATATTCAGGTATTTTTGTGGTGAGAAAATACACTTGACTTTTTTTTTAAGTTTTTATTGTGAATTGAGTAATAGTTTACATGGGAGTATTAGTTTACAAAAAATATTGGTTTCACACTCTTTATTTCATTGCAATGATTACAGTCCCTTCCGTGTATCATCATTCAACAGTATTTGCTTCTATTTTCTCCGTTATGTTTTTGTTTTTTGGGGGGGGAGGGGAGATATACATCAAAATGCTCAGGAGTATATAATAATTTGAACAACCGAAGGGCACATTCTGCAAGCCTGCCTCCTGGCCACCAGTACACAATCTTTCTCTTGCCATGAATCTAGAGTCCTCAGTTGCTGTATCTTTCCATGTCCTCATCTGTATCTCCATCTCTGTTGTTACTGCTTCTCTGGATAAGGTCCTATATTCCGCTCATGCTTTTCTCCATTGATGGTCCTAGGGTCCTCTGTTCCTGTAATGTAAGGTTACTTACTCCCCCCCTTACACTTTACTTTTTAATGTAATGAAATTTTAACAAATATTAAATTTCACAAGTAATGGAGACATTACTGTGACAGTTTGTGGAAATTCAATTGAACATATTAATCGATTTTTTGTTTATTTGTTTTCCTTGCCAGAAATACTTCTTTTCAGGTCTCAAATATTATTATAAGTTCATGAAATACTCATTGACACTCCTTCTAGTAACTTCTTTGATAACAAATCAGGCAATGTGCTACTTGCTGCAGTTACAAAGTTAAAAAGACAAAGTCCCTGGTCTCAAAGAGTTCAAGATGGAGGAAGGCAAGAATTTAATTAAACAATACCAAGGCTGTATGATAAGTGCTCTAATAAATTTAAAATCAAGAATACATAGATTGTGATTAATTGCTGGGTCAAGTTTTCCAAAGATGTGCTTTTAAGAATAAGGAAGACTGACTTCACTCCTTCCTAGAAGAGTCACTAGCTCCTGATACTTCATGTAGGTCTGTCTCATGAACTGTTCTCACATTCTATTCTTAACTAACACATTCTTGAGTTCTTACTGTAGAAACAGTAGTTACCAGAATTGGTTTGAAATAGTTTTCAACCCATTGTATAATTTTCTCTTTTCTTCACAGAGAACCTTCAAGGTCAGTGCTATCATTTTCCCATTTTATAGGTGAGGAAATTAAAACTCAAAGAAGGGGAGTCATTTGCCTAAGTCCAGTGGATGGTAAAATATCAGGGCCAGATTCAGCCACCCATCTGTCTGACATGACAGTCCTTAACCTTTCCACTACGTACATGGGGGCAATGCATAACACTTTCTAAAATGTATCCCTCAGTCTGCTGTTCTCTGGGTAGTTTTGTATGTACATTTTCCATTAATTTCCTTCTTTGATGATGAAGTGAAACAGGAGATGGGGATGAAAAAAACCCTCTACAATCTGAAAAAAGTAAAAACTTACATCAGGAAGAGATAACTCAGAAAAGGAAATATGTTGAGACCAAAGTCAGTCCCAAAGTGCCCCCAGCTTTTTCTTTAGTTTCTTTTATAAGGTGACAAGCATTTCTATCTTCACCCTATATTTTCACCTACCTTATCAAGAAATATTTTGCTTGATACATAATTTTTGATAAGGGAAGACTCACAGGAATAATAACTATGATATTTCAATACATGAATGAATTTTAAGATGGAAGTTAAACAGTAGATACATTCATATTATAATAATCATTAAAAATGATCCAATTTTAAAGTTTTGGAAGAAGCTGAGAGTAGAATCCACACAAATATTGGGTTAGTAAAGGTACTAATAGTAAAAATTCCTCAGTGCTATGAAGATTAATCTTTGCTATAAGTTAAGATAATATTCTGTTAGAATAATTCTGACTTTAGTATTGTGTAAACTGTTTTTATAATACATATCTACTCTCTGCCTCAGTGATAGTCATGAAATAAGGCATAGATAATGCATTTAGTAGAACTGAGCTGAATCATGCAAAACATAATTTGTGTGCAATTTTGGAGAGTGTAAAATAAAAGTTGTTTTAAATGTCAGGGAAAAAACAACCATAAAAATAAAGTACTCTAATCAGAAGGGGAAAAATCAAAAGCTTGTGTCATAAAGGAAAACAATTTACTTGTGTGGGTAACCTTAATAAGTACCCCAAACCATTCCAGTGCTGTTACATTCTCTAATGATATTACAGTATGTGGCACATCTCATCTAATCTGTTAGTAAAATCCTAAAGTCACTTATGTCAGTCTCTAATGCAAGCCAAATGAGTCTTTCCAGTAATAAGAAGCTTCACAGAATTAGTTTTCGTTTTGCAGAAAATTGGCATTGGGGCTGGCACTTTTATCTAAAAATTTCACTCGTGCATAAGCAAAAAACTCATATATTATTTGGTTACATTCCATCAGTATGAGAAATAACATTGTGAGAATTCTATGCATGCTAATGATATATAGAAATCCACCTGCTTTCAGATAAAATGAGTTTAATTTTCTGTTGCCCACTGCCTGGTTGGCCTTTCATAAATTACTTATGCACAGCTATTATTAAAATAGAGGGAAAGCAAATTAGAAAGTCCTCCTATCTCTCCGCTGGATTTAGCCAAGGCAGGGCTGTGACAGCTAGAGTCAGCGTTTTTGAAAAAATTCTGCTCTCTTGAAAAATTTTGCATCTCTATACAATTCTATACCACTGTTGTAAACGTTCTGACCTGCCTTCTTACCAAATTAACCTAAATCCTTTCTATTTTCAACATTAATGGAATCCTCTAGAGTCCTGCTGATATATATTAAAATATATTTATTGGTTAATTTGAATTCCAGCATTTTGTACCTCATTTCCAGCACTCCTGTTATATCTGAACAGCCTTGAGCTTTAGCATTAAAAACTTACAAATTAAGATACATACAGTACACCTTATAATTATCAGATCAAAACAACTTAACTTTTATTGCAATGTAGAATGGCAAATTTAGCCTTCTGATAAGAATAGGAAATGAGAGCTGTCTGTGTGAAACAGTTAATTGGATTGCAAAGGGTGTTTTCTAGGTGATGGGGTCTTTATTGGTCAATGAATATGTGACTTCTTAGTTTTAAGGATGGGTGAAAAGTTTTCATTTCTAGAAGATTCTGAAGTCCAAAGTTCCTAATCACTTGAGGTTAATCTTGTTAATTATTTTACTTTATTCACTTATAATCGCAGGTTTATTAGAATATATCATGTAACCATGTCTTCATAGGCTGGAGAAACTTCACTGATGAAGCTTTACTTTGAAATGCCATGGTGTTCACAGAGTGTTTGTCAAAGCACTGTTTTGAAAAGCAACTTCACCATAGCTCATACTTAAAAAGATAAAGCAAAGAACACATCTAAACTAGCTCATAAAATTTTATTATAAAGAGTTCATCTATTAAACAGAACTGCAGTCTGTGTGGGGAAGATGACTACATTTTCAAATAGCATTTTAACCTAATTCTAGAAAGTAGCATATGCTTATTAGTTTCTGTTGTTAAGATGCTTCTTCGTAATGTTCTGATGAAAGCTCAGTACAGAACTAAATAGTCTTAAAGAGCATCTTGATAGCTGTTGTTGTTAAGTACCGTAGAGTTGGTTCCGACTCATAGTGACCCTGCACAGGGTTTCTGAGGCTGTAAATTGTTACAGGAGCAGAAAGCCTCATCTTTTTCCCATGTAACAGCTGGTAGTTTCGAATTGCTGACCTTGAGGTTAGGAGCCCGATTCGTAACCACTGCGCCACCGGAGCTCCTTGATAGTAGAAGTTAATAATGCAAACAAATTACAAATCAATGTTTGTAGTGTAGTGTATGTGTGCGATGAGAATGAAAGGTCTTAGGAATGTGTGGTAGAATACCTCTTTTTCTGGTCTCTGACCTGAAACTAGTAAACTAGTCATTTTTCTTCCTTTTTTAAAGAAATCATTCAAACAAAGGTAACAAATGTATTTTTTAAGTTGTTCAAAAAATAGCAAACAAGCAAAATAATGTAACTCAAAAGGCATATATATGATTCTAAAAATGATATTGCTGTAAGATATCAGAGAAATATATAATTTTTAGGTTGGTCCTCAGAAATAAATTAAGCTACTTCTCTTTTGGCAAAGGTTAGTGATAAACCTTGAGAACACTGGATGAATGATGCTATTTAAGTTTTCAGTATTATGAATTCTAAAATTCAGAGTGTAATTTTATGATCTTCTGATGCCTTTAAAATAAAATCTCTTCTGAAATTTGCAGGATAAAATTCACTAGCAATAAAGCTTTGTTAAATGTCTCAAAAAGATACAGTGTAGATTTTGAGATTAGAGAACAATTTGGGCTACAATGTGCTAATTCTGTTGTAAAATACTTTGTGGTGGTTATTAAGTGCTGTTGAGTTGGTTCTGACCCATAGTGACCCTATGTAGGGTTTGTGAGGAGCAGCTGGTAAGTTTGAACTGCCAACCTTGTAGTCCCAGTTAAAATTTCTTTCACATCTTGTTTGACCATGGCAATGACAGATTGAGCCAAGAAATTCCATGGAAGATAAATAATCAAAGTTCTATTACTTCTCAGCTGCCTGCATAAGATTTAACACCTTCATGAAAAATAGTTTTAAGATTGTAGTATGTTTGGCATTGTGATACAATTTCTTAACAGTTCTAAGGGATGTGAAACAGAAAGACTTTTCAAGTTAAGTTTAAAATAGAAAATAAATCAAATTATCAGGATAGTTCTGATAACAAACAACAAAATTAAGTTTTATAAATAAACAAGAACAAGTTATTTCTCAAAAACATATGCTTGATTTTTTTCTGCCTCATCATCGCTGTTAAGTTTTGTTGAGTTGGTTCTTACTCACAGCAACCCTATATAGGATTTCCAAGGAGTGGCTAGTGACTTTGAATCACCGACCATGCAGTTCAAACCGACTTTGTGGTCCAGTGCTTATCCTACGATGTCTATTTGCTTTGAATTAAATCATCAGTTAATTGATTAGTTGTTTCTCTGCAAATTGCCTGAGTTGTTGTTAAGTGCTGCCCACTTGGTTCTAACTCATAGTCACCCTGTATAGAGTTTCTAAGGAACGGCTGGTGAGTTTGAGCCACTGACATTGTGGTTCAAACCGACCTTCTGGTCTTTATCCTATAGCGCCACAAGGGTTGACAAATACAAACATTTTTAACGTATTTAGAATTTATTGCTAACCTTCAGAAGAGTTGTAGCACTTTATATTCCTACCAGTAAAATGCGAGGATATCCTCAAGTCCCCTGTGCTAAAGCTGAGCATATTACTTTGTGAAATTCAGTCCTGTAATAATGTTGGTATATGAGTAAATGATTATATAGACACATAGCTAAACAGGTATGGGAAGAAGAGTGGCAGTACACCCACAAATATATATATATATATGTTTGATAGAAGGTTATTTGTACATGGGTATTTATAAGAGAAGCACTGGACTGGTAACTGCAAGGTTGGTAGTTCAAATCCACCTGCTTCTTTCAGAAACCCTATACAGGGTCTCTATGAGTAGGAACTGACTCAATGGCACAAAACAGCAACATTTACCTTTGCTGCAAGTATAGCAATGAATGTGGTATCTCCTCCTCGTGAACCAAGTTCCTATGTCCAGGCCAGTCCCCGACAGATGGACAGTTCTGGAGTCCTGGTGTGGTGCTGTGGGCTAATGTGTCAGACTGCAAAGTTGTTTGAACTGCAATGTTGGTAGTTCAAACTCACCAGCTGCTCTTTGTAAACCCTACATAGGGTCACTATGAGTTGGAATCGACTCTACGGCACTTAACATTATTATCAATGGACAGTTCTATGGAGGGAGTTTTTTCTTCAGTTCCCTCAGTATTTCTCAAGCTGAGGGAACTGAAGAAAAACTTCAAGGCTCACTTGAAATATTGAAGGATTCTATGGGTAAAATATTGAATGATGTAGTTATTTAGAAAACAAAACATATATTTGCTTTTACTGGGAGTTTTAATGCTCATTTAATCAGATAACTTTTTTCTGCTCATTGAAATTTTAACGGCTTTTTAGATGAAATTTTTTTTAATGCTCTGTTCATTTATCTATTGGTGCGTATATCTTTTTCTTATTGCTTTATAAAAACTATTTATGGAGGCTTCATGTGACACTGTAGGATATGCATTAGAGGGTTAACCACAAGATAGATAAGTCACTTCCTGGAAACCCTACACAGGGTCATTATGATTTGAAATTGTATAGACAGCATTTAACAATATTTATGGCACACTCAGATGCTAACTAAATGGTCAGCAGTTCAAACCCACCAGCAGCTCAATGAGAAAAAGTACAGCAGTTGATTTCTATAAAGCTTTATAGTTTTGGAAACGATACGGAGCAGTCTACTTTGTCCTATTGAGTTTCTATAAGTTACAATCAACTCAAAAGCAGCAAGCTTTTTATATATTAAAAAATAAACCTTTATAATTTATTGCTTGCTTTTTAAAATACAGTGTTTTAAACTGTAAATGTTTTGCATTTTGTATAGTGAAAAAAGTCAGTCCTTTCCTTTGAATATTACAATTAAAAGCATTTTAATAAACATTTTACTCCTTGTCTAGTTGGTTTTTATTCATAGCGACCTTGTGTAGGGTTTCTGAGGAGCTGTTGATGAGTTTCAAACCGAACTTGCAGTCCAGTGCTTATTCTATAGAGCCACACCAGGACTCTATTTCACTCCTAGATACTAGAAAACCGAGTGCTTAAAATGAATCCAAAGTCTTTATAGTTGTATATTTTACATTTCACACAATCCATCTGAAATTTGTTTTTGCCTTTAGGATGAGGTATGATTTTAACTTTATTTTTTTCACAAAGTAAGCCATTTTTTCCAGTCCTTTATATTGGATTGCTCTCATTGATTTATGACATTCTCTGTCAGCTATTTGGATCTATTTATCTGTAGGCATTTTTTGAATGTGTTCTAACACCACACTGCCATGCAATATAAGTTGTTGTTAAGTGCTGTCGAGTTGATTCTGACCAATAGCAACCTTGTATAGAGTTTCAAGGAGCAGCTGGTGAGCTTGAACCACTGACCTTGCAGTTCAAATGACTTTGCAGTCTGACGCATTAGCCCACAGCAGCAATATAGATCTTACTTATTTTATCACTTTATTGGCAATAGTAAAATGAAGTGACAAAAAATCCTGAGCAAAATTACTCAATTGCTAGGTAACCCGTTTGTACATTTTTTTCATCTGTACAAGGGGGAGAATAATATCTAGAGAACATTATGGTTGACTCCTCATATTGATTGCAACCTAATCCTTTGTTGTTGCTATTGTTAAATGCTGATGAGTCGCTTCCAAGTCATAGCGACCCTGTATAGAGTTTCTGAGGAATGGCTGGTGAATTTGACCCACCGACCTTGTGGTTCAAACTAACCTTGTGTCTGAGTGCTTATCCTACAGCATCACACCAGGACCCCACCCCCTTAGTGGCCAATTATGTTATTCTTGTCACACTTTACAGAGATTGGTTT
Source organism: Chrysochloris asiatica (assembly GCF_000296735.1). Classification (NCBI taxonomy): domain Eukaryota; kingdom Metazoa; phylum Chordata; class Mammalia; order Afrosoricida; family Chrysochloridae; genus Chrysochloris; species Chrysochloris asiatica. The sequence continues at coordinate 9,317,380 of NW_006408653.1, forward strand.
AGATAAGGGTCTAAATTAATCTGAAGGTGTCCTGGTAGCTAGTGGGTTGTGCATTGGGCTGCCAATCACAAGGTCAACAGCTGAAATCTACCAGCCACTTCACAGGAGAAAGATGAGGTTTTCTGCTCCTGTAAAGATTTACAGCCTCAGAAGCCTTATATAGGGTCGCTATGAGTTGGAACTGACTCCAGGGCACACAACCACCACCACCACCACCAAACCAATTTAAGCCCTTAAAGACTTCTTACAAGTCTTGCTCAAGAATTTAAGACACTTCTTTCCTTTTAACAGGTATGCAGAGGTAGTTTCATTCTCTCTCTATACTCCCTTCTTACACATGAACAAGGACATCTATTGGCCTGTTTACTGCTGGCAAACATCTTGAAATTATGAGATAAACCAGCCTGAGTACTGATGTTGACTCAAAGAGAGAGCAGAAGTAGAGAAAAATAACAAGTGTGGAGTCTGAAGCCCTAGTAGCACTTTGCCTATAGTTAGTACTACCTCTAGAATTGCAGTTATATAAATAAGTGAAATTATTCATAGTATTAGCTAGTTTGAGTCAGGTTATTACTACTTGAAACTGAAACCATCCTGACTGAGACAAATTATGTACTAAAAGTGAATGTGAGACTCAACTTAGAATATGATTTCAAAGTATGCTAGGATATTACCAGGAATATAACAGTATGTGGTTGACATTATTAAGATGCTGTTAGATATAAAAATGTTACTGGCATTATGAATATGTTAGTTGTTCAAGCATTGGTTTTAATCTATATATAAATAGGAGTCCTGGTGTGACCCTGTAGGGTAAGCACTGGACTGGTTGGTACTTCAACCAACTAACTGGTGGTTCAAACCCACCAGTCATTCCTTGGAAACCCTATACAGGGTCACTATGAGCATTAACCCACTTCACAGCATTTAACAACAACATGTATATGTAATACCAAAAAAACTAAAGTTCTAACCCATTACAGTCATATGAATTCAGACTCCTTTTGACCCTAAAGGACACAGTAGAAGTGCCCCATAGTGTTTCTAAGGTTGTAAATCTTTATGAAAGCATACTGCCATATCTATCTCCTACACAGTGGCTGGTGGGTTCAAACCACCTACCTTTTGGTTAGTAGTTGAGCACTTCAAGCATTGCAACACCAGGGTTCCTTTGAATATGTAATATTTGATATAAAATGCATATTATGAATAACATGTGACATTGCATATTGAATACTTTATAAAAATTGACAAACTAGAAACAAACTGGTGGTGATGGTTATATGCGGTGGAGTTGGTTCTGACTCATAGGGACCCTATATAGGGTTTCTGAGGCTATACAACTTTACAGGAGCAAAAAATCCTCATATTTCTCCTGAAGAGAGGCTGGTAGACTCAAACTGCTGACTTCTCAGCAGGCCAGCTCCTAAGCCACTAAGTTGCCAGGTCTCTTTTCTTAAGAGATTAACTAGGGAGAGATAAAGTTAAGATAACTTATTAAAATTTTGTTTTGTTTTGTTCATTTATTTATATTACAGAAAATCCTTTGTTCTCACTGACATTTTGGATGTATTTATTATATAAAATTTGGAACAGCTTGATTTAAAGAAAAGTCACAACTCATCTTTGAGTTTAATAACTCTTCTAAGTATTCTTTAAGGAGACTGCTAGGAAGAATCTATAATATATCAAGATTTTCATGGTTACTCCCAACTTAATCTAGATATTATAAAATTTTTATTCTTTAAAGTAATATCTATACATTTATTTAGCCTCACATATGAGGGAACTTCAGAAAATTGTGTGAAAATGTAATTGAAAGATAATGGCATTTTTCCATGAACTTTATGAAGCTACAGTTGACTGTAATATACTGCAGCAATGTAGATGAATTAAGGCTTATGTTTGACCCTCTGCATTGTTGAAACCACACATTGCCCTCAGCCAGCATGACACATCTTTTGTGAAATGTTGACAAATTTAGAATGTTAGTATCAAAAATATATAAAATATTAGGTGTTAGTATATAAAATGTAGTGGTTACGAATCGGGCTGCGAACCTAAAGGTCAGTGGTTCGAAACTACCAGCTGCTCCGCGGGAGAAAGATGAGGCTTTCTACTCCCGTAAGGATTTACACCCTCGGAAACCCTGTACAGGGTCGCTATGGGTCGGAACCGACTCGACGGCACGTAACAACAACAACAACAACAGTATATAAAATATTAGTGAGTTGCTTTCTTCTTTTTTAAGATAAAGAAGTATAAACTTTCATTTTCTTGCCACATAGCCAGGTAGCCTATCTCTTTTGGTCTGTGAACACCCCACTTCGGAATCCATTGGTTAGACTTCAATATTGAACTGCTAAAACAAACAAAGAGAAATTAAAGCCTATATTTGAATCTGATTTTCTTTTTCAAAACAGCCACCATGAGATAATATATTAAAACAATTTAAAATCAATCCTGAGTAATAGACTATTCAATTGATAAACCATTATGAATGCAGTTGCTCTTGTTATTATGTTGTTCTTAAGTGCTATTGACACGGTTTTGACTCATAGTGACCCTGTATACTGTTTCCGAGGAGCAGCTAGTGGGTTTGGACTGCCAACCTTATAGTTTACACAGTCTAGTGCTGATCCTACAGCACCACACCTGGAGTCCTGGTTATTATTGTTGTTGTTAAGTGCCAATGAGTCGGTTTGGACTTTTAGTGGCCCTGTGTAGAGGATAGGGTTTCCTAGGAGCAGCTGGTGAGCTTGAACCACCACCTTTTGGTTCAAACCAACCTTGCAGCCCAGCACATTAACCCACAGCGCCACACCAGGACTTCCCTTGTTATTATGGTAGTTATGTGCTGTGGAGTTGGTTCTGACTCATAGTGATGCTGTACAGGGTTGGTTTCCGAGGACGTAAATTTTTACAGGAGCAGAAAGCCTCATCTTTCTCCCATGGAACAGCTGGTAGTTTCGAACTGCTGACTTTGCAGCTCACAGCCTGATTCGTAACCACTACGCTACCAGAGCTCCTTTGTTATTATAGCCATGGTATATTTATTGAAAACCTTGTAATCACAGTCACAAGCATAAGACGATAATAATTGAAAAGGTAGAAAAGCAATGTTAAATTAAGCTTCTATAGGTTTGCTAGGGGTTGCTATGAATTGGAATCGACTCTACAGTAGTGAATTGAATTTTTTGGTTCTGCTCCTTAGGGGCTAGAGGTCTGGTATGATGCTGTAGGATAAAGACTAGACTGCTAACTACAAGGTCAGCAGTTCAAACTCACCTTGGAAATCCTATACAATGTCAAAACTGACTTGAAAGCACTTATTAACAACAACATTTAGGGAATAGAGTAACAAAACTGTAGAAAGAGTTGCCTTAAATTCTTTCTACATCAACAGAGAATTCATATTATCATTTATTTCTAGAATAAATAGCTGAAAAAAAAATTCAGCTGGTTTTAAAAGTTAAGGAAAAATACGAGTTACATCCAGGTAGTCTGAACTCTTGGGAAGTAAACTGTACAAAACACCAAAATTGTATTTCTTTCTAAATATTAAAAACAAGCAAAGCAAACAAAAATCAATTGGAGTCCTGGTGTGGTGCTGTGGGTTAATGCACTGGGTAGCAAGGCTGGTTTGAACCTCAAGGCAATGGTTCAAGCTCACCAGCTGCTTCTCGGAAACCCTATACAGCGTTGTTATGAGTTGGAACTGACTCGAAGGCACTTAACAACATTAACATCAGGTTGATTGATGGTAATGCTGGTTGTGTGCAGTCACGTCAGTTTGAACTCAAAGTGACACCATATAGGGTTTCTGAGGCTGTAAATCTTTACAGGAACAAAGAAGCCTCATCTTTTTCTTGAAAGATGCTCAAACGTGTAACCCACTGTGCTACCAGAGCTCCTTGTCAAGTTGAATTGACCCTCGAAAATTAGTCTTTTCTATTGGATTTTAATAATTCTGGTTGGAAATTGTCCTGATGTGATGCTGTGGGATAATGCACTGGACTGCAAGGTTCAAGTCACCAGTCGCTCCTTGGAAACCCTATACAGGGTCCCTATAAGTCGGAACTGACTGATGGTACTTAACAACAACAACAACAATTATGTATGAAGGAGTCTGGGTGTGGTGCTGTAGGATAAACACTGAACTTTAAGGTCAGCGGTTCAAACTCACCAGCTGCTCCTCGGAAACCCTGTATAGGGTCACTAGGAGTCAGAACTAAGTTGACTGCACTTAACAACAACAACATTAGGTATGAAAGGAGTCCTGGTGATTTGGTGGGCTAATCACTTGACTGTTAACCTAAAGGTGAGAGTTTCAAACCCACCAGTCACTCTTTGGGAGAAAGATAAGTCTGTCTTATCCCATAAAGATTTACAGCCTGGCAAACCCTTGGAAACCTTCTGTCCTACAGAATTGCTATAGTTGGTATCGACTTAATCGCAGTGGATTTGTATGAGGTATGAAGTCCATTTGCCACATCCTTAATTGACTCCACACAACTGCCTAACTGAGACAGATTGTCATTTCTTATTATATACCAAGGTCAACTGGAAATGCCTTTAATACTATCCTTTTCTCCCATCCAAATATGTTACTGAACTGAGTCCTATGCTTTTTGTCTTGCAGTATATTGCCTTAGGATGCAGTTCATAGAACTCCTGAAGTGAAAATGATTGCTTAATAAAAATAAGTCGATTCTGTCAAGTTGATTCTGACTCATGGAGACTACGTGTGTGTCAGAGTAGAACTGTTCTCCATAGAAATTTCAATGGATGAAAACCACCATTGAAAATTTGCATGTAGAACACCAGATCTTTCTTCAAAGGTGCCTCTGTGTGGACTTTAACCTCTAACCTTTTAGGTAGTAGCTGAGTCCTTTAACTATTTTCACCACCTTCCTGTCCATGAGATGGACCTAGGAATACTTCTCTGGCGATGACATTATCTGCTATATATGGACCAACTTTCCATTAATTAAGATTAAGGAGGGGCCATGAGAGGTGTGGGAATGAGAGTCATCTCTCTATTAAATAGTTCCAAAAACTACCCAACATTTAGAGTCATTAGAAACAGCAGGTCTTTGGTTCACTACCCATATGTAAAAAGGCCACTGGAACAGATAAGAAATTCTACCTTGTACTTTGAATCTTGGAAGAGGTCTTGAGAATGACATACCACATATCTTTATATATACCATTTTATAATAACTAGTTCCTTATCCCCAGAAGCTAATTTCCTTTTTATTTAGCAAAGAACATATTCTAGGAACTTAGCAAAGGGCATGCTATAATATTAAGAATTCTGTAATTAATGTTGGCCAGGATTTGAATTTAAATCCTTTACTTTTCAGGGTCTAATTAAAGTCAGACATTATTATGACTAAAATGAGTCATTTTCCTGGCCAACCGTATATTAATAGTTTAATGTGTAAGGATTTATGTTAAAAGTTTGAAACATATTTGGAATAATGTGTTTTCCTTTGAAGTAAGGAAGAGTGAAAATTTATCTGGCCTTAACATAAAAGGAAATCACCTTTTATTAAAGTGGTTTTATTGGGGCATATATTATTTTTATCTCTTTACAATTTTCAGTAGTTCTAATATACTACAAGGTTGTAAATATAATTATAGACACCATACCAAGATAAGCCCTATAATTTAGTTCTAAATTGGGTAAAATTTTTGTTACATTGAATTTTTGGGGGGATATTGTTAATATTTACAAAAGCTTAACTGCAAAACAGTTGATATAGTATAATTGTATACTCAGATGCTTAATTAAAGTTTTGTTTGGGTTTTATAAGGTAGTCTAACATATGTTCTAGAAAGTAACTTATAAGAAAATAACCATCTATTGAGGTTTACAATAAACTTTAGAAAGCAAATATTGTTCATTTTCTGTCAATCACTTTTTCCATAAGTATAAAATATATGTTAATAGCAGTAAAACCTTGGATTTCTGTATCAACTTACTCCTTAATAAGTCAATTAGTATTCTTTGCTATACATTAATTATAAATTTCAAACTTATGAATAAATGTTAATATACTTATGACAATTGCATCATTTCTGAAATCTATAAACTGTTGTCATTAAGTGTCCTCCAGTTGGTCCTGACCAATAGTGATACTGTACAGGATTTCTGAGGCTGTATAAATCTTTGCAGGATCAGAAAGCCTCATCTTTCTCCTGTGGGCTAGTGGGCTTGAACTACTGGCCTTGTGGTTCATAGTCCAGTGTTTCTTGTATGGAGCCACTATGTGCTAGAAACTATAGAAATTATAGAAACATCAAAGGTTTAACAACATATTGTTGCACAAAAAATATTCTTCAAATTTAACAAGTAGAAACACATTTATTGCATTATTTAAAACCCAGCTATTACTGAATAAAATCATTAGGAATTAAAAAAAAACACTTAGAAATGCTACAAAGTGTCTTCAATTTTTGTGTAAAATACAAATGTTTTCATGTCTGTTCAAACTTATGATTTTGTTTTATCCTCCTTCTTCCCTGATATAAGAAGATAGGATCACATTCTTATACTTTTTCTTCTGTTTTGTCAAAATAGAAAGCACTGAACTTAAGAAGTCAAGTAAGAAAAGAAAAGAACAAAGCTAAGGGCCAAGGTACTGAAAAGAAGGTTGAATATATTTCCTCTAATACCAATGCTTTCTGAAGTTGGCCTCATCAATGTCTTGTTTAGAAATAGTATAATTATAACTTTATAATCTGAAAACAGACAAATGGCCTATTAATGTCTGGTAGTGTATAACTTTCTCAGATTAAGACCTAGAGCTCTGAAAGGAATGTCTGAGTACTCAGAAATGTTCAATTTAGGATTGAATTTTGACATTCACCCCCAGAAAATTCTGAAAGTTGGATTTCTTGAAATTTACTATGATTGATTTCAGCAGCACAAGGGTTAATTTTCCTTTCAACTTGTCCTGGATTCTTCTTGATATTGTTAAGTGCCTTCGAATCTATTTGGACTCACAGCAATCCTGTATGGGGTTTTCAAGGAATGGCTGGCGAATTTGAGCCACCAACTTTGCAGTCTAAATTGACCTTGTAGTCCATTGCATTATCCAACAGTGCCACACCAGGACTCTTCTTAGGAGCTGCAAAATAATATCCCCCAATCCCCAATAAGTTATTCAAAGCAGCATAAGTTAGAGCTCAAGTTTTCTTGTTGAAGAACTTATCATTACTCAAACCATAAGGAAATCTACTGCTCTGCTTCTCCCTCTACCCCATACTCCCAAAGAGAGATAAAAATGGAAGATTTAGAAAGCAAACTACAGTGTATGAAGTATGTGTGTGTGTGTGTATTTTTTTAAAACCTAACACTTTGTCTTATTTGCATGAGCTCAAATCGCTTTCAACTTAATGCCAGAGAAAAAGGCAACATTCCCTGAGATGACTTGCTGAAAAGCTCACTGTATTTGTTTGATAATGGATTTTAGTTCATTGTCATGTACTTCACTCTTCATCAGCAGGAGCACTTCAGGGAAAGAAACAGGCTTTTACCACATTGGAACAAAAGCTATATAAGAAAAAAAAAATCCTGAGTAGATGGAATATTATTTGCATTTTCACAAATAGTGCTTTTTAGCACAATTCATATTACTCCTTTGTGAACTAAAGTAAGCCAGATGTGTCTACAGCATGTTGCAAATGCAGAATCGGCTTTTTGTTTGTCAGACTCAGAGGTCCTAACCTTATGATATCTTTGTAGTTGTATATTCATTAGTTTTATTTCAGTTACTTATCAGTAGAGAAAAGAAGAATAAGGCACAATGTATTTAAGAGGACCATTGCATAGAAGACCAAATTAACTATTTTTATTTTCATGAGTGAAGATCAAATGGGTTTCAGGTATCTGAATGTTAATCTAGAGGTCTAGGTGGTAATATAAAATTTAAAAGCATAATGTGTATGCAGTAAAAATCATTTATCTCTGGCTATATTAAATAGTCTTTAATATCTATTTTTTTCTGAAGTGTCTCTCATGCAAAACAGAGCAATAAACTATTTGACATGATTTAAATGGAATTTTAGTTCTGAAAGGAAACTTTGAAACCATCTAATCTAACATCTTTATTTTACAAATCAGGAAACTGAAGTTCATGATATTGAAATTGTGAAGGGTGGTCTAGATGGGATTGAAAGTTGGGTTCCTGACCTTGAATCCCATGCTATCCATACATATCAGCATTTATTAAAATGTTTTAGTTGGACTGCAAGTTTGAATGGGTTTGATAAATTCAGGGTTCAGCACAGTGTCAAAGAAAAAAAATCTTACTATGCTAAGAATGAAAGAAAAGGAGTTTTACTAAAGAATAAAAACGTGCAAGCAGGATTGTTACAGCGTTATGTAAAAATATAAAACACTCTACTATTCAAGTGGAAAGGGATCTATATGTAGAACAAAAAATAGGTAGGGGGTTAATAATTGGTTACAGATAAGAACAACTTCTGCTTGAAGTCCTTTAAAATGTAAAGGCCTACCACTTGGCTGGGAGGAAATGAGTTACCACCTACATGAATGGCATTAGTCAATTTAGTTATATATGATTGTAGCCATGATACAATTTTCCCCCAGGGACAAATTGTTTACATCTTGACATATTCTTACTATGAATAAATGGCTTACGTATTGAGCTTTTGTTTCCTAGGAATGCATGTTGGCCTCGTCATTCTTATATCTGGCATGAGTACTTCCAATTTGTAACTTTTCTGTTTACATTTCCCCCTTTTGATCAAGCCTCCAGTAAAGGGCACTGATCATCCACAATTAAGTATCCTTTCTTTTGCAAGGATTTTGTTTGTTTTCTTGATGATCTTTGTTTAATAAATATATATTTTTTTCACCTTGTGAGAAATAGTTCTCAAGCTGGTCCATCTTCAGGAATAAGGAAACAAAGGGTCCAGGAAGTTTCTAATTGACTGAGACATAGATTGTTGGCTGATATAGCTGTGAGAACCCATTCACTGGGGGTATGTGTAAACAGGATAAATTAGGGAGGGAGGAGAGGAACCTGATTAAGAAGTAGAAACTTTAAAATAAGAATGCAACCATCAAAAGGAAATAGGCAACTTCCAGGAAGATTGTTCACCCCATAGAACTCAGTCAGTGAGAGACCAAGGGAGGGACTTTCAAGCTAGGAAATAGCACTTGCAAAACAGCCACGTGGTGAGTCTGCCTATCTTGTCTTCTGAGTTTGGCACCTAATTTTGCCAAATGGAATAATAAAGCCTCACTCTTGCTAAAATGATTACAGATTGGATTTCCTGAGCACTTGTGACAACTCATCAATGACCTCATACAGGATAAGGCGGTCCACCCCAGTTCTCCCTCCAGAGACCCACCAGGGTCCTAGTTGGGGGTTTATACAGACCCGCCAGTTACCAAGAGGAACCGAGGCAGTATCTGGGGTATCGACAATGGTTCTCACAACCATGCCAAGCTAGTAGGCCTCATCTTCAGGATGAGTAGGTTTTATGGGTATCATATTACTCAACAAGATCACATATGAGGAATGTTTATGATCAGGGTAGAATGATAGAGGTCTAAATTAGTGGTCTATAAAAAGGGAGGTGATTAAACAGCATCATTATTTGTGAAACTCGTGAAACCAGCATAAATTTATATGAAATGTCATGGTTTTAAAATACACCGTTTCATGGATGAAATGTACTGTCCTAAAGCAAAATAGCATTTTATCATTATAATAATAGAAACAATAAGAAATACAAAGAATCCCAAATAAAATAGCATTCCCCCACCATCTACCCCAAGAGGAACACCAATTACATATTATATCGGTTAAGAAGAGATACTATATGTTACATCTGATTAACATAGAGTATAACATTAACAGTGTTTTCATAATATAGACACAGCAATCAGATTTTATAATGTGAAGTTTCTTCCATGGGTTATAGTGAGAATGTCAAGGGTCATTATATTTTGGAATACTACCTTTCTCATCATTGCTATTTTAGTATTGATCTCTTGAAGCCCGTGAACATTGTCATTTAAGATTTAGAGCAGTTTCCATATATTTGGTCAATATTTCTACATGTGCATATAACATCTTCGAGTCCTATCTGAAGCATGAATACTGCTGCTTAAATGATCAAGTCAGTGGAACACCGATAAAGACCATAGAGTTATTAATATGTATACATTAGCTGGTAATGGGAGTTCAGTAAAAATATGCCCTGAATCCAGTTTAGAGCCAGAGTGAACTTTCAATTCAGTCTGGCGGGATCCAAGACCAAAAGTTGGTACTATGTAGCCAAAAGTTGCCGTTGTTGTTGTTGTTGTTAAGTGCTGTCGAGTCAGTTCCGACCCATAGCGACCCTGTACAGGGTTTCCGAGGATGTAAATCTTTACGGGAGTAGAAAGCCTCATCTTTCTCCCGCGGAGCAGCTGGTAGTTTCGAACTGCTGACCTTGCGGTTCACAGCCTGATTCGTAACCACTACACTACCAGAATTAGAGGCTATCAAAGAGATAACCTGAACACCATAGACAGTGGGTGGTGAACCAGTCAGTAGCTTGTAACATTATAATGGATGTACATTCAGACATTGGAAGCAATCCCATAAGTCTGGCGAAAGCTGGGTTATTAATATGACTGTGGTTAGATTTTTCCCAGAAACAGGGGGTAACTACTTTGCTTCCCTGCTTGGAGAGTTAACTGTACCACAGTTGTTGACATGGACCTATAACGTGACAAGTACTGTTTGTGAGTTTAAAAGATTCTTTAGCTAGCTCTTCTTGGTGGTGGTGTGCTGTGGAGTCAGTTCTGACCCATAGCAACTCTGCATAGGGTTTCTGAGGCTGTACATCTTTACGGGAAATGAAGCCTCATATTTCTCCCACAGAACATCTGGTAGTTTTGAACTTCTGACCTTGAGATTGGCAGCCCCACTCGTAACCACTACGATACCAGAGCTCCTTTAGCTCTTCTTGGGTGACTTTTTTAGTAATGATTATTTTAAGATTAATGATTAAGTTATGGCCTAGGTTTCATTCAGATCCAAAATTAGGCCATGTTTCAATAAAAAATATAGTAATAGTGATTTTCTGTAAAAATAAATTATGTTTTCATTGTATCCATAGATTAACAGAAACCCAATAAGATCCTTGTAATGGAGAAACCCACTAGGGAAGGCAAGACTAACTTGAAGTTGAGAGGGCACTACATATCCAACAATTATGGAAGCATACGTATCTGCCCAATCTAGAAAACATTATTGTTGCTGTTGTTAAGTTCTGTTGAGCTGGCTCTGACTCATTGCCATCCTGTATAGGGCTTCTTAGTAGTGGCTGGTGGTGGGTTTGAACCACTTACCTTGTGGTTAGCAGTCCTGTGCGTATCCTATAACACCACAACAGGACTCAAATAGAAGAGGCATAACTGTAACAAAGGCAAAAAGAAAGAAAGATCAAGAGTTGCATTTTCAGGCCTTGACCAGGGTATTGCATAATCATCTGCTTTAGAGATTGTCTGCTTTTGGCCACAGGGGCATTTAAATGTAACCTTCAAATCGCCAGTAGTTTGGCTAATCCAAAGAGGAATCTTACCCTTTTTGACTGTGGTATGTGGGTCCAAGGTGGTACTGTGGGTTAGGCAGTAGGTTGCTAACTGCAAGGTAAATGGTTCAAACACACCAGTCTATCTACCAGAGAAAGCTGAAGTTGTCTGCTACTGTAAAAATGTATAGTCTTGAAAACCCATAGAAGGTCACAAATAGAATCAACGAGACAGCAGTGGGTTTGATATGGATGCACATGGATTGGGGAGGAATATTTACTCTAGTCCTTCCAAAGAGTTTAACTAAGTCTTTTATTTGGTGTCTCTTTCAATATACATATTCTCCTGGATTGATGTTAGACAGATTTTGTTGTTACTGTTTAAATTAATGGTTTATTTTTATTTTTCAGACTAGCTGAGGAGTACAGAACAAACTGAAATATGTAGTTATAGTTCAAATGTTGCAAAGAAAGATTTGACCTATGTAAAGTGAAGATGATGTGGGGGCTCATTTTAATATTTACTTTTTCTTATTGGTAGCATCCAAATAATAAACGCAACACCCATTTTAATTTAATTTAGGATGAATGGTCAACTTCTTAAGCAGTCCTGATATGTAAAACTGAAAACACCTGAAATAGCTGTCAGAGCAGTCAACTGGCGGAGTGAGCACCAGGAATCTGGGAATCATGAAAATATAAAGGAAAAAAGCATTCATATGATGTCTGGAAGGAAAATAACTGCCACCATGTTCAGTCTGAGGTGGACACTATCCACGTCCCACTGATGAAAGCTGAGCTGCTCCTCCCCTCCTTGACATTAAAGAAAATTATTACTTTTATTAAAACTAACTGGAGGGAGAGATGCTCCTTTAGTTCTGTGTAAAGTGGATTTTGTGCCAAGTTCCTGCTCCTTCAGAAGGGTGCGCTGAAGGTCATTTATTGCTAACAAAGCCTGAGTAGCCTTCCCCCACTGTGAAGGCTGCTGGTTTGGCTGGAGGCCTTGTGAAGAAAGGGGTCAAGAGGCAGAGACAGTCTCGGTCACCTCCAGTGAGACCCAATCAATTTGGAGGAGAACAGAGGTTTTTTTCTGAGCTCCCTGGGAAGATGTCACCATACTTTGCCAACCAAACCCATAAAGCAGTCCAAAGCCCAAAGAGTCAGAGCCCCCAGGACCAGAAGAGCAGCTTCTGAGACAAACTGTCAAGTGGTCCAGTTGACATCAGGTGGGGCCCAAGTTCTTTAAAAGGAGGAGCAGAAGGAACTTGGGCAACAGTATGGAAGCAAGTGGCTGGCAAAGGCCATTGTTGCTGCTACCAGTTCCCAGTCTCTATTCTCAGGCCAACAGACATGAGCCTCTGAGGGACCAAGGGCAAAGGATATGCGGTGAACACTGGATGAATTTTATCACAGAAAACGTGAGACCTCTGCTGAGTCTGCATCTCCTGCACAAGGTGGACCCCTTTGAGACCTGGATGAGGTTCCTGAGAGCCGTTGGTGGTCCACAGACACTGTAGCATTGTTTCAGGTTACATTTGGGCTGCTGAGAAGAATGGACTTTATTGCCTGTTTGTCGATGCAATAAACAGGGATTTCTACATAGACAGAGGCTCTCTGGAGCTGAAGAATCACCACCCGTTGATGGCCTTGACGTCAGGAAAGAAAGAATATGGCGAGGGCAAAGGAGGTCTTCCCAGAACCTGCATGCATGCAGCTACACCACCGAGTTTGACTTGGTCACAGTGTGGTGAGCAGACCTGCTCGCTCACAGCCCCGTGACAGTCCCTCAGTGACACCGATGACAGAAAGCTGGGTTACGGGGAAATTTCCCAGCAAACGAGGCTGGAACCACGATTCTCAGTTCTGCTGGGTGGCCCAGTCCGTAAGCCACGAGAGATTCAGGAGAATGGACCCTGAGATCATAGTTTGGAAGGGCAGGCAGATCACCCCGTAGCAGCAGAGGTAGCAACCCTAGTCAGGAAAGGCCCCTAGAGAGAAAAAGGTCTAAGACGGTGTTGGAAACAGACAAGTAGGTGGCATATCAGGAGATGATTTTGAAAGTCTTTTTGAGCTCAGGAAATTGGAGGCAGATAACCCACAGCTCCTGCAGAGGGCTGCATGAGGAATCCAGTCCCACTGCCTAGCTGTCCCTCCATCCCTCCTGAGCAGCACTGTGCACTTCATTCATAAATGGTGTGGTATCCTTGTGGTTGATCTTTTTCTTACATGCTGGGCAGGTGTTGGAATTTTTAAGGGCATCTTAGAGGCACTGGCTGCAGAAGACTTGGCCACATTCAGTGGAAATGATGAGAGGTCTGTTCTGCACAATCTCTGAGTACCCGTCCACGCAGACAAGACAGTTAGTGCTGGAAGGCCTGAGTCCTACTGCACCATCCTCTCTGGTGTTTCTGGGCGGGGTCACATACATATCTTAGTCTCTGTAGGGGTCGTCATCATCACTGTTCACCACACAGCTGTTGGTGTGCTCCTATCGCCGCCTCCTCGCCATGGTCTGGGGCCGCCTCCTTTCTTCAACAGTCACAACAGGGTTGTTGTGGGTCAGGTCGACTTCCACAGGCTTCAAGGACTCACAGGTGAGGTCCATTATTTCATCTCCAGAACTTTCCACAAGTTCTATGGGTTCTGCTTCCACGGCCATCTCAGCTATGGAGGCAGCTTCTAGAAGTCGCTTTGGAGCTAGTCTAGTTTTATTGTTCCACCATGACGCTTTCCTCACAGTGGTCTATCCCGGCACCTCAGCCTCCAGGACAATCGGAGGAGAAAACATTAGAAACCTTGTTAAACAGATTTTGGGAGTCTAGTTTTTGTTTGTCAAAGGGTTCTCTAGCCTGTTAGAAATTTTCTTTAGAATGTTGGATTAAAGACAGGCAATATTTCAGTAACTCGGATTGAAGAACATTAGGGGTCTCTGAAGGTAACATAAAGAAGGACCATGGGTATTTCAGTAAATATTTCACAGGGTTAAGTTTATGAGATACAAATGGTATGGGCCTCATATGTGAAATAACTAAGGGAAAGACCTTAAACTCAACACCCACTGTCTCATAGAATTTCCAGGACTAATCTTTATGGAAGTTCTCTTGAAGAACAGGATGGGTTCAAATCACTAAGCTTTCAGTTAGCAGCTGAGTGTTTTAACAGCTGCACCACCTGAGGTCTTTGGAAGTCCAGGATAGATTTAAAGTTTCACAAAGTTTTATTATTTGGGTCTTTATTATTACTTTGGCTTTCTCTTCTAGATCAGAAGATTGAGGAAAATGATAAGGAAAATGTAGCCTTTGACATCTAGGAAAAATTCAGCATAATTTTTGGGTGACTTGATCACTGAAATTGTTTCCCTAATCACTACATAGAGTTTTTGGTGCTCCCCAGGTGAGTACGACATTTTCAAGAAGTTTCTTTGTTACAAAAACTAAAAGTAGCATGATGGAAAGGGACGGCTTCTACCCAATGTGAAAAGCTCCAAATCATTGTTAATTCATATTTATAACCATTTGAAGGTAGAAGTTGAATACAATCTAGCTGCCTTTCAAGCATAGGCCCAGAAAGTAAAGGGTATTGTCCAGGTTGGACTTCAGGGCAAAAAAGGCAATGGGTAGAAGTGTAGTGGTTATGAGTCGGGCTGCTAACCTCAAGGTCAGCAGTTCAAAACTAATAGCTGCTCTGCTGGAGAAAGATGAGGCTTTCTGCTCCCATAAAAATTTTTAGCCTCAAAAACCCTATGCAGAGTCACTATGAATTAGAACCAACTCCACAACACACCAACCACCACCACCAGTACCAGTGTTTAAGATCCCAATCATTTTATTTCCTCCTATGTGAGAATTTTCATGTAAGGCTCACATCGTGAGAATATGCAAGAAATTGGGTAAAAGTTTCTTATTAGGCCCAGTCTAAAATTTCACGACAGGATTTTGGTGACAGCTGCTTTTTCACATGTCTTGATTTTATCTTTTTGGACTAAATGGCTATTTGAAAAATTTTCTAAAGTGAGCCTGTATTAATTAATCAAGATTTGAATTATCAAAAGAAGATTTTGTGTAGTTCATTTCTTTATCATAAATATAGAAATAACTTGTGAGGCAGCTTGTTTGGCTGCCATATGAGCAAAATTGTTCTCTCTAATTTCTTCCTTTTGGTCATTGAGCTTTTATTTTTATCAAACAATTTCTTTTCTTTTTTTTTTTTATGTTTTTATTGTGAATTGAGTGGTAGTGTACATGGAAGAACATTGGTTTTACATTCACCCCATTGTATTTTATCTCATTGCATTGATTACAATCCCCTCTATGCATCGTCATTCAACAATATTTGCTTCTATTCCCTCTGTGTTTTTATTTTTATTTTGGATGTACACAGAAACACTCAGGAATATATAATCATTTAAACAACCAAAGGGCACATTCCACAAGTCTGCCTCCTAACTGCCAACACACAGCCTTTCTCTTCCCATGAGCCTAGAATCCTCAGCTCCTCTCTCTCCATGTCCTCATCTCTGCCTCCATCTCTGGTGTCATTGGATAGGATCCCACATTCCTCTCATGCTCATCTCCCTTGATGGTCCTAGGATCCTCTGTTCCTGGAATGTAAGATTAACTACGTCCCCCTTTATGTTACAAAACTTCTACCTTTGCAGTTGTGACAATCACAATTAGTCATGATAACTACTTACTTTTGAATCATAAGAATCTTACCCCATCTCCTTTCACTAGACCCATCTAGACAAGATGAAAACTATTCAGTGAGGATTCTACCTTCCCCCCTCACACTCTGAAACTAAACTCCCTCTTGAAAACTTTTAAGCCAATCACTTCATGCCTTCATAGTCTCCCCACCCCACCCCACCCCCGCCCCGTTTTAGGTAGCCAATGTCTAAGTTAACCATACCTATCAACCCTCACAACAATTTCTATAGAAATCTATTACTCATGGCATTTCTGGAAGAGGTTAAAACAACTCTCTTTGTTTTAATGAAGGCAATTAATTCAGCTTTTTGGGTTGAATATTGTAACCTCTGACTTTCAAGGACTTCAGCTGTAGTCCTAACAGTGTATTCAGTTTGAGAGTGAGGATTAGGTTTTAAATAGGAGCCATTCACAAACAAAACAAAATCAGGATTAGTTAAAAGAGTTTCCTTTAAGTCTGAGAGGTTAATCAGTCAAGTTTAGAATACCATATATGTGTGAGTCATTGTAGCTGGGGGGAAGAATAACTTAATTTAAACTGGCCATGGAATGTAGTTTAATATTAGATGCAACCAGGAAGAGAACTTCATATAAAGTAAGTCTACTAGCAAAAAGATGTGTATCAAGGCAAAAAAAAAAGTAAGGCAGACACATCATGGGACACATCCCCCAATTCAAACTAATAGCCATTGAGTTGATACTGACCCATAGAAACCCTATAGAATAGAGTAGAACTGCCCCTTAAGATTTCTAAGACTGTAAATCTTTATAGGAGCGAACAGTCTCATCTTTCTCCTGTCATGCATCGGGTGGATTTGAATGGTCAACCTTGTGGTTAGCAGCCCAACACTTAACTCACTACACCACCAGGGCTCCATGGGGTACATAGACATCTAAAACCTTTCCCAGTGCTACATTTTCTATAGTTTTCCCTCCTCTTCCCCCCACTAGTTCTGCAGTAGCAATGCAGCCCTAGAGTAGAAGTGTATCTCTTGGCTATAGGGTCAAGCTGTAGGCTGTAATAACCTATAGGTCATTGTTTCCATTAATGCTTTTTTTTTTTTTCCTTAAATGTTTTATTGTGAATTATGTGATAGTTTACATGGGAGAACATTAGTTTTACATTCATTCTATTATATATCGTCTCATTGCCATGGTTACAATCCCCTCCATGCAATCCTTCCCCAGTACCCCCCAGGTCTTCAGCACACAGTCGGTCTCCCTCTCTGGATCTATAGTCTCCAGCTGCTCCATCGCTCCATGTCATCATCCATTAATGCTTTTAAGTTAGTATGTGTAAAGCATTTCCAGACACTTCATGGATAAATAAGGAAGAATATAGATGGTAATTGGAAAACCTAGAGAAGACATGTTCATTAAAGTCACTTTTGATTGAACTACAGCTTCTCAATCTTCTGGTGCAATTTGGAATGAATTAAACTCAGAGACTTTTAAATATTTGTAAAATGTTGGGCCCACAAAGACAAATTGGGAATCCATGTCTCACAATCACTTCAGAGTCCCTGAAATCCCCAAAGCTGATTCTTTGCTTTGGGTATAAGAAAGACAAAAATAGCTTCTTTCTAGTTAGGATCAATAGAGATGCCTTCTATAGAAATTATGTGGTCCAAAATATGTTATAGATGGCTGAGTCAACTGTAATTTTTTCCTGGATACTTTACAGTCATCTAGAGTTAGGTTTTTTGTTGTGTTTTTTTTGATGCCCCTGAATTTTTTTATTTCTTTATTTTTAAGTTTTTATTGTGTATTGAAAGGAGCTCTGGTAGCATAGTGGTTACGAATCGGGCTGTGAACCGCAAGGTTAGCAGTTCGAAACTACCAGCTGTTCCACTAGAGAAAGATGAGGCTTTTTGCTCCCGTAAAGATTTCCAGCCTTGGAAACCCTGTACGGGGTCGCTATGAATCGGAATCGACTCCACGGCACAAAACAACAACAACAACAACAACAACATTGTGTATTGAGTGATAGTTTACATGGGAAGACATCTGTTTTGCACTCATTGTTTCATTGCAGTGATTACAATCTCCTCCCTGCATCATCATTCAACAGTATTTGCTTCTAGTCCCTCTGTTCTTTTAGGGAAAGAAGCAGGGTGCACACAAAAACGCTCAGGAATATCTGATCATTTAAACAACCAAAGGGCACATTCTGTAAGTCTGCCTCCTGGCTGCCAGAACACAGTCTTTTTCTATTTCCATGATTCTAGAGTCCTCAGCTGCTCTATCTCTCCAAGTCATCATCTCTGCCTCCATCTCTGGTGTGGCTACTTCTCTGAATTGTTGTTGTTGTTGTTAAGTGCCATCAATTCGGATCCGACCCATAGCGACCCTGTACAGGGTTTCCGAGGCTGTAAATCTTTACGGGAGCAGAAAGCCTCATCTTTCTCCCGCGGAGCTGCTGGTAGTTTTGAACTGCTTCTCTGAATAGGGTCCCACATTCCGCTCATGCTCATCTCCCTTGATGGTCCTAGGGTCTTCTGTTCCTGGAATGTAAGATTAACTACTCTCCCTTTTATGTTACAAAACGTCTACCTTTACAGTTGTGGCAATAACAATTATACTTACTTTTGGTAACTACTTACTTTAGAATCATAAGAATCTTATCCACTTCTCCTTCACCAGACCCATCTAGACAAAATGAAAACTATGCAGTGGGATTCTACCTTCCCACACACACTCTGAAACTAAACTTCCTCTTTAAAACTTGTAATCCAGTCATTTCGTGCCTTTATAGTCCCCCACGCTCACCCCATTTTAGGTAGCCAATGTCTCAGTTACCCGTCCCTATCACCCCTGGGCACAGAGGGGTAGGATAAAGACTCCTTCTCTCTCAGTTGGTATTTTGAGCTACTACATCCATAAGTATAGGTCAAGTTCATCAAATTGTAGCAATTTATACTTGTTTCCTTTAAAAAATCTTCCTTTAGTTGAGTTGTGATCTTCAAGCCATAGAAGCTAGGTCAAATGGGTACTACTTGCAATTTGGATGTTCTTGTGCATATCCTCTTACTTCATATCAGCTAGATGCTCCACACTCAGCTCTAGCACTCTGTGACTATGTCCTTGTCCATGGGCTCAGGAGTCCCCAGTTCTCACCATACTTCAGACCAACCAGCCCTCCCTCTTCTCTCTCATCTCCAGGTTGATGAGACTCTATGGAACGTGGTTGGACTCAGTCCATATCTTCATTGTTTCCTTTCCTTCACTTCCACTCACCAGTAGACCAATGTGGTCACCAGCAAGCTTACGTGGCTGCTAGTGGGATCCCTTTGACTTTCAGTCTTAGAGGTGGGGTTTGTCCTGAAGGGACTTGATTGCTTGCCTTGATGGCTTCCTGGCAAACAACTAGCTTGTTCTTGTAGTAGCCTTATTTGATTTCTTGACTGCTGCCTCCATTAGTGTTGATTGTGAATCCAAGCAAAATGAAGTCTTTGACAACATCAAACTTTTCTCCATTCATCATGATGACTGATCCAGTTGTGAAGTTGTGACTACTAAAGGCTTTAGTCTTTGATCTTCATCAGTAGGTATTTTAAGCAAAGTTATACAGTCTGCATATTGCAGGTTTTTAATGGGCTTTCCTCTAATCCTGATGTCAAGTTCTTCTTCATGTCTCAGATTCTTTGCTCAGCATATAGATTAAGTAAGGAACTCTTGTAGCGTAGTGGTTATGAATCGGGCTACGAGCCGCAAGGTCAGCAGTTCGAAACTACTAGCTGTTCTGCGGTAGAAAGATGAGGCTTTCTGCTCCGGTAAAGATTTACAGTCTCGGAAACCCTGTATAGGGTCGCTATGAGTCGAAACCGACTCCACAGCACATAACAACAACAACAACAAGGATGGTGAAGGTATACAGCCCTGACATTAAACCACTCAGTATCCCCTTGTTCTGCTCAAACGACTGCCTCTTGGATTATGTACAGGTTCCTCATGAGCACAGTTAAGTGTTCTGCAATACCTATTCTTTGCAATGTTATTCATAGCTTGTCATGATCCACACAGTCTTTGCATAGTCAATAAAGCAAAAGTAAGAATCCTGTTATTGTCTGATTTCAGCCAAGATTCATCTGATATCAGCAAGGATATCCCTAGTTTCACATACTCTTTTGAATCCAGCTTGAATTTCTGACACTTTCTTATCCATGTACTGTTGCAACCATTTTTTAATTAACTGCACCAAAGTCTACTTGCATGTGATATTCATGATATTGTTAGGTGATTTCCCCATTCTGTTGAGTCACCACTCTTTGGAATGGGCATTGATATGGATCTCTTTCAATTGCTTGGCCAGGTAGCTGTTTTCCAAATTTCTTGGCATAAATGAGTGAACAGCTTTGGTGCAGAATCAGTTTATCAAAAGATTTTAGTTTGTATTCTGTTAATTCCTGGAGTCTTATTTTTCACCAGTGACTTTAGTATAGCTTCTACTTCTTCTGCCAGTATCATAGGTTCTTGATCATATACTGACTCTTGAAATAGTTAAACATCAAACATTTCTTTTTGGTATAGTGACTGTGTATTACTTCCATATTCTTCTTTTTTTTAAAAAAAAAAAAAAAGTTTTTTATTGTGAACTGAAGGAGCTCTGGTAGCATAGTGGTTACGACTCAGGCTGTGAACTGCAAAGTCAGCAGTTCTAAACTACCAGCTGTTTCGCTAAAAAAAGATGAGACTTTCTGCTCCCATAAAGATTTAGAGCCTCGGAAACACTGTACAGGGCCACAATAAGTCAGAACCGACTCCGTGGCACATAACCACCACCACTACCATTGTGAACTGAGTGATAATTTACATGGGAGAACATCAGCTTTACACCATCGTTTCATTGCAATGATTATAGTCTCCTCCATGCATCATCATTCAACAGTATTTGCTTCTATTCCCTCTATTTTTTTATGGGGGCGAGGGGTGTACACAAAACCACACAGGAATATATAATTATTTAAACAACCAAAGGGTACATTCTGCAAGCCTGCCTCCTGGCCACCAGTACCCACTCCCTCTCTTTCCATGAGTCCAGAGTCCTTAGCTGCTCCCTCTCTCCATGTCCTCATCTCTGTGTGCATTTCTGGTGTTGCTGCTTCTCTGGATAGGGTCCCACATTCCACTTATGCTCTTCTCCCATGATGGTCCCATGGTCCTCTGTTTCTAGACTGTAAGATTAAATACTCCCCATGTTTGTTACAAAACTTCTACCCTTACATTTCTGACAGTCGCAATTAGTCATAATAACGTTTACTCACTATTGAATCATAAGAATCTTATCCCCATCTCTTTTCACCAGACTTGTTTAGATCATAAATGCTGAGCGTGCTCTTCTCTCTTTGTTTTCTAATTCTAGGTCTTTGCACATTGCATTATAATGCTTGACTCTGACTTCTGGAACTGACCTTTTAAATTTTCTGTTCAGCTCTTTTACTTCCTTACTCCTTAGTTCTACTTTGCTTCTTAATGCCAACTTAATCCTGCCTCATTAACAACTCACTTCAAAATGGCTCCAAATCACAGTGATAGATAGAGGCTAAGACCTACAATACATCACAGAGTGGAACAATAGGACTAAAAGGGCCATAATGAATAATTAACTACCTGCCCTGCTGTTCACCCCCTGGCTCTTCTAGGCATTGATCCTTTTGTTTAACTTCTCCCTCCCAATCACTTTACCAGTCCAAACCAGTCATTAACAATTAGTCCTTCAGTATGGGCAAGAGTCCTAAGGGTGAGATTACTCAGGAGCCATTCAGGTCTGCTGTATGTGTCCATTTATTCTGGTCAGATTCTCCAAAAGGTTGTCTTGTCACCACCCTTATTGGCCCTGATAAAATTTAACTTCTGTTGTTAAGTGTCATTGAGTTGGTTCCAACTCATAGCGGCCCTGTATAGGGTTTCCATGGAATGACTTGTGAGTTTGAGCCACCGCCCTTGTGGTTCAAACTGACTGTGCAGTTTAATGCTTGTCCTGTGACACCACACCAGAACTCCACAATGCCACAGAGAGAAGATTATTCCCTTGCTTTGAGTCTCTCTTCAGATACCAGAATAAGAGACATCAGGTTCAGCTGCTGTGCCAGTTTAGATTGCTGAGCAACACCAGTCTAGCAGCACTCCACTCCCATTCATGTTGGGTATGGTGACATAAGTACAAGATTATTGGATTATCTCAACCACTAGACTGTATGGTACTACTTACTGCCAACCTCAGGTCATTTGGAATTCTGGCATACAGATTCAGTGGAACAGTTACAGTCTCTTGCTGAGGGATCATCCCTGCTTCTGGCATTCAGAGCTGCATACCTATTCCTGTGTGGGGCTGCAGCATCCAACAGGAAAAAAATTAATTTCAGGTGATGTAGGGAAGAGTTATAAGGTAGCACCAGCATCCTCTCCTTCTTCTTCTTACCCAGATCCCCCAGAGAAACGTAGGAACTTATCCAGTGGTGATCTTCCCTTTGCCCTATTCATTTTGAGTGTGAGCACACACTCATGAAGATGTATGAACCATTTCCATTTTATTATGCAATGATTTGGGGATCTGCCTTTCTTATTCAAGTATTTCTCCAGTATCACCCAACAAATTGTGGTACTCTCAGATCTGATGATGATTTTATGTCCTATTTTGAGGCCCACCGCTTGTTTGTCAGCTTGTCACACTGTGGTGGCTTACATGTTGCTGTGATGCTGGAAGCTATGCCACCAGTATTTTGAATGCCAGCAGGATCACTCATAGTAGACAGATTTCAGCTGAGCTTCCAGACTAAGACAGACTTAGAAGAAGGAGAGACAGACTACTTCTGAATGCTTAGCTACTGAAAACATTATGAATAGCAATAGAACACTGTCAGAGAACACAAAAATACTGAATATTGAAACATGATGAATAACATCAGAATATTGTAGGATATAGTGCAGAAAGAGGAGCCCTTCAGGTTGGAAGACACTCAAGATAAGACTGGGAAAGATCTACCTCCTCAAAGTAGAGAGAATTATGATGACATGAATGGAGTAAAGCCTTAGAGAACTTCATTTGCTGAAGGGGCACAACTTAAAAATCCATTGATGATTGGAACATGGATGTAGGAAATACAAATCTAGGAAAATTGGAAGTTGTCAAAAATGAAATGAAATGCATAAACATTAATATTCTAGGCATTAGTGAGCTGAAATGGACTGGTATTGATAATTTTGAATCTGACAATCACTTGATTTACTATGCCAGGAATGACAAATGGAAGAGGAATGGCATCACTTTCATCATCAAAAAGAACATTTCAAGATGTGTCTTGAAGTACAATACTGCCTATGATATGATAATATCTGTACACCTACAAAGAAGACTGGAGTCCTGGTGTGGCACTGTGGGTTAAAGTGCTGGACTCCAAAGTCAGTTTGAACTGCAAGGTCGGCATTTCACGCTCACCAGTCACTTCTTGGAAACCCTATACAGGGTTGCTATGTGTTGAAACCAACTCAAAGGCACTTAACAACAACAAAGAAGACCAGTTAATACTTCTATTATTCAAATTGATGCACCAACTTCTAAAGCCAGTAATGGTGAAATTGAAGAATTCTACCAACTTCTTCAGTCTGAAACTGATCAAATATGCAATAAGACGTATTGATAATTACTAGTGATTGGCATTCAAAAGATTGGAAACAAAAAAGAAGGCTCAGTAGTTGGAAAATATGACCTTGATAATAGAAATGATGCCAGAGGTTCAAGCCAGATTCAGACAAGGACGTGAAACTAGGGATGTCATTGCCGGTGTCAGATGGATCTTGGCTGAAAGCAGAGAATACTAGAAATATGTTTAACTGTGTTTTATTGATTACACAAAGGCTTTCAATTGTGTGGCTCATGACAAACTATGGACAGCATTGTGAAAATGAGTGTTCCGGGATACTTAATTGTGTTCATGAAAAATCTGTACACTAACCAAGAGGCAGTTGTTCGAACAGAACAAGGGAACACCGAATGGTTTAAAATTAGGAAAGGTGTGCACTAGGGTTTTATTTTTTCACCATACTCATTCAATCAGTATGCTGAATACATAACCCAAGAAGGTGGATTATATGAAGACGAGCATGGCAGCAGGATTGGAGGAAGACTCATTAATAACCTGAGATATTCAGATGCTACAACCTTGCTTGCTGAAAGCAAAGAGGACTTAAAACACTTAGTGATGAAGTTCAAAGAGCACAGCCTTCGGTATGGGTTGCACATCAATGCAAAGAAAACAAAAATCCTCACCACTGGACCAGTAAATGACATCAAGATAAATGAAGAAATGATTGACATTGTCAAAGACTTCATTTTGCTCATATCAACCATCAACACTCATGGAAGTAGCAGTCAAGAAATCAAACGACGTATTGCATTCAGCAAATTTGTTGCACAAGACCTCTTTAAAGTGTTGAGGAACAAAGATGTTAGTTTGAAGACTAAGCTTCACCTGGCCTAAGCAATGGTATTTTCAGTAACCTCATATGAGTACTCCATGGTGAGCAAAGTTTTACTCTTTAGATGCTGATGCTTTAGAATAAAGGGTTCATCTTCTGCCATATTTTATCTCTCACTTTATGGGCTGTCTGTGAGCAATCTCACCTCTCCAGAGGCTATAAACACTGATATAGATAGATTACTGTCACTCCTGTACATTTATTATGACCTTCCAATGAATCACCTGAACTGTATTCTTAAAACAATCCACTGATGACTCCACTATATTTGAAACATGTTCTGCTTCTTTTCAGCCAAGCTTATACTTCAATTAACCTGACTTATGAATCTATTTAGATTTCTTACAGTTCATCAATATTTCAAATTCTTTGAAAAAAAATTCTATGGGCCTATTTCTTCAGTCTCTTAAATATCTCTTGAATCTGTCTTATCCTCTCATGCTCACTGCTATTGCTTTGGTTTCATCTTTTTTATTTCTCACCTAGAATACTGTATTCTAATAGCAAAGACACAATGTGGTATAGAAATGGTAAAATGGAAAGAGCATTGGCTTTAATATGGAAAAAAATTTAGAATGTAATTTCCAACTCTTAATAGCCAACTAAACGTTTGGAAGTTACTTTAATTCTTAAATCTTGATTTTTCTCTTTGTAAAATGGGGAATTGCAATATCTAAATTTCAAGATTATTGCAAAGATTTGTGAATGTAGTAGGTGTTCAATAAATGGCAGATACCTTTTACATTAGCTAAGACTTTTTTCACTTGTCAAATGAAAGCAATATAACTGGAATTAGCTTGAATTATAGAAGGACTATACTGACACATCCTCACCACTGGACCAATAACCAGCATTCTTATTAACAGAGAAAAGATTGAAGTTGTCAAGGACTTCATTCTTCTTGGATCAACCTCAGCACTCATGGAAACAGCAGTCAAGAAATCAAATGACATACTGTATTAGGCACATCTGCTGCACAAGACCTTTTTAAAGTGTTGAAGAGCAAAGATGTCAGCTTAAGGACTAAGGTGCGCCTGACCCAAGCCATGGTATTTTCAATAACCTCATATGCATGCGAAAGTTGGACAGTGTATAAGGAAGACCGTAGAAGAATTGATGCTTTTGAATTATAATGTTGGAGGATAATATTGAAAGTGCCATGGGCTGCCAAAAGAACCAATAGATCTGTGTTGGAAGAAGTGCAGCCAGAGTGCTCCTTGGAGGCCAGGATGGCCAAACTTCGCCTCTCAGCCATGTGGCCCCTTGAACTCTGCCCTGCTCAAGTAAGTGTTACAAAGATCCTTTAGGGCTGCTGAATAAACGTTCAAAGGGCTATCCATTCCTTCATAAGTATCAGTCCAAAGGTACTTAATTCTAGTTCTGTTGTTGTTGTTAAGTGCCTTCTAGTAGGTTTCAACCCACAGCACCACACCAGGACTCCAATTCTGGTTTTAGAGGTCAACAAAACAAAGCTAATTAAGTGCCTGGAGGTACCTCACTCTGCAAGTGTTCCTTCTGCCTGGAGGCACTCGGCTTTACTAACTCTTGTGGGTCAGGAAGCCCACTGTGTCTCATGTTCTTGGTGCTCTTGTATCTGCTACCACTGCTGCTCCACTACATCTCTGGTTCAGAGCCCTCTGTTTCCCAGAATGAGGAGCTTCACTGCACAGAGATTGTGGGATACAAACGATAAACTCCACTCCTAGCTCTTTTTCTTGATGGAAGTGTGGCACCCCTTTTCCTCTTCTTAGATGGCTCATTAAAAACCCAGCAGAATGGCAAAAACTAACCAATCCCCACATTAGAGTTTCATATACTCTGTTTGCCTTGTCCTACCAGGTCATTTGGAGTCCTGGTGTGGTGCTGTGGGGTAATTCGCCAGACTGCAAAGTCTTTTGAACTGCAAAGTAGGCAGTTCAAGCTCACTAGCTGCTCCTCAGAAACCCTTTAAAGGGTCACTATGGGTCAGAACTGACTCAACGGGTACTTAACAACAACAACCAGGTCATTTAATGGGAGTTACAAAACAATGACTAGAAGAGGTATGCCAAGTAATTCACTCTATCATATTTATCCTTGAGCCAGTCGCTCTGTATGCAGAGTATGTAGTATTGGGATTGACCCAATTTTGTGGTTGTGTGGAACACTGACTGACAGTCCCACCAAGACTTCACAAAGTGGAAATGTGGCTTTTTCCAGAAAATCAATGTTTTCAAACAAAAACAAACCTACCACAAGGTTCCTAACCAATCTCCTTGCCTCTAACTTTTCTATCCAGTATATATATCCTCTACAGTATAAACAGAATTATCTTTCTAGAATATAGAGCCTATCATATGACTTTGAAAATTGCTTAAAAATAATATCTTATTTAATGTCAACTTCATTATAGGAAACAAAATTATCAACTTCATTATAGGGTTTAAAAAAGGTACAGCCAACCTTTCCTGATGTAATTCACCTATACCCAGTTCTTCAATGCATACTGACTTCTACCTTTTCTTGGTTTTGTTCAAACGCCTTCCTCTACTTGAAATACTCCTTTTCTCCATATTAGCTTGTGGATAGTTGTCTTAATAGACCATGGGATTTAAACATTTTAACCTACTCACCAACCTGCTTTCTTTGAGTACCTGCTTCACAAAGAACAATTCTGGAAGAGTGTTCTGGAAACACTCACAGTAGTGCACCACTGCTGGCCACATGGCCCAGGTTGAGCCAATCATCATGCCTGTGGTCACAATGATTGGTCCAGGAATCAGTAGGCAAACCATGGCAGATTAATCAGAGTCCTTCCTAGATTGAAACTAGACAAGACTGTTAGTCATCATTTGGATTGGTGTTAGCCTAAAGCTGCTTGTGACAATGAGACCAACTGCTTGTGACAATGCTGCTTGTGACAATGAAACTAACTGCTTGTGACAATGAGACCAACTTAGACAAAGAGAAACTGATAAATGAGACAGAGAAACAGAGTCCTGATATTCAAGCCCTTGCTCTCATCTCTGTTTTGGATTACACTGCTTTGAATCAAATAAATCCCTGTCACTTGAAATAAATTGTCTTTTCCCAGAGCCAGCTTAAGTATTTCTTCTTCTATAAATCCTTTCTGAGACACACCCTTACAGTCTTATTATTATTATTATTATACTGATTACCATTTGCTTTTTAGAAGATATACTTAAACATTTGCCTACTCCACTAGGTTCATTCATTCATTCAGTTAACTCTTGCCAAGTGTTACCATGTTTCTGACTGTGCTAGATGGCGAAACTGAATCTTACACACTTGGCATAGAACCTGGTACACAGGTTTAAAAAGATTTTACTGAATTGAATTGTCAAAGGTCACTGAAAAAAGCATTATCTTCCCATTGTGCCTGATGACAGGCATCCCTCTATTTCAAGCACTGCATTGAAAATAGAATCACAAGTCATCTAAAATATTTCACTGAAAATGTCATTTTTTTGAGTACGAGAATATGTGAATAGAAGAATATAAACTATATGTGAAGCAGAAAAGTTTACATTTTCAAATGATGAAATCAAGCCATTTGGGTCTTACCTCTAAATAGCAGGTGCAAATTGGTTTATTTGCATTTTCTTGGTTAATTACACATTTTGGAATGATCTTCCCATGTGGAAGTCCTTGATAACAGGATCTAATTCCAGAGACCAAAGTGCCATTAGTTTCATTGAATTGAAGCATTCTCAGAGGTTTGAGTCAAAGCCTGGGAATTAGAAATCATGGATCTTAATTACCTCTTGGTCACAGATTGATTGTTTTCCTGGAAGCACACAGCCTCAAGATTTTCGTGCAATTCAAGATATTTTTACGTCTCCAAAATGAAGATGAGAAACTTTGTTTCCTTCAACATCAAATTCTTACGTGATTTAATGAAATAGTACTTAAAAACAATTTTGAATTCCTAAGATTGAATTCCATTACTTTCCTAAGCTCTTAAATCAATGGATTGTTTTAGCATCATGGGCCAATAGATAAATTAGCTTCTCTGATCTTGTCGTTAGTAAAAGAAGCACAGGATTGGGGAGTGGAAGAAAATTTACATGAATTAGATACCTATTTTATACCAGTTGGAAGCTGGGATATGTTCTTTATTAATTTTTTGTTGTTGTTGTTAAGTGCTGTCGAGTCGGTTCCGACCCATCGCGACCCCGTACAGGGTTTCCGAGGGTGTAAATCTTTATGGGAGTAGAAAGCCTCATCTTTCTCCCACAGAGCGGCTGGTAGTTTCGAGCCGCTGACCTTAAGGTTTGCAGCCCGATTCGTAACCACTACGCTACCTACCGTTTAATCCTTGGACTCTTGGTGTGGTACTGGATTGTGAACCACAAAGTCAGCAGTTCAAACCCGTCAGCTGCTCCTTGGAAACCCTATACCATGTTGCTGTGAGTTGAAACTGACTCAATGACTTTCAAAAACAGCAACAACCTGACTTTTAATCCTTAGAAAAATCTTATGAGAGAGAAAAAACATTTTATCTCTATTTCATAAATTAGAGAAACATAATGAAACGGAATCTTGGATATCTTAAATAACATTCTTCCAGGCCACACAACTGACAGTTGAATGATGAGCTGTATGCTCTTTTGTAAACTTATTATGATGTAAAAAGAGCTATATTGTTTGTTCTGACAGACTAAGTAATTTCTTACAACATTTAATAAAAATTAGTGGTGGTGGTATGCCATGGAGTCCATTCTGATTCATAGTGACCCTGCCCAGGGTTTCTGAGGCTATACGGGAGCAGAAAGTCTCATCTTTCTCTCACTTAATTAAAATTAAACACCCATTATATGTATCTTATCTACAGAAATGCTATAAAAAATCCACCACTGTCAGGTCAATTTCAACTCATAGTGACCCTATAGGACAGAGGGGAACGGCTCCATACATAGAGTTTCTGAGGCTATACTTTTTATGGAAACCATTTGCCTCATCAGCTGGTGGGTTTGAACCATAGATCTTTCAGTTCAAAGCTCAACATTTAACTTATTGAGCCTTCAACCTTCTCACACTATTGTTATTATCAGAAGCTTTCATGTTGGTTTCAACTCGTAGTGACTTTATGCCCAACAGAATTAAACACTGCCCAGTCCTGCACGATCCTCACAATTGTTACGCTTGAGCCCATTGCTGCTGCCACTCTTTTTCACTGATCATTTACTTTACCAAGCATGATGTTCTTCACTAGGGACTGGTCCTCCTGGAATGTGAGGACTAAGTCTCACCATGCTAGCTCTTAGGAACATTCTAGTTATACTTCTTCCACCACAGATTTGTTTGTTCTTCTGGAAGTCCCTGGTACTTTTAATATTCTTCTCCAACAACAAACTCAAATGCGTCAATTCTTCTACAATTTTCCTTATTCATTGTCCAACATTTACATGCATGTGAGATTACTGAAAATATCTTGCTTAGGTCAGGTGCATCATAGTCTTCAAACTGACATCTTTGCTCTTGAACACTTTAAAGAGGTCTTGTGCAGCAGATTTTCCTAATTCAATATGCTGTTTGATTTATTGACTGTTGCTCCCATGAGTGTTGATAGTGGATCCAAGCAAAATGAAGTCTTTGGTAACTTCAATTTTTTCTCCATTTATCGTGATGTTATTTATTGGTCCAGTTGTGAGGATTTTTATTTTCTTTATGCTGAGGTGCAACCCATATTGAAGGCTGTGGTCTTTGATCTTCATCAGTATTTTAAGTCCTCTTCACTTTCAGCAAGCTAGGTTCTATCATCTGCATATCACAGTTTATTAATGAGTTTTCTTCCAATCATGATGCACATTTACCACCCCCCACCCCCTCATAATCTAGCTTGTCACAGTATCTGCTCAGCATAGACATTGAGTAAATTTGGTACAAGTATACATCTTTCCTGATTTTAAACCATTCAGTATCCACGTGTTCTGTCAAAACAACTGCTTCTTGGTCTTCCTCATGAGCACAATTAAATGTTCTAGAATACTCATTCTTTTCAATGTTATACATAGCCTGTCATGATCCACACATAGTCAGCAAAGCACTTTGCAATGTAAACATCTTTCTGATATTCTCTACTTTAAGCCAAGATTCATCTGAGGTCAGCAATAATATCCCTTGTTCCACATCCTCATCCTCATCTGGCCTGAGCCTCTGACAGTTCCCTGTCAATGTACTGGTGCAGTGTTTTAAAATTATCTTTAGCAAAATTTTACTAACATGTGATATTAATGAACTGTACAATGATTTCTGTATTCTGTTGAGTAACCTCTCTTTGGAATGGGCACAACTATGGATCTCTTCCAATCAGTTGGCCAGGTAACTGTCTTTCAGATTTCTTAGCATAGATGAATGCCTCCAGTATTCCATCAGTTTGTTGAAAAATTTCAATCTGTATTTCATCAATTCTCAGAGACTTGTTCTTTGCCAATGCCTTCAGTGCACCTTGGACTTCTTTCAGTGTCATTGACTCTTGATCATAGACTACTACTTATTGAAATGGTTGGAATCAACCACTTCTTTTTGGTACAGTGACTGTGTATTACTCTCATCTTCTTTGATGCTTTCTGAATAATCCAATATTTTGCCCATAAAAAGCATTCAATAATGTAAATTGAGCATGAATGTTTTTCTTCAGTTCTTTCTGCTTGAGAAATGCTGAGTGTGTTCTTCCCTTTTGGTTTTCTAACTCCAGGTCTTTGCACATTTCATTATAATACTTCACTTTGCCTTTTTGAGCTACCCTTTGATAAATTAGTACTTACCTTATATTGTTTCCACAAATTAAGGGTTGTTCATGAGTTCTCATCAAGTCAGACATTTTCTGTCCAGCTTTTACCTCCTCATTTCTTACTTTTGTTTTAGTATCTCTACGCTGGAAAACAAGTTTCAGAGTATCGTCTGACATTCGTTTTGGTCTTTTTTATCCTTCTTAATGACCTTTTTCTTTCTTCACATAAGGTGTTCTTGATGTCATCCCACAACTTTTCTGGTTTTCCATCATTAGTGTCCAGTGAATCAAATCTGTTCTTGAAATGGTTTCTAAATTTAAGTGTGAAATATTCAAGGGCACATATTGGCTTTCATAATTTTCTTTAGTTTCAATCTGAACTTGCTTATGACAATTAATGGTCTGTTTCACAGTTTTCCCCTACCTTCTTTTGGCTGATGATATAGAACTTTTTTACCGTCTCAATCCACAGATGTAGTCAGTTTGATTTCTGGGTATTCTATCTGCTGAAGTTCATGTATATAGTAATTTTTTGTGTTGTTTAAAAAAGGTATTTGCTATGAATAAGTCATTGGTCTCACAAAAATTCTATCATGCAATACCTAGCATCATTTCCATTCCAAGACCATATTTTCCAATTACTGATCCTTTCTCTGTTTCCAACCTATGCATTCCAATCACCAGTAATTATCAATAAATCTTGATTACATGTTTGATAAACTTCACACTGAAGAAGTAGGTAGAATTCTTCAATTTCAGTTTAATGGTTGGTGTACAAATTTGAATTATAATGGTATTAATTGGTCTTCCTTGTAGACATTGCACTTCAATATAGATCTTGAAGTACTCTTTTTAATGATGAATGTGATACCATTCCTCTTGAACTTGTCATTCTAGGCATAATAATGTAATGTCATTCTAGGCAACATGATTGGAAGATCAAAAAGGGCCATTACCAGTCCATTTCAGCTTACTATTGATCTTTATGCCTTCCATTTCATTTTTGACAACTTTTAATTTTCCTAGTTCGTGTTTCTAACATTCCATGTGCCAAGTATTAATGAATGTTTACAGCTGTTTCTTCTCATTTTGAGTTGTGCCCCATCACCAAATGAAGGTCCTGAAAGTTTCACTCCATTTGCACCATCCTGGTCAATTCTACTTTGAGGACGCAGCTCTTCCCCAGACATATTTTGAGTGCCTTCTAGCCTGAATGAGTTATCTTCCAGCAAATATCTGACAATATTCTTGTACTGTTCATAATATTTCATTTCCTTGTACTATATTGAATATTGTTTCACTGCTTTTCATAAGGTTTTGAATGGCTAATTCAGCCTATCCTTCTCCCTGGTCTGTCTTAGTCTGGAAACTCAGCTGAAACCTGTCCACCATTGGTGATCCTGCTGGTATTTTAAATACCACTGGCATAGCATCCAACATCACAGCAACATGCAAGCCACCACAATACTACAAACTGACAGAAGAATCATGCCCCCAAGTCATAGATTTTGTTAAGCAATAAGGAGAAATGAGCGATACAGTTGAACTTCAGAGTGGTTTTTTTTTTTTTTTAATCTATCAGTGATTCATAAATTTTAAAATTTAGCTCTTTTTTTTCTCTCTATTGAGTTGACTATAGATGTGGTGTGGGAAGTCATTACTAAATACAGATTGCACTTCAGATTCACTTGCAAACCTTACTGAAAGTACATCCCTAAGCCCATTTCATATAGACTCAAACTTTGAAGCAGTCCATTATAGTGGGGCTATGTGTGTGTGTGTGTGTATAGGAGCTTAGAGGTTTTGTAGGGTAAAATAAGCACTGGACTGCAAACCACAATGTTGGTGGTTCGAGCCCACCTACCAATTAGTGGGAGAAAAATGAGGATTTCTCTTCCCACAAAGTTTTACAGCCTTGGAAAACCTATCCAGAGTCATTATGAATGGGAACTGACTTGATGGCACTTTACAGCAACCAGAAGTATATGTATATTGTTAAGTGCCATCAAGATGGTTTTAACACATAGCAACCTTGTACAGGTTTCCAAGGCTGTACATCTTTGCAGAAGTAGAAAACCTCATCTTTCTTCTGCAAGCACCTGGTGGGTCTGAACCACTGACCTTGTGGTTCACAGTCTAGTGCCTATTCTACAGACACACACACCACCCCCCATGCTATACACACACATAATCTCTTCTATGTGATGAGGTGATAATGATCTGAAAAATGATTTCCCAAGATGCAAGCTAAACCAGTCCTGTGGGGGTACGTGTTATGGGAAACCTTGTGAAACTTGAGTTCTCTGTAACTTAGAACTCTGGAATCCTTAAACTCACTTTCAAGTTGCACACATTTCTTAAATTGATTTCAGAATTAACCTACTCTTCATAAAATTCATTTACCATAGCCTTCCAAAAAACGATCAGCTCACCTTATCCCAGCTTTAGCATCCATATGAGGTTATTGAAAATACCATGAAGAAGTGCAGCCAGAGTGCTCCTTGAAGGCCAAGATGGCCAAACTTCATCTCTCATACTTCAGACATATTGTCAGGAGGGACCAGCTGCTGGAGAAGGATATCATGTTTGGTAAGGTGGAGGGTCAGAGAAAAAGAGGAAGACCCCCAACGAGGTGGATTGGCCAAGTGGCAGCATCGATGGACTCAAGTATGGCAACAATAGTGAGGCTGGCCCAGGATTGGGCAGTGTTTCCATCTGCTGTGCATAAGGTTGCTACGGGTCGGTACTGACTCAATGGCACCTAACAACAACAACACCTTATCCCGAGATGCCCTAGCCTCTCCTTCTGGATCAGGCTAGAGCCAAAACAGCTAATGAAAGTGAGGAGGCAGTTCTCTGGATAAATATGTGAAGCAGCTAAAGTAAGAATCCTTTGGCAACAAGCCAAAAACCTCACCAGGAAGGAGGCTGCACCCCATTCAACCACCAGATAAGACAGGATAATGACCTTCATGTTTCACTTGACCAGTTCATAATGTGCCACTTGAAAGGAAGCAACTCCGTCTAGCTTGTGTCTGCATTATCTGATTTTCCCCACACTGCACCTGCCATTCCCCCATTGTGTCAGAAGTGCATTACTTGTTGGAGCAGTGAGGCTCAACCAATGTGTAGAGTGGGTCCGCAAGGATTACGGTGAGGAGCAGTGAGGCTCGACTAATGTGGGGAATGGGAAGAGACAGAGCATCCTCTGCTTTACCTCACACGACCAAATCCAGTTAAAAAGCCATGTCAGATTTTGGTGTAACAACTCTATCGGCAAAAGGCAGCAAGAGTCTTTCCAAAGCTGCTTCTTTTGATCTCAGAGTTAGAAGGAGGTGAATATCATGCCTTTCATTTTATGACTTGTGTGTGTGTATGGTATAGAAATATGTAAGAAGTTTCTCATGGAAATGGTCACTGAGTGCTCTGGGATAAAGCTCTTTCATGGGTATTTTTCTTTCCTATAAAATACAGAATTTAGCCCAAAATTCCTTTTCATAGGCTCTAGGAATAGTAAAAAATGTAGCATTCATGTCTGACGAGGATTAGGGTGTATATGAGGGGCCGTATCTTTTTTTTTTTTATGTTTTATTGTGAATTGTGTGATAATCCACACAACAGAACATCAGCTTTACATCCATCCATTCCATCATCCATCATTTCGTTGGCATAGTTATCATCCTGTCCATGCATCCTCACCCAACCAAGGGGTATACCCCGTAAACCTGCACCCCCCTCCCACCACAGTCCTCAGCCCCTTTCCATCTCCTGATCCCGAGCCCTCAGCCCCACCATCTCTTGATGTTGTCTTCTCTGCCTCCATCCCAGGCCTCACTGCCTCTCTGGGTAGGATTCCACTCTTCGCTCTTCTCCATTGATGGTCCCAGGGTCCTCCGCTCCTAGACTGATACATTAATCACTCCCCTCTTTGTTGCAAAATGTCCATCTTTAGATTTCCAACCCTCACAATCAGTCCTGATAACAATTATTCACCATTGCATCACAAGAGACCCATCTATATTTTGTTTCATCAGCCCTTCCTGGACAGGCTGGACACCACTCACTGGAGACTCTACCTTCCTCCACACCCTCTGGATCTAGATTCCCTCTTGAAAGCTTGTAAGCCAGTTACTTCTTGCCTTTGTCTCCCTCCCCCATTTTGGGTAGCCAATGTCCAATTTGCCCATCCCTGCCTACCCTTTGTGTGGAGGGGATGGGTATAGTTCTTGCAGCAGGGACTTGTTTCCTCTTTTGAGCTACTGCATTTATAGGTGTAGGTCATGTCTATCAAATTGTATCAGATGATGCTTTTTTCCCTCTTCTTTCTTCTTAGGGTTGACCTCTGTTTATCCAGTCATTGAAGTCCAGTCAAATGGGCATCATCTGCAAGTGTGGGTGTTCTTACGTCTGTCCAGCCTCTTTTTATCGGCTGGCCGGAGGGGCCACATCTTGATGTGAAAGTGTATCTACATACAAAAGCAAACCATCTATGGCATAATTAAAACATTTGCTATTAATCACATGGGAGTTCTGAAATGTTCATGGAAATCATCTCTTCATCAGTTTAGGTAGGTGTAGTAGTCACACTGACTGTTGGAACTGGTGTTAGAAAACCACAAGGAGCAGTTAAAATATTGACAGTTTAGCCAATGTAAACAGATCTGGTTTTAGATTATGTTCTTTTTTCCCCATCTCCATGCCAAAGAAACACTTAAATTCTATGGGTTAGAATACTACTTAGAAAATAAACAGTAACTTTTACTCAGCTCGCTGCCACTGAGTCGATAGTGCCTCATAGCAACCCTGTATCGGGCTATCAAGGCTGTAAATTGGAGTGGCTGATAGGATTGAACTGACAGCCTTTCTGTTAGCAGTCTAGTGCTTATCTGACAGTGTCACCACGGCTTCTTTCACCAGAGAACTTCAAATGTACTCTGTTATTTTTAAATTTTCCATATTTTCTCTCTCTTTTTTTAAACTTTTAATTGTGGTTGGGTGAAAATTTACAGAGTAAATTGGCTTTCCCTTCAACAAGTCTTACATTTTATGATTCGTGATATTAATTGCATTCCTCACAATGTAGCCATATTCTTCTTCCTTTCTTTCTGTGCTTACTATGTACATTAGTTCTTCTTTCCTATCCCTTCTTGCCTTCTGCATTTTGTTGTTGTTGTTATGTGCCGTGGAGTTGGTTCCGACTCATAGCAACCCTGTACAGGGTTTCCGAACCTGTAAATCTTTACGGGAGCAGAAAGCCTTATCTTTCTCCCAAGGAGCAGCTGGGTTTTGAACTGCTGACCCTGAGGATAGCAGCCCGATTCGTAACCACTACACTACCAGAGCTCCTTTTATCTCCCCATAGATGCTACCCTCTTGGTCACGTATGGTTGATTCTAAGAAATGTGTACCTTTCTAGTGTTATTGTTCACCCTGTAGACTTGTGTATTGTTTAGTTGATGAGCAGTTGCAGGCCTGAAAGCTGAAAGTTGAGGTTCCATCAGTCTATCAGAACAGTAAGCCTGTTCTTTTTTCTTATTAAATGAACTTTTAAATGAAAACTGAATTGTAATGAACAATAATAATGAACAATTGCTATCATTTGCTGAGCAACTGCCATGTGCCTGACATAATTGTGTTTGACATGTTGTTGTTCTTGTTGCTAGATGCCATCGAGTCAGTACCGACTCATAGTGACCCTATGCACAACAGAACAAAACACTGCCCAGTCCTGGGCCAATCTCACAATTGTTGCCACGCTCGAGCCCATTTTGCTACCACTTTGTCACTCCATTTCACTGGGGGTCTTCCTCTTTTTCTCTGACCCTTCACCTTACCAAACATGATATTCTTCTCCAGTGACTGTTCCCTCCTGACAACATGTCCGAAGTATGAGAGATGAAATTTGGCCATCCTGGCTTCCAAGGAGCACTCTGTCTGCATTCATTCCACCACAGATCTGTTGGTTGTTTTGGCAGCGCATGGCACTTTCAATATTCTCCTCCAACACCATAATTCAAAAGCATCAATTCTTCTATGGTTGTCCTTATTCACTGTCCAGCTTTTGCATGCATATGAGGTTATTGAAAATACTATGGCTTGGGTCAGGTGTACCTTAGTCCTCAAGCTGACATCTTTGCTCTTCAACACTTTAAAAAGGTCTTGTGCAGCAGATTTGCCTAATGCAATACGTCACTTGATTTCTTGACTGCTGCTTCCATGAGTGTTGATAGTGGGTCCAACTTCAATCTTTTCTCTGTTGATCAGAATGTTGTTTATTCATCCAGTGGTGAGGATTTTTGTTTCCTTTACATTGAGATGTAATCCATATTGATGGCTGTGGTCTTTGATCTTCATCAGTAAATATTTTAAGTCTTCTTCACTTTCAGCAAGCAAGGTTGTATCATCTGCATATCGCAGGTTGTTATGAGTCATGTTTGACATACATTATCTCAATTCTCTTAAAAGCACTATGTATGACTTAGTATTATTGTTGTTGTTAAGTGCCATCAAGTCAGTTTCAACTTATAGTGACCCTGTATAGGGTTTCTGAGGAGCAACTGGTGGGTTTGTGCTGCCAACCTTATGGTTTATAGTCCAGTGCTGATCCGACAGTGTCATGCCAGGAGTCCTATTAGTACCCCAATTTTACTGAGGAGGAAAATGAAGCCTACAGAATTCATGGTCACATAACTGGAGTAAGCAGTATATCGAGGGATGGAACCTACAGAAGTCTGATATTAGAAAACTGGCTCTTAACCATTACCCTATCTTGGAATCTCTCTTTCTTTTACACTCATACACACAATGTAACTCAGAGATATAATATAGCAATAGGAATTAAATGACTTGTCATATTGATACCAATCAATGATTTCTAAATTCACAAATTAGGGGTTGTTCACAAGATCACATCAAATTTGCATTAAAAGAAATCAAGTAATCTTTCTTGCTTATTACCCTGGTATCAATCAGCAAGGATGGACCAGGAACTCCCACTTAAAGTTTGTTCTAAATATGTTCATTCATATGAACTTACCTAATGTAAGAATTCCTACTGTCAAAAATATCTCAGAGATACTCCGTTATAATTCAACCAGGTTATTTAAAATTAAAAATTGGTATTTATTAAAAGAAAAATACTTTCCTCCTCATTAAAAAAAAAAATAGAAAATACAGATTTATTCAAGACTAAAATATCACGAATAAGCTCACCACCCAGAATTCATTGTTTACTTTTTGTTGTTCCTGTATTCTTCTGTTTTCTGTGCCCATATATAAATGTTTATTAAAAAATATAAAAATTAGTTTTATTATAATATTATTTCATTTACTTTCCTTAACTATGAATATATCATAAGATGTTGTTAATACTTGTTTCTTCTACAAGAAAGCATTTAATGGTAACAGAGTGCCATTTGGGTTTTCCAAACTCCCTTATTAGATTATTTTTTACACATTTTCACGTATATCACCAGAGATATAATGAGATATAATGATACTTTTTTGTGCATATCTATGATTATTTCTCAAAAACTAATCCCTAAAATTAGAACTACTGAACAGTGCCAAGTCACAGATTCTGCGGCTACAATCCAGATACATGCCTGATGAGATATATAACTTTGGGAAAATCACTTAGTTTCTAAATGTTGCAATTTGCTTTTCTATCAGTTAGATATATTAGTTGTTGTTGTTGTTATGTGCCTTGGAGTCAGTTCCGACTCATAGCGACCCTGTACCGGGTTTCCGAGGCTGTAAATCTTTACGGGAGCAGAAAGCCTCATCTTTCTCCTGCGGAACAGCTGGTACTTACCTTATATTGTTTGTAGAATTATTCATTTTTAAGTTTTGAAAAAATGCTTATAGCAGTGCTTGGCACGTACTAAGATGTTTGTTTAGTGAAAAAATTGGAACAAAGGATGTGTATCTTTTAAAGGATTGTAATGTTGTTGTTGTTAAGTACCGTGGAGTCGGTTCCGACTCATAGTGACCCTGCAGAGGGTTTTCGAGGCTGTAAATCTTTACAGGAGCAGAAAGCCGCATCTTTCTCCTGCGGAATAGCTGGTAGTTTCGAACTGCCGACCTCGAGGTTAGCAGCTCGATTCGTAACCGCTACGTTACCAGAGCTCCTATAAAGGATTGTAATATATATTATTAAATTAACTTCCAGAATGATTCTACAAATTTATACTCTTTCCAGTAGCACATAAATGGAGCACCTATCCCCTTAGTTAACAGTGTGGGAGGTAGGGATATCTTAACTGAAAACCTAGCTCCATCACCCTCCCAGTGACATTATCTTGGGAATGTTGCTTGACCATTCAAAGCTTCAGTTTTCCTTTCTATACAATGGAGATGACAATAAACATAGGATTGCTGTGAGGATGAAATGAGATGATATAAAGTGTTTAGCATAATGCCCAGCATAAAGCCAACCAATCAGTTGCCATCAAGTCCATCTTAATTCATGGTGACCCCATGTGTGTCAGAGTAGAACTGCGCTCCATAAGATTTTCAGTGGCTGATTTTTTTCAGTAGATTGCCAGGCACCTGTGGTAGACTTGAAAGTCCGGCCTTATGGTTAGTAGCATTAACCACTAATACCATTCTTACCATTGGGAAAACCAAAATCCACTGCCACTGAATTGATTCCAACTCATAGTGACTCTATACAGGGTTTCTGAAAATGTAAATCTTTATGAGAGCTGACAGCCTCATCTGTATCCCATGGAGTGGCTGGTGGGTTTGAACTGCTCACCCTACGGTGAGCAGCGTACTGGCTAACCTATAGCACCAACAGGGCTCCTTAGCATAGGCAAAGTGCCAATAAATGCTAACTATTAGTCTATATTTGCAGTCCCTTCATTTTAAAGATGAAAATTAGATCCAGGAAGAATAGAATGCAGAGTAGAAACTTTAAGCTGATAGTTCAAAATGACTCAGGATCAACTGAGTGTAAGAAATATCTGGTACTAGGTGATAATTTTTTGTGCTTCTGGTTGCCTGATTTCATAGTTTATAAAAAATAATTCAAGGTACCTCATGCTTACCATATAAATCAGCAACTTAGACAGTAGAACAGAAAACACACTCATAAAATCTGTCAACAAGAGTGAGGTTGAGAGAGAATTTCATTTTGAAAGGAAGAAGCAAGAAGTTTGGTTCTTTCTACTTTACAAGATTGTCAGCTTGTAAAGTAAAATCAGTTGCCTCCAAACCAGGTGAATGCCTATGCTGAAATCAGGCTGCAGACGCTTTATCAGTCGTACTGTGCATAAAACTTACATTGAATGTAATTCAAAAGATAAAATGAATCTAGGTCCTTGGATAGAAAGATAGAATTGGGTGGGGTCTTGTCCTTTTGGGCACCACTGGACAGCCTTCACAGTAAATTAAGAGGCAGAATTTCATTCCTTAATAGAGATGGTCTTGTAGAGTATGTTGTGGTTAGATGCCATCAAGTTGGATCTATCTCATAGTGATTCCATGAATAACAGAAAGAAACAGTGCCTGGTACTGAGCCATCTTCAAAATTGTTATGTTTCAGCCCATTGCTACCACCACTGTGCCATCCATCTCATTGGAGATCTTCCTCTTCTTCAATGACCACCCACTTTACTAAGCATGATGTCCTTCTCGAGGGACTGATCCCTCCTGATAAAATAGTCAATGTATGAAAGACCAAGTCTCACCATCCTGGCTTCCATGGAGCATTCTGACTGTACTTCTTCCAACACAGCAATGCTTTTTCTTCTGATGCTTTTAATATTATTTTCTAACACCATAATTCAAATGCATTAATTCTTCTACAGTCTTCCTTATTCATTGTCCAACTTTCACATGCATATGAGGCTATTGACAATACCATGACTTGGGTCAGTCACATCTTAATCCTTAAACTGACATCTTTGCTCTTGAACACTTTAAAGAGGTCTTGTGCAGCAAGTTTGCCTAATGAAATAAGCTATTTAATTTCTTGACTGCTGTTTCCTTGAGTGCTGGTAGTGGGTCCAAGAAAAATAAGATCTTTGACAACTTCAATCTTTTCTTCATTTGTCATGATGTTATTTATTGGTCCAGTGGTAAGGATTTTTGTTTTCTTTACACTGAGATGCACCCGTACTCAAGATTGTGATCTTTGATGTTTATCAGTAAGTATTTTAAGTCCTCTTTGATTTTGGCAAGCAAGATTGTATCATCTGCATATCATAGGTTGTTAATGTGTCTTTTTCCAATCCTGAGACCATGCTCTTCTTCATATCATACAGCTTCTCGAATTATATGCTCAGCATACAGTGAATAAATTTGGTGAAAGAATGCAACTCTGGAACACCTTTCTTAATTTTTAACCATTAAGTGTCCCCTTGTTTTGTTTGAACAACTGCCTCTTCGTCTACACACAGGATCCTTATGAGCAGAATTAAGAATTAAGTCATTGGTCTTGCAAAATTCTATCATGTGATCTCCAGCATCGTTTCTGTCACCAATGCCATATTTTCCAACTATTGAGCCTTTGTCTTTGTTTCCAACATTCACATTCCAATCACCAGTAATTATCAGTACATTTTGACTACATGTTTGATCAATTCAGACTGCAGAATTTGGTAGAATTCTTAAATAGGAAGTCATTAGTGTAAAACTGACTGGAAAGATAAACGAATTTAGCATTATTTTTGAAGAATGAAAGACATAAAGTTTTGACATTTTTCTAAATCTAGCAAGACTCTCTTAGAAGGAAATATGTACAGTTGTTTATTTCCAATGAGAATCGAGCTATAGGAAGTGGAGTTTCAAGTTGAAGCATGAACGATTTAAGTTAGAATGTTGGATTTAGTGCCATCGAGTTGGGTGCGGCTCACAGTGATCCTGTATACAATTTCCAAAGACTGACTCATGGGATCGAACCAGAGACCTTATGATTACCAGAACAGTGTTCATCCTAGTTGAAAAGAAAACATTAATAGTATAAACTGACACTTCCTGCCACTGCCCTTTCTCTTCCTTTCTTTGCCATCATGTGACCGCTGCTACCTACCATCTTCACAATGTCTTCTCATAAGACTTTTAGGATCAAGAGATTCCTGGCCAAGAAACAAAAGCAGAATCGTCCCATTCCCCAATGGATTCGAATGAAAACGGGGAATAAAATCAGATACAACTCCAAGAGAAGACACTGGAGAAGAACGAACTCCAAGAGAAGACACTCTAAGGAGTGGCCCATGTTCTTTAAGGAGTGGCACATACATGTTCACTAAGGAGTGGCACATGTGGATGGCGCAGCACGTAATAGACCCAGGTCCTAGAACCCTACCATAGCAAGTTCAATTTTGCCAAGATTTGATCAGTTGAACATGTTTTGCAAAACTTCTGGTTTCTTCCTTTATTTTTATGCTTCTGCATTTAAAGAGGTTGGCTAATAATAAATATGTGAGGCCTTTGGTTTGAAAAAAAAAAAATAGTATAAACTGAAAAAATTTGCAAATGATTACCAAGACAATCTCTTCAGAAGTATTTAAATTAGGACAATTTGTTATTGTTGCTTTGATCTTGGTTTCAGATTATTTTAATAAGTCTTCACTAAAGGCAGGAAAATAGACTAAGTAGTCTCTCAAGATTTATTTCTGTGATTTGATGATAAAACTTGATTTTAGAGAGATTGTTTTGGCTTCTGTTCTGTTGCAGCTACCCAAGGAGCAGCTGTTTCCTTGACAACAAGGGATAGTTAGGTTCCTCATATGCTGATAGGAAAATGGCCAATTTTCTTGTTCATAAAAGAAACCTATTGGTTAATATCTCTCCCACTCTGTCTCTTCTTTCTCTTTCTGTTTCTCTTACCATTACTTACCATCCTTCAATGAGTGTGAGTAAGAGGTAGAATCAAAAGAAAATATTAATGATGATGCAATAATTTATATCTTCGAAATCCTCACTGAAAATAGGAAACTCATTCACTAACAAATCAGAAGTAAGATAATGACTGGGGAATAACAAAAACAAATAAGTAAAAAACCAGTGTTCAATGCATAGAGAAGAAAAACAATAGACAGCAAACAATTTTTAGTCTATGGTAGCATACAGGTTGACACACTAAACAGATTCCAAGAGTCAACATACCTTCTCAAATGCCTCAATTTATGGGATGACATTTATAAGACTGTTTTTTATGCATTCACTTTCAGATATCCAATTACATGTTTACCGACTTTATGTATTTTGATTAAACTGAGTAGAAGGTATATAGATCTGGCTTTACATAGGATTTATATGACAAGTAACACAGAACATTCCAGAAGAACAGAAATCACCACCAAACACAATTAGTTCCTTCAGGGCCAATGGAATGGAAGAATGCATGTTTTCTCTTTTGCACTTGAAATGTAGCCAAATACAGACTAAGAATCAGATTGACAGCAGATTAAAACATTGCTTTGAGTAAACTTACCTATGTATTATGTGGAGTGCTCACAGAAAAAGCAAGCCACTGCTCTGCTTCTTCTTGTTGTTAAGTGTCGTCGAGTTGAGTTGGTTCTGACTCATAGTGACCCTGTATAGGTCTTTCAAAGAGCAACTGGTGGGTTTGAACTGCTGACCTTGTGGTTCACAGCCCAGTGCTGATCCACAGTGTCACATCAGAAATCTATAGTATCTCATAAAATCTTTAACTTAAAAAGAAAGAAAAAGAAGTCTAATTTCTTAGCCCAATGGAGGGATTCTTTATCCAGATAGCAGCATGAGAGGTTTATGCTGCAACCCCATGCCATTATTTTTGTGCTGTATTCACAGGGATAGTGACTAGAGTATCATAACAA
Source organism: Chrysochloris asiatica (assembly GCF_000296735.1). Taxonomy (NCBI): domain Eukaryota; kingdom Metazoa; phylum Chordata; class Mammalia; order Afrosoricida; family Chrysochloridae; genus Chrysochloris; species Chrysochloris asiatica. Next base: position 9,361,671 of record NW_006408653.1, read on the forward strand.
ACACATATTTCTTTGTATAGTTGCCCTACACTTTTCTATGTAGTAGTTACATGATGGGTATGTTTTTTCTTTGCTGTTTTCACCACCCTCTGTTCCCTTGCATTGATTATTTTTTTCTTGATATTATCTATTAAAATTGTTTTATTCTGACTATGCAAGTAATATTTTATCATTACAAATAATGCAAAAAAATTTCAGAAAAGAACAACAAAAGAATTTAACCCTTTTGTGACTTGTGAGACATACGTGTGCTTATCTATATTTTTTGCCTCTGGGGTTTAGTGGGAAGCTGCTATCCTTTTGTTAGTCTGTGCTACAATCTGGTGGGGGGGCTGTATAACCATGTGAATCTGAAGAAACGTGCCTGATGTTACCAACTCCAGCATCAGAGATGCCTTGTGACACATGTATCCTGCGAATTGTGTTAAAATTGTATTTCTTCAATTTTATTTTCATTTCATTCAAAACGGTTTCCATTACTGAAAACATGGCTTCAACAAAAAAATTCAAAACAGAAATGGTTAAGCCATCTCTGTATTGTTTTGAAGAGCAATACTGATGTCTTTTACTAACTGTTGTTGTTGTTTGGTACCATGAGTCAATTCAGATTTACATCGAACCATGTGATAGAACAGAATGTGGAACTGTTGAAAAGTTTAGTGGCTTTCAGCTAGAAGCTGAGTACTTAACTCCTTTATGAATAAAGGAGTCATCAGGGTGCCTTTACCAACTGCTAGGACAGCATGAGACATAGGATATACTTCTTGCTCTAATTCTTTCTCTTTCTGTGCAGAGACCTGTGCCTACCATGCACCCTGGAGCATAAGGACACTGATGATGCACATAAGCTTGCAGGTGCCCATAAGTGTCAATATACATGTACTCTGATGATGAATATACATATTCTCTATTTGAGAACACATAAAAATTTGAGATGCTAGGTAACATCACATTTGTACTTTGATAAGATTATCTTAAGGAGGTTTTGATTTTTTGTTACCTAGGGCACAGTATCATTGGTAGTTTTGAAGGCTAGTTTTTCTCAACTCAAGCCCACTGGTCTCTAATAATTTCCCACAGAGTGAAAAGACCATCCTCTTGGTTAGTCCCACTTCGGAACAGTCACAAAAATCTTACCTTCTGCTTCTTGTCTCTTTCCTTATTTCATGTTCAAATTACTGGTTTCTTGTCTTTAAAAATTATTAAATGGCTCTTTACTGCCTATAAGAAATTGATTTTTTATCATCTGGTGCCTTTCAACAGTTCCACCCTATAAAATTCACCGTATTCCATCAAGGCAAGTGGTCAGGACCCCTCGCCTTGGGGAGCAAACCCCATTCCAAGACTGAGCCTGAAGGGGAATACATGAGCAGGCATGTGGTCTGGCTGGTGACCACATTGGTCTCTGATAAGGGAAGAGGGGGAAAAACAGCAATGAAGTTGTGATCTGAGACTGACCACATTCAATAGACCCCTGTGAACCTGGGTGGAGACCTGGATGGCCAGCAGTATGGCAAGACCCGGTGACTCCTGGTCCCAGAGGCAGTGACATGGCCACAGAAGACTAGAGCAGAGAGTGAAGTGTCCAGCTGATATGAAGTGAGGGGAGATTCACAAGAACACCCATACTTGCAGATAGTACCCACTTGACCTGGCTTCATTGGCTGAATGATTAGAACTTGACTAGAAGGAAGAAGAGGGAAAAAAGAAGAAAAGAGTAACCTGCTACAATTTGATGAACTTTACCTATACTTATGGACATAGTAGCTCAATAAAGGGAACAAATCTTTACAGCAAGGATCACTCCCACACTCTCTGTACACAGGGTTGACAGGGATGGGCAACATAGACATTGGCTACCCAAAATGGGGGGTCTATAAAGGGAAGAAGTGACTGACTTACAAGCTTTCAAGAGGGAGCCTAACTCCAGATGGGGTGGGGGGAGGTAGAATCACCACTGAATGATTTCCAATCTGTTGGGACCGGGCTGGTGAAAGGAAATGGGGTTAAGACTCTTCTGGTACAATGGCGAATAATCGCCATCAGGTCTGACTGTGAGGTTAGGAAATGTAGAGGTAGATGTTTTTTGACAAAAGGAGGAGAGTGATTGATTTTGCAGCTAAGGAGCACAGGTCCCTGGGACCATCAAGTAAGAACAGTGGAGAGCTGGGACCCTACCCAGAGAGGCAGTGACGCCAGGGATGGAGACAGAGAAGATGATGTGGACAGATGGAGTGGCTGGGGACACTGTACTCAGGGTGGGAGAGGGGCTGTGTGCTGGTGACTGGGGGTGGCAGGTAGAGGGGAGTGGGCCTGTGTGGTGTACCCTTTGGGTTTATATGATATACATGGAAGGGATTGTAATCATTGCAATGAAATGAAATATAGTAGGATGAGTGTAAAGCTGATGTTCTCCCATGTAAACCTCACAATAAAAACTTAAAAAACCCCACTGTATTCTCAGCAGTGTTGAACTACTGCTCCTTCCCCACCTTCCCCCACTAAGATTTCCCACATTATTGTCTTTTTATTGTTCACTCTACCTGGAGTACACTTTTACTTCAGGTTTACACCAGGAAAGAACTTTTTCTTCTGGGATGACTCTTCTGCTCAACTCTACTCCCTTCTGATAGACTTACCATACTGTGTGCACTTTGAATGACAGTGCCCTGCTGTTGTTAGGTGCCATCGAGTTGGTACCGACTCATAGTGGCCCTATGCACAACAGAACGAAACACTATCCGGGCCTGTGCCAACCTCACAATCGTTGCTATATTTGAGTACAACTTTGCTACCGCTAAGCCAATCCATCTTATTGGGGATCTTCCTCTTTTTCTCTGACCCTCCATTTTACCACACATGATATCCTTCTCCAGGGACTGGTTCCTCCTGATAATACATCTGAAGTAAGAGAGACAAAGTCTGACCATCCTGGCATCCAAGGAACATTCTGATTGTACTTCGTCAACAAAGATTGGTTTGTTCCTCTAACAGTCATGATACTTTTAATATTTTCCTTCAGCACCATAGCTCAAATGCATCAATTCTTCTATGGTCTTCTTAAACATTGTCCAGCTTTCACATGCATATGAGTTATTGAAGATACCATGGCTTGGGTCAGGTGCACCTTAGTCCTCAAGCTGACATCTTTGCTCTTCAACACTTAAAAAAGTTCTTGTGAGGCAGATTTGCTTAAAGCAATACATCATTTGATTTCTTGCCTTCTGCTTCCATGCGTGTTGATGGTTGGTCCCAGTAAAATGAAGTCTTTGACAACTTCATACTTTTCTCCAGTTATCATGATGCAATTTACTGGTACAGTGGTGAGGATTTTTGTTTTCTTTACATTGAAGTGTGACCCAAACCAAAAGCTCTGGTCATTGATATTCATCAGCAAGTATTTTAAGTTCTCTTTCCTTTCAGCAAGCAAGTATGTATCATCTACATACTACAGGTTCTTCCCTTTTGGTTTTCTAACTTGTCTTAGCCATAGTCTGATGTATTTACTGATATAAGTCCCCAAAACTTACTACAGAGAGCATGTTGCAGATTTAGGTGCACAATGACTATTGATACAATGATTAAATGAATGAATAAATGTCTACTGTGTGACTAAGGCTGGTTTTGTTGGGTGTACAGAATCAATTCGGACTCATATTGACCCCATGTGACAGAATAGAACTGACCCATAGCGTCTTCTTGGCTGTCATTTTAAAGGAAGCAGATTGTCAGCTCTTTCTTCCATAGACCCGCTGGGTAAGTTTGAGCTGACAACTGTTTGGTTAGCAGCTGAGTGCTTAACTAAGAACACCACTAAAAGCTCCTTAGTGGTAGTTAGCTAGTGCTGAGTAATCAAGATACTTTGTGACTCATGTTGCTTACAGTGGTGTATCAATCCAGAGAAGTGAAAAATAAAACAAGTGCCAGATTAGCAAAAATATGTCAGAAAAGAGTGGCATTAGCTGGGCAAATATGGGAAGAGGGCCCTGCAGAGGGAAGAGAGAGAGAGAGAACTTGAGGAAAAGCAATGTATCACTCAAGCTAAAATTCCCAGTGTGAGATGGGGGCTGGTGAGAGATAGAACTTGGAAGAAGTCATTCATGAGAGCTTTATAAACCATGCTAGGGAGGTCATAGAAAGCCATGGTGGTGTTTTCATGTGGAAGACTGATATGCTCAGATTAGAAAAATTGCTTTAACTGCCATGTAGAGATAGCATTAAAGAGCTTAAAATGGAGGCCTGGAAATCAGTGAAGAGGCATCTTCTGTGCTTGGTTTCCCCACTTGATGGTAACTACATGAGACAAAGGAGAAGCAGGTTTTCAACTTTGTAACTTAAAAGTTAATGCTGTATATTTAAAAATTCAATTTTTTGTTTGTTTTTGCAAAATGAAGCTCTCTTTATTTATTTAATTACCATACCTCAAAAAAAGTAAAGAAAAAGAAATGAAAGAACCACATTCTTTAAAAAGTTGGATTGCTTGTGACTCATTTAATAATTGGGTCTTTATTGCTTCCAGGTTACATGGAAGTTACACAAAGACCTAGAAACATCACTCCCTGACCTGTCTCTCAAGAACTACATACATTGGCTTTCATTATCTTGTCTTAGGTATATTATAATTTAATGTTTGAATTGCTTTCACATCTTTTTCATCAGGCTCTCATTCCCTGGATTAAGACCATGTTTTCCATGTTGTGTAATTTATCTGGGAGAAACCAAGTCAATCCCACCTTCTTGAGTTTGTTTAAAAACTAGAAAAAGAATTAATAAAGATATGAGTAAAGGAAGGTATAAATGGCAGAATAATCTTATCAAAGGTTATTTCTGATTCTTTTTTATTGTATTGAATCTAGTTCTTAAAGGGGTCTAGGTCATTGAATACAAATTTTTTTTTTTTTTTTTTTAACTTTGGGTCAGCAGTTTATACATACCTGTATTCTTTACAGCACCTCTCTGGAATTAGTGAATATAGCTCTCATTTTTCTTTTGATGTTATAAAAAGAGTAAAATAATTTTCAAAAGAGTGAGAAAGAACTTTGTGAAATCATATCATAGTGAACTAAATCAAAATGTACTACAATAAACTAACACAGTAATGAAAATGTTCTAATTTTTTATTAATAGTTGATGTCACACTTGTTCTTGATTTACAATTTGATAGCACTTTCAAAGCACTCTGAATATGTGGGTTAATAATATATTATAAATCTGCAAGAAAAAGTAGGCAAAAAATTAGTAGCTTCTGATTTAGGTTATAGGTCAAGTTTATTTTCTGTGTATATGATAAATAACATATATCAATTGTATATATGTTGCTGGGCAATATGTAGTTATTGTGCTGATACAAAGTGTGACCCTTATTTTTCTAAAGCTTTTAGCTGTTGTTGATTCACAAAGAAATATTAATTTGATCCAACAACAAACTTAGTATTTTATGTACCTAAATTGTCAAGGATTTTATTTTCTTGGATCCACAATCAATGTCCATGGAAACAGCAGTCAAGAAATCAAATAGTGTGTTGTATTGACAAATTAATGTGACCTGATAGTGTAGTGGATTACAAGCTGGACTGCTAAACCCAAGTTCAGTAGTTCGAATCTACCAGTTGCTCCATGGGATAAAGAAGCGACTTTCTACTCCCATAAAGATCTATAGCCTTGGTAATCCTACACAAGGTTGCTGTGAGTTGTAACTGATTTGACAGTATACAACCACCCACCATTGGGAAAATCTGCTGGAAAAGACCTCTTTAAAGTATTAAAGAGAAAAAATGTCATTTTGAGGATTAAGGAGCACATGACTCAAGCCATAGTATTTTCAGTCATTTCATACACCTGCAAAATCTGGACAATGGATAAAGAAGACTGAAAAAGAGTTGACATATTTGAGCAGGTATTCAATATTCTTTTCCAGCTCCCTAATGGACTTCCAGAAAAAGTACAGCCAGTATGCTCCTTAGAAGTGAAGATGATGAGACTATGTCTCATTTACTTTGAACTTGTTATAAGGAGGGACCAGTCTCTGGAGAAGGATATCATGCTTGGTAAAGTAGAGGTTCAGTGTAAAAGAGGAAGGTGCCCAGTGAGATGGGTTGCCTCAGCAGCTGCAACAATGGGGCTCAAACACAGCAATGATTATAAGGATGTTACAGAAGTGGGCTGTGTTTCATTCTGCTGTGCATGGGGGTTATCATGAGTCAGAACCTATGTGATGACACCTAACAATAACAACAACAACAAGTTTTAAACTGCATATTGTATTCTGAGACATTTGAGTTACATGTTTGTTTAAACCATTACATTTCTAAATTTACAAGTTCGTTGTAGTGGCTAACTATTATAGCTGCTTCACAATCAAAGCAACTAACAGTGTTTAGAGAAACAAGAGAGGCTATGATTTTGCCTCTGTATGTTTTTAAGGATAGAACCAGAGCTCTGCATAAAACTAAAGAAACTGTCATTATAGTGTGAGTGTGAACTAAAGGTGGGGAAAAAAGCAAAACAAAAACTGTTAATATATTGTTGGAATATATTTGGTCCATAATTATTTCTGGGGTTTTCTTCTTAAGCATGACTCTAATGCTGTGCCCAGAGAGTTGGTTCAGATGCCAGGAATCTTCATTATAATGGTAGACCTTGATGAGAGGTCTGCCTGGCTTAAAAAAAAAAAAGTATATCTATACATGTACATATATATAGATATATATATCTGTTGATACTTTACATATATAGTTATGTAGCACCATCTACTGGATTCAAGCACATGAATAAAATCAGCAAAGTATGTATTTCCACTGGCAAAAGTATGAAACCATGAATATCAAAGCTTCTTATAGTATTGATACAGATAATTCTTTAGATTTTGAAGATTGTTTTACTAATTGATGAGAGTATTTTTACTTAGAAGCCCTTTTTCCTTTTGTGCTAGGATGTAGACAATAGTGATGGAAAAGCTGTTAGTTGTTATTTAAAGTTATTCACCTATAGCAGCTTATTAAGCACACATACACAGACTTACACGTGCACATATAACTGTACTCAACTCAATTACCTAATAACTTTGCAAGGCAATGGTTGCCATGGCCAAAAGGAGCGTGTATGAGGTTTTGAGCTCCTGCAAAAAATTTGCAGTCTAGGAACTCAATACAGGGTTGCTTGGATTCGGGACCTTTTTGACTGCACTTACCAACAACATTTTCCTAGAAAAGGATGTTAGAAAGTGTCTAACTTGAGAGATATTCACTGTTTCTCTGCAGTAGAAAATATTTTCTTTAAACACTAGGGTAAGTAAAAAAGTTTTTCTACTGGGGTTCCAGTTCATACATGCATAAATTTATTTCAAACAAATTGTATTTCAACATGTCTCTGCAATCAGTGCATGACTGCAGAAAAGTTCTCTCAAATACATTTTTCTTAGTTTCATTAGGGTGCCTTCATTTAAAAAAACGAGGTCCAATTAAAACAGTGGTTTCTGAGAAGATCAGCTAAGAGTTCAGTTCAAGGCAAAGAGGTCAGTCAGTTCAGAAGGCTATGGTGAATTCTTTTGGGGATTCCAAAAAGGTAATCCTAAACATTTTTTCTCGAAGAACACGAGATGATCATGGGGCTTATTAGAAGAATTTTCAGAAAATTAAAAATGGCATTCATAAGAAAAAGGCCAGGAAACTTGCACCAAGGAGTTTTTCCCATTACAACAACGCATCTGCTCATTCTTCAAGGGTAGCAAAGTCTATCCTACAAAATTCTTATAGGATAGCCTATAGCTCCCATCTTGCTCCTTCAGACTTATTTTCCCAAACTCAAAGAACATTTCAAAGGAGCATGATTTGAGTCACTCGAGGTTGCCTAACTTGCAATTTTGAAGTTCTCCATGGGAGGGTTGCTATTGCTGATAGGTGCAATCAAGTCAGTTCCAACCCATAGTGACCCAGTGGACAGCAGAACAAAGTGCACAGTCCAGTGCCATCCTCACTATTGTTACATTTGAGCCCATTGCTGCTGCCACTGTGTCAATCAATTTCATTAGTGGTCTTCCTTTTTTTTTCACTGAACCTCCACTTTACCAAGCATGATGTTATTCTCCAGGGACTGGTCTTTCCTCATAACATGTCCGAAGTAACAGAGATGAAGTCTCACAATCCTGGCTTCTAAGGAGAATTCCGGTTATACTATTTCCAACACAGTATGTTTATTCTTCTGGCAACACATAGTATTTTTAATATTCTTCTCCAACACCATAATTCAAATGCATTGATTTTTCTATGGTCTCCATTATTAATTGACCTTTCACATGCATATAAGGTTATTGAAAATATTATAGCTTGGGTCAGGCACACCTTAGGCCTCAAACAGGTATCTTTGTTCTGTAAAACTTTAAAGACATTTTGTGCAACAGATTTGCCTAATGCAATAGGCAGTTTGATTTCTTGTCTGCTCCTTCCATGAGTGTTGATTGTGGATTCAAGCAAAATGAAATCTTGACAATTTCAATGTTTTCTCCATTTATTGTGATATTATTGGTCCAGTTGTGAGTATTTTTGTTTTCTTTATATTGAGGTACAATCCACATTAAGACCTGTAGTCTTTGATCTTCATCAGTAAGTACTCCGAATCCTCTTAACTTCCAGTAATCAAAGTTATATCATCTGCATAGTGCAGGCTATTAATGAATTTTCCTCCAATCTTGATACTATGATCTTCTTCATATAATTTATTTCTCAGATTATTTGTTCAGCATGCAGATTGAATAAATATGGAGAAAAGATACAACCATGCTGCAAATCTTTCTTGATTTTAAACCATTCAGTATCCCCTTGTTTTGATCTAAGGACTGCTTCTTGGTCTATTTACAAGTTCTTCATGAATACAATTAATATCCATTTAATTGGAAGACCCATTCTTGGCAACGTTATCCATATTTTGTCATGGTCCACACAGCCAAAAGCCTTTGCATAGTCAATAAAGCACAAGTAAACATCTTTCTGGTATTTTCTGCTTTCAGTCAAGATCCATCTGACATTAGCAATGACATTCCTAGTTCTGTGTATTCTTCTGAATCTGACATGAATTTCTGGCAATTCCCTGTCAGTGTAGTGTTGCAATCATTTTAAAGTTATCTCCAGCAAAAATTTACTTCCATGAGATATAATCGTATTGTTTGGTTGTTTCCTTATTTCATTGGGTCACCTCTCTTTGGAATGGGCACAGATATGGATCTCTTCCAATAGGTTGGCCAGGTAACTGTCTTCCAAATTGTTTGGCATAGATGAGTGAGTGCATCCAGTGCTGCATCATTTGTTGAAGGATTTTAATTTGTATTTTGTCAATTACTCTAGTCTTGTTTTATGCCAATACATTCAGTGTATCTTAGACTTCTTCCTTCAGTACTATATACTACCTTTTGAAATGGTTGAACCTTGACCATTTCTTTTAGGTATGTTGTTGTTGTTGTTAAGTGCTGTTGAGTTGGTTCTGACCCATAGTGACCCTGTACAGGGTTTCCGAGGCTGTAAATCTTTACGGGAGCAGAAAGCCTCATTTTTCTCCCGCTGAGCAGCTGGTAGTTTCAAACTGCTGACCCTGAGGTTCGCAGCCCAATTCATAACCACTACGCTACCAGAGCTCTTTTCTTTTAGATATAGTGACTCTTTTATTCCTTCCATCTTCTTTTGATGTTTCCTGTATCATTCAGTATACTACCCATAGATTCTACAACATTGCATCCAGAGGCTTAAATATTTCTTCATTTCTTTCAGGTTGAGAGATGCTGAATGTGTTCTTCCTTTTTAGTTTTCCAGCTCCAGACCTTTGCACGTTTCATTATAACACTTGACTTTGTCTTCTCCAGCTGCTTTTGGAATTTTTCTAATCAGCTCTTTTACTTCCTCATTTCTTCCAGTTGCTCTAACTTCTGTACACTCAAGAGCAAGTTTCAGAGTGTCATCTGACAACTTTTTGTCATTTCACAGTTCTTCTGGTCTTCGATCATTAGTGTCTAATGCATCAAATCTAATATTGAGATGGTCTCTAAATTCATGTGGTACACATTCAAGTCATATTTTGGATATCATGAATTTGCTTTAATTTTCTTCATCTTCAGCCTGAACTTGCATAAAAATAACTGATGATTTGTTCCAAAGTTGGCCCTGGGCCTTGTTTTGGCTTATGATATTGAGCTTCTCCATTGTCTCTTCCCACAGATGTAGACAATTTGATTCCTATGCATTCCATCTAGAGAAGTCCATATGCATACTTGACATTTATGGTGTTTTAAAGGGCCATTTGCAATAAATAAATCATTGTTATTGCAAAATTCTGTTATGTGATCTTTAGCATGATTTCACCAAGGCCATATTTTCCAACTACTGATCCTTCCCGTTTGTTTCCAACTTCCACATTCCAATTGCCAGTAATTATCAATGCAACTTTGACTGCACGCTTGATCAATTTCAAACTGAAACAGTTTGTAGAATTATTCAATTTCCTTATCACTGGATTTAGTGGTTGGTGTGTAAATCTGAATAATAATGGTATTAACTGACCTTCCTTTTAGTTATATTAATGTAACGTTATCACAGGCAGCATTGTACTTCAAGATAGATCTTGAATGTTCTTTTTGAAGATAAATGTGACACCACTTCTCTTAAATTTGACATTCCCTATAGCGCTATGGGTTAATTCGCCAGACTGCAAAGCCATTTGAACTACAAGGTTGGCGGTTCAAGCTTACCAGCCACTCCTTGGAAA
>NW_006408653.1:9372987-9374604 GCF_000296735.1 Chrysochloris asiatica
ACCTTATGCACAATAGAGTGAAACACTGTCTGGTCCTGTTGAGTTGGTACATACTCACAGTGACCTTATGCACAACAGAATGAAACACTGTCTGGTCCTGTGCCAACCTCACAATTATTGTTAGTTTCCTAGTGGTAACAGAACTATCACAAAAGAGTGGCTTTAAAGAACAGAAATTTATTTTCTCACAGTTTAGGAGGTTAGAAATATGAATTCAGTGTAGCGACTCTAGGTGAAGGTTCTTTGTTGGATCTAGGGAAAGACCCTTGATTCAGATTCTGTAACCCCAGCATTCCTCTTCAGTTCCTTGCAGAAGGTCTTCATGTATGGCATTGCTTACTGTTCTCCCCACCCTACCCCAGCCTCATGTGTGCTGCTTGTCTCAGTGTCTATGCCACAACTATATCTCAGACGTTATTAGGTTTCAGACAAATACTACACTGATGTAACCTCATTACCATAGCAAAGGAAATCCTATTTTGAAACAATATTACATGCACAGGAGGGTTTCCAACACATAGTTTCAGAGCAGCAATTCAATCCACAACAGTAGGCTAACAGGTCAACTGTAAAAAGACATTTTGAGGACAACTGACTGCACCATGGGAAAAATATGGAATGCTTATTAGGAGTTATTGAAGAATTATTATTTATTTTGTTAGATATGATAATGATACTGTTTATGTTATAAAATAATAAAGACTCTTCTAGGGTTGAATGCTCCAGTATCGGGTGAAATACCCAAGATGTTGTCTGTGATTTACTTTTTAAAACTCAGTAAAAGATATGTTGTTGCTGTTGCTAAGTACTGTAAAAGATATAGAGGAAGTAAATATAGAAAAACATTTGTTAACTGGTTGTTGTTGTTGTTAAGTGCCTTCGAGTCAGTTCTAACTCATAGCATATGTGTATAAGATTTCTGAGGAGCAGCTGGTGGATTTGAACATCCACCTGTAATTCGCTGTCCAGTGTTGATCCTCCAGTGTCACATAGTGATGACTATACATTTAAGCTCACTAAACTCTGCTTTCTATTCTTACATGTATTAACATTTTTTCTATAAAAAGTTTAACAAAGTACAAAAAGCAAAATAAATTTTTAAAAATGTTCAGGGTACTGCTTATTGGATATACAAAATTAGTTCATTCCATGGTGCAGTCAGTCACAGTAGAGGGTATAGTAGCCAAAAACATCCCTCCTGCAAATAGCATACTTTGGTTTGCCAGTTTCTAGCTGAAACAATTTTGACTCATAGTGCTGTTGGTGGTGGTGGTGTGCCATAAAGTTGGTTCCAACTCATAGCAACCCCAAATAGGGTTTCCGAGGTTGTAAATCTCTAAGGGAGTAGAAAGCCTTGTCTTTTTCCCTTGACTCATAGTAGTAGAACACAAGCCATTTGAGCCTCCAGGAACCTTTTGCACTACCCAGGGACACCTATATCTTAGTTTAAGCCCTGTCTGCTCTAATCACATCATCTCTGGGAGCCTCAGTTTTTTTAATTTAGGGAATGAAAAGAGCTGCTTTATAGCAGAGACTATAAATTTCAAGGTCAATCACAGCCAAAGGAGCCTTTGTGGAGTTATGGGATAAGCATTGGATTGCTAATAGAAAGGCAGT
>NW_006408653.1:9374704-9381517 GCF_000296735.1 Chrysochloris asiatica
CAGAACTGACTCAATGGCACTTAACAACAACAACAACATATAGTTAACCGTATGACTGTCAGATTCAATATAGCCAATACCAGATCATTTCAGTTCACTAATGTCTATGATTTTGATCTTCATGATTTATTTTATTTTGACGACTTTCAGTTTTCCTAGATTCATACTTCATACATCCACTTTCCGATTTTTAATGGACATTTACAGCTGTTTCTTTGAGTTGTGCCCCATCTGTAAATGAAGGTCTCAAAAGCTTTGCTCCATTCATGTCATTATGATCAACTCTGCTTTGAGGAGGCAGTGCTTCCCCAGTCAAAATTTAAGTGCCTTTAATCCTGAGGAGCTCATCTTCATTTAGTCAGCACTAAATCTGACAATGTTCTGCTGCTATTCATAAGGTTTTCTAGTCGCTAATCATTCCACCTCTCCTTCTTCCTAGTCTGTCTTAGCCTTAAACCTCAGCTGAAATCTATCCACCATGGGTGACCTTTGTATTTAAAATATCAGTGATATAGCTTCCAGCATCACAACAACAGGCAAGCAACCACAATATGACAAGCTGATAGATAAGTGGTAGAAGGAAGATTTGTTATTGTTGTTGTAAGTGCTGTTGAGTTAGTTCTGACTCATAGTGACCCTGTATAGGATTTCTAAGGAGCAGCTGGTGAGTTTGAATCGTGGACCTTGTACTTCAAGCTGACCTGTGGTCCAGCACTTTATCCCATAGTGCCACACCACAACCCAAGGAAGGGTTAGATATTTGTAAATGCATCTTTCAAAAGTGGATAGATATACGGGGAAGATATGTTGAGAAACAAAGATTTGCATTTTGATATTGTTGTTTAATATAAGGTTCTATGATTTTGTAGCAAAAAAAAAATTTCCCCCCCAGCATAATGGGTTTATGTTTAATACAGTACTTCTTATCATGGAGGTGTTAATCAGTTAATAGATATAAAGGGTTTGTTTGTGTGTGTGAAAACAATATATCTTTTCTCCATTTCAATGTTCTATATAAAGTTTTTAACATTAAATTATTTCCCCATTTCAATATTAGATGCATTGAATAAATTTTTAAAAACTTCCTTTTTTCCCAGAGAAATAAAGCTTTCCCTTTTGATGCACCACACTTGATACATAAGTACAATATTAATTTGGATATAACAAAGCACAATTCAATAAACAATGGAGAAAGACTCCTCAGTGATATAGGAGGCAGCAATTATAACCAAACAATGGTGATTTCCCAGGATGCTGCACGAGGGATTCCTGCTTCCTACAGCATGAGCTCTGAGACTTCTAAAGCCAATTTCAGTCATCGTATTTCTTTCACTTTCTATCTAATCATCAAATACAAACATACTAGTATATTCTTAAAGCTAAAAGAGCATTTCCCCCCTTCTGACATATATTAATGAGCTTGAGGACTAAGGTGCACCTGACCTAAGCCATGGTATTTTCAATAGCCTCATATGGATGTGAAAGCTGTACAGTGAATAAGGAAGAGCGTAGAAGAATTGATGCATTTGACTTATGGTGTTGGAGGAGAATATTGAAAGTGCCATGGGCTCCAAAAGAACCAATAGATCCGTTTTGAAAGAAGTTCAGCCAGAGTGTTCCTTGGAAGCCAAACTTCATCTTTCATATTTTGGACATATTGTCAGGAGGGGCCAGGCGCTGGAGAAGGATAGCATGTTTGGTAAGTTGTAGGGTCAGAGATAAAGAGGAAGACCCCCAGTGAGATGGATTGGTCAAGTGGCAGCATCAATGGACTCAAGCGTGGCAACAGTAGTGAGGTTGGCTCAGAATTGGGCAGTGTATCGTTCTGCTGTGCATAAGGTCACTATAAGTCGGTACCAACTTGATGGCACCCAACACAACAACAAAGTGTTCCCACTTACAAGGAAAACATCCTAAAAGGTGAAAAGACTCTATTTACAATCTATTTCTTGGGAACTTCCAGACATCAAAGTGCAATTTTAACTTCAATAGTAAAAAGGGCTTCAGGGTGAGTTCTGATTCAGGAGGGCCTTCAGAGTCACATCTGTTTATTTCTCTTTCGTGCATAAACCCCTAAATAGGCACAAATGCCTGTGATGCTAAGAGCCACACCTAACAAGAGAGCAATTGCATCTCCTGCTTCAACTGCTTCAACAACAGGCAGCACCAAAAGCAATAAAATCAGGACTAACAGCAACTGTTAAGGTCAGCAGTTCGAAACTACCAGGCGCTCCGTAGGAAAAAAAAAATGAGGCGTTCTGCTCCTGTAAAGATTTACAGCCTCGGAAACCCTGTACAGGGTCGCTATGGGTTGAAAACGACTCGACGGCACTTAACAACAACAGCAACTGTGTGGAAACTGAAATCATAATGCTAGATACTTGAGGTGAATGGATCTTGAGGGCTGATGGTCCCAAAATAAAAGGGGTGTATACAGAAGTCTATCTGATTTAAAAATTCTCCGTTGTTGGAGATCCAGACACTGAGGTTAAGAGGTTCCATGTGACACTGCCTTCCATGAAGCAGCCATTACAGGAAGCTGTAGCAAAAGTTTTTGAGTAATCCTCATATCATTATAATCCCCTTACTCCATTATTGTTATTGTTGTTAAGTATCACTGAGTCAGTTCCAATTCATAGGGACCCTATACAAGGTCTCTTCATTATTAGGAGAAGTAAATCCTTAGGAACAAGCCATTAATTAATCCATTAATTAATTCAAAAAGTATTAATGAAGCCATTGTTTTGTGCCAGCAAAATTAATCAAAAAGGAAAGGAAATGAGATTTTAGGATTATTGCATAATGTTTGGCTGTGATGTCGATGCTCTTTTGTGAAGACTTACATCTATTTCTTTCACTAACAGGATCCAACAGAATGGTCAAATATCTGATATGACCATGTGAATTGTATGAATTTTCAAATTATTATATATAGTATACTATTGGCCAAAGTAATTATCACAAAGTACTTATCAACAAAATACATATAGTTCCTACTTTTATATATCTAGTCATCTAGAAGCAAAGATAGAAAATAAGTTGCAAAAGCATATAGAACATAATTACTAACTATGGTGAGTTGCCTAGGCATGCTTAGTAAATGTGAAAGGGTAAGAGAGAACCACAGGAAAAGCTGCATTGAATTAAATGGGCAGGAAAGGCTTCCTTAATAAGGTTACATATAAACAAAAGATTATGGAGCCCTGGAGAAAATAGAGCCAGCGATTGGGATTGGAGGTAATGTTTCAGGCAAAAGGAATGATGTGTGCAAAGACTCTAAGCCTGAAAATTTCTTGATATTTTGAGAATCAGACAATACAATTTTTAAAAGCCAGTGAGTCTGAATATAGTGAATAGAAAGAAGATGGCAAGATATAAACTTGGAAAAATAGTCAGGGATAAGATCATTCAGGACTTTGTAGACCTAGCTAAAGAGTTAATTAATTCTAATTGCACTGGAGTCCACCCACAAAATTTAATTAGTAAGAAACCTGATATATATTTTACATATTTAAGACAACCCTTAAAATGGTACAACTACTTTGGGAAAATATTCCTCACTAGTTGGAATACACAGAAATCAAATGTCCATGATATTCTGTGGGAAGAGACAGTGGAAAAGCTCCATATCATCAGCCCAAGCAAAACCAGGGCACCCTGTGAATTTGCTCATACACAAATTCAGGCTGAAGTTGAAGAAAATTTAAGCAAGTCCACGAGAGCCTAAATATGACATTAAACATATCTTACCTGAATTTAGGTATCATCTCAAGAACATATTAGATGCATTAGACACTAATGACTGAAAAAGACCAGAAGAATTGTGGGGGTTGACATCAATAACATCATACAGGAAGTTGTTAATGAACAAAAGTTCATTAAGAAGACAAGAAAGAAGGAAAAGAACAAAATGGATGTCAGAAGAGACTATGAAACTTGCTCACCTGCATAGAGATGCAAAAGCAAATGACGAAAGTGAGAAGGCAAAAGATCTGAACAGAAATTTTCAAAGGGTAGTTCAAGAAGACAAAGCCAAGTATTATTATGAAATGTTCAAAGATGTGGAGTTAGAAAACCAAAAGTGAAGAACATTTCTTGAATTGAAAGAACTGAAAAAAAAATGTAAGCCTTGACTTGCAATATTGAAGCGTTCTATGAGCAAAATGTTGAATGATGCAGAAAGCATCAAAAGAAGTTGGAAAGAATACACAGTCACTGTACCAAAAAGAAATGGTCAATGCTCAACTATTCCAAGAGGCAGCAAATGATCAAGAGCCAATGCTACTTAAGGAAGAAGCCCAAGGTGCCACAAAGCCATTGGCAAAGGATAAGACTCTGGGAATTGATGGAATACAAATAGAAATCTTTCAACAAGCTGATGCAGCACTGGAGGCACTCATTCAATGATGCCAAGAAATTTGTAAGACAATTACCTGACCAACTGATTGGAAGAGATCTGTATTTGAGCCCCTTTCAAAGAGAGGTTACCCAATGGAACGTGGAGATTATTGGACAATATCATTAATATCACATTCAAGTAAACTTTTGCAACAGATAATTCAAAAATGGCTATAATAGAAAATTGACAGGGAACTGCCAGATTCAATTTAGAATCAGAAGTGGACTTGGAATGAGACACATCATTGCTGACGTAAGACAGATCTTGGCTGGAAAATATAACTGCCCCTTGGGTTTTCAAGGCTGTAAATCTTTATGAAGCAGACAGCCCTAATTTTTTTTCCAAGAGCAGTTGGTGGATTTGAACCACATATCTTTTAGTTACCAGCTGAGTGCTAAAATCACTGTGCCACCAGGAACCCTGGAAAACTGATAGGTTTAAAGATTCATTCTTTTATATAAATTCAGTAGGATTAACATCAAACAGTGGTAAACTAGTGTAATGGAATTGTCAAAGATGCAAGATACATATATGTATTTGTCTGTTTTGTTTTTTACAGAGATATCATTGGTTTTGCAAATAAAACAAGTACACAAAACCCAATCTCTCTATATTTTGTCTGAGCAGTCAGTTTGGGTGACTTTAGATCTATTTAGGAGTGAAATTACAAAAGGGTAACATCTACTTCAGCATTTTGTGATTAAGTATTTCATGATCACCAGCAAGGATTTTTTAAAACTTTGGGTTTTGTTTTCAAATCTAGGTCATGATGAATTCAAAGAAGGTTATCATCTAGAAATTGTAGAATTATAACAGTGAGTACTAACTGATAAGGGATGCCATGGATGGGGTAAAGGGCAGAGATATAATTTTAAAGGCAGAGTCATAGAATTGAAAGAATGTATGAACATTTCTTCCAGAATTAAACATCTGATTATTTTAATCCTGAAATTCATGAAATCAAACACTTGTGATATGAGAAATGGGAGTCCTTACAGTATTTTGGCTGTCAGACTTCCTTTCATACCCATGGGACTAGAGGAGTATCTACCAGAGACAGCTGCAGTAATGTATTTGGTAGCTACAGCTGACGCTGAATAGGGTGGATCAAGCCATGGCACAGGCCAATGCAGCTGTCTAGTGTTCATGTTAGGGACTAGGATGGGACATTAGTAATGGAATGTTTAAGACGCATGAACAGTAATGATTTTTAGAAGCAGCATTGTTAAAACAAATTCCAAGTACATAAAACCACTATAAAATAAAATGACAAGTTCTGTTTTAATGAAAAAGAGTTCTCTTGCCCATGCCACTTAAGGTCATGTTATTAATGTTAGATTTATATGCTGTATATCATTTTGAAAACTTGTAGTGATGCTTTACAGGAGAAAGATGAGGCTTCCTGCTCCCATAAACATTTAAAGCCTCAGAAACCTATACAAGGGTCCAAAGAGTCAGAACTGACTTGACGGTACTAAACACCAACATAACAGTGTTTTAAACTATAACTTACCTTTATGAGACACTTGTCTTGTTTCGTGTAATTGTATCTAAGTCATCAGGTTCATTGAAACTTATTCTTTCAGAAAATAATCAAAGAACACATCCTGTTTCTAAGACTCCAGAAGTCTTACAATCATGACTCACTGATCTTGTGATAGTTTCAGCAAGATTTCTATTCATACAATCTGTATAATATTTGAGTACAAACTACTTTTTTTTATAAGATCTATGTATTTTGACATAATCATCAACCAATAAATTTTTTTTTTCAAAATTCCTGATGCAATAATATTTCTGACTCTTGCTGTTTTTGTTAAGTGCCTTTGAGTTGATTCTGACTCATAGCAACCCTGTATAAGGTTTCAGAGGCTTTAAATATTCTCAGGAGCAGAAAGCCTCATCTTTCTCCCTGGGAGCGACTGGAGGCTTGAACCACAGACCTTGTGAACTGCAATCCAGTGCTTATTGTATGGAGTCACCTTGCTCCCTCATAACCTTATTGTTATGGTTGTTATGTGCTGTTGAGTCAGTTTTGACTCATAGCGACCC
This sequence comes from Chrysochloris asiatica, assembly GCF_000296735.1. Lineage (NCBI taxonomy): Eukaryota > Metazoa > Chordata > Mammalia > Afrosoricida > Chrysochloridae > Chrysochloris > Chrysochloris asiatica. The sequence goes on from NW_006408653.1 coordinate 9,381,156, forward strand.
TATATAGAGCTTCTAAGGCCTTGAATCTTTGAGGAAGCAGAAAACCTCAACTTTCTCCTGAGGAGTGGCTGGCAGGCTTGAACCATGGACCTTGTGGTTCACAGTTCAATGCTTATCGCATGGAGCCACCACCCACAAGTAACCCTGTAAGACAAAGTATAGCTGTCTCAGATCCTTGCGGAAGCAGACAGCCTCATCTTTCTCCCGATGAGTGTTACTGGGTTTGAACTCCTCACCTTATAGTCTGCAACTAAGTACTTTAACCACTATACCACCAATAATTATTTATGTTGTTGTTGTTGTTATTAGGTTCCATCGAGTCGGCACCAACCCATAGCGACCTTATGCACAGCAGAACAAAA
>NW_006408653.1:9388487-9395262 GCF_000296735.1 Chrysochloris asiatica
AAAAAAAAAAAGAGGTATTCGACTTAGAAGGCTAAACATTGAGCTGTTAAGTGCAAGGTTGGTAGCTCAAACTCAACAGCTACTCCTCAGAAACCCTACACAGGGGGTTGATTTGAGTAAAAGAGCCGAATATAAAATTTCAAAGGGCAGCTCAAGAAGACAAAGTCAAGTATTGTAATGTAATGCAAAGACCTGAAGTTAGAAGACCAACCATGAAGAACATGTTCAGCATTTCTTAAGCTGAAATAACTGAAGAAAAAAATTCAAGTCTTGAGTTGAAATAGTGAAGGATTCTAAGGATGAAATATTGATGCAGAAAACATTAAAAGAAGATGGAAGAAATATACAGAGTTACTGTATCAAAAAAAGTGGTCAGTGCTCAACCATTTTAAGAGGTAGCATAAGATTAAGAACCAATGGGACTGAAGGTAGAAGTCCAAACTGCACAGGCATTAGCAAAAAGCAAGGCTCTATAACCAGACAGATCACAAATTGAAATATTTCAAAAAACTGATGCAGCACTGGAGATACAGACTCATCTATGCCACACAATTTGGAAAACAAGTACCTGAGCAACCAATTGTAAGAGATCTGTATTCGTGCCCATTCCAAAGAAAGTGACACAATGGAATGTGGAAATCATTAGATGGTTAATCATTAATATCACAAGCAAGTAATATTTTGCTGCAGATAATTAAAAAATAGCTGCAATAGCACATTGTTATGGAGCTGCCAAACATTTGAGCTAGATTCAGAAGAGTACTGTCATTGCTGATATCAGATTGATCTTGGCTGAATACCAGAAATATATTTACTTGTGCTTTATATTGAGTACACAAAGGTTTTAAACTGTGTGGATCATGACAAGCTATGGATAACATTGTGAAAAACAGGTATTTTAGAACAGTTAATTGTGTTCAGGAGTCTTGGTGTGGCACTGTGGGTTAATGCAGTAGAGTGCAAGGTCAGTTTGAACTGCAAGGTTGGGGGTTTAAGCTCACCAAAACTCCATACAGGGCTGCTGTGAGTTGGAACTGACTTGACAGCACTTAATAACAACTGTGCCCATGAGGAACCTGTTCATAGACCAAGGGACAGTCTTTAGAAATAACAAGGGGATACTGAATGTCTTAAAAGCAGCAAAGGTGTGTGCCAGGGTTGTATTCTTTTCTCATATTTATTTAATCCATATGCTGAGTAAATAATCTGAGAAAATGTATTATATGAAGAAGAATGTGAAATCAGGATTGGAGGGAGACTCATTAACAACTGGTCACATGCAGATGATACAACCTTGCTTTCTGAAAGCAAAGAGGAGTTAAAATGCTTGCTGATGAAGATCAGTGACTATACAGCCTTCAGTATGGGTTGCAGGTCAATGTAAATAAAGCAAAAATCCTCACCATTGGATCAATGAATAACATGATAAATGGAGAAAAAAATTGAAGTTGTCGAAGACTTCAAAGTGCTTGGATCCACAATCAACACACATGAAGCAGCAGTGAAGAAACCAAATTACATATTGCATTAGGCAAATCTGCTGCATAAGATCTCTTTAAAGTGTTCAAGAGCAAAGATGTCAGTTTGAGGACAAAGGTGTACCTGACCCAAGGCATGGCATTTTCAATTGTTTCATATATTTGTGAAAGATGGACAGGGAATACAGAAGAGCATGGAAGAATTGATGAGTTTGAGTCATGGTGTTGGGAAAGAATATTGAAAGTAGAGTGGACTGCTAGAAGAACCAACAAATTTGTCTTGGAAGAAATACAGCCAGACTCCTCCTTAGAAACCACAATGGGGAGACTTGGTCTCAAATACTTCAGACCTCAGGAGGTACCAAGGAGCTCTAGTAGTGTAGTGAGTTATGAGCTGAACTGCTAACCTCAAGGTCAGCAGTTTGAACTACCAACTGCTTCATGGAGAAAGATGAGGCTTTCTGTTCTTATAAAGATTCACACCAGCGGACACCCTATACATGATTGCTGTGAGTTATAACCCACTCAATGGCATATAACCACCACCACCACCATCAGGAAATAACAGTCCCTGGAGAAGGATATCACGATTGGTAAAGTGGAGGATGAGTGAAAAAGAGAAAGACCCCCCAAAGAGATGGATTGGCACTGTGGCAACAACGTGGTTCTGTCAGGCATCCGTGGCTGCTCTGATCCTTCCCCCGCTTGGTCTCTTCCAAGGTGGTGGCTCCCAGAGCAGCTGAGTTTCTTGAATTAGGGCTCAATCATAACAATAGTTGTGAGGCTGTTGTAGGACCCGGTATGTTTCCTTCTGTTGTGCATAGGGTAGCTATGAGTTGGAACCGGCTCCACAGCGCCTAAGGATAACAACAGACTGGAAGGCAATTAGCAACAAAAGGGAGGAAATAGTAGTAATGAAACCCCAGAGTACATAGGCCACAAACTGTTGTTGGTCTTGTTATATGCCCTCAAGTAGGTTCCAATTCATAAGGACTCTATATAGAGTATCTGAGGAGCTACTGGTGAGTTTGCACTGCAGAATTTATCCTATGTACCAGAACTCCAGGGGACTCACTGCCTGTAATTGAAATCGATAAAAGTGCTGAAATGAGTTCTAGTTCTCAAAGTGGTGTCTCTTCAGCCAATAATTAATGTCATTAACATGGGTTCTGGTCTGGTGCTGTAGGATTAGCACTGGACTTTTAACCACAAGGTCAGAGGTTCAAACCCAACAGCCACTCCTAGAAAACCCTATACAGATCACTATGAGTTGGAACCAACACTGTGGACTCAGTGGATCTTTTCTGATGAAAAAATACAGATTTTTATGTGAATCCATTTTTTAAAAAATCTTAATAAATGCAAAGAGAAAGAGTGGCTGGGGAATATTCCACAGACTCTGCAATATCAGCTTGCTGTCAGGTAGCACATATCTGCAAGGGGCGGATGAGCACTGTGAAGAAAGCCAAAGGGAAAAACAGGTGAAGATGGGAACATACAGGACAAATTCTACCAAGTGAAGTGTTCCAAAATACCACTTTATTTTGACTTATGCGAGTTCATCACCAGCAGTAAATACATAACTCATCAAACATCACTTGAAAATAAAACTCCTTATTTATTCATGTACTATTTTATTATTTATTAGTTATTACATAGCTCAAGTGCATTTAGGTACTTTGTGGTTCTGGGCAGGCCCAGGGACAGATTTTACTCTCTCCTGTTAGGGTCAGAGCAGGAATCTAACAGTCACTCTAACTGCACCCCAACACCTGGCACTTGAATCAACAATTCCTGGAAACTGAGTCCAGCACACCTTCTGAGAAACAGAGTAATTGCTAGACCATTAAAATGGGTGCAAAATATATGCTACTTAGACCCTGCCACCAATCAAAATTATTCTTGTGGGAAATGAGCCCAAAACTCTATGGTGGTAGTGGTGTGTGTGGAGGCAGTTCCAACTCATAACGACCCTGCATGGGATTTCCGAGGCTGTAAACCTTTATGGGAGCAGAAACCTTATCTTTCTACAGCAAATCGGGTGGTAGTTTCGAACTACTGACCTTGAGGTTAGCAAGCCAACCTCTCTCTCACTCCCGCTTTTACTCTTCTGAGAAGCATAGCTAAATAAAACCTTGTTTGCTACGTGCTGCTTTTTATCCGTGTGTGCTGTTTGTGCCAACCTCAAGTGGATCTTGCTAGACTTGCAGAAGTCATCTGGTCCATCTGGAGTCCTGCGTGGTGCTATAGGATAAGCATTGGGTCTCAAGGTCAGTTTGAGAGATCAAGGTGGACAATTCAAATGCACCAACCACTCCTCTGAAACTCTATACAGGCTTGCTATGAGTTGGAACTGACTTGATGGCACTTAACAACAACAATAGTGGTGGTGGTGGTGGGGTGTCACGGGGTAGGAGCTGAGGTGGGGGGAGAAGGCACAATCTGAGAGCCTTGCCTTTGACGGAAAGTAAAGCCTATTAGGCCTAGGTACTCCAGCAAACTCGGGAAGGTTAAATTGCCTAGCTTCCCTACGATCCTGAGGAGGAGAAAACTGTTCCCCTGAGTTCTAGGGAAGGCGGTCTCAAATCCGAAGTTCCGCTTGCCACCATAAGTGCTTCCTGTTTGGTAACTAAGGGCGCGTGACGGTTGCTAGGGCTCCGGTGTAAACTACAGAGGAGTTTAGCGGGTGTGTAGGATTAACTCGGATTGCTAGGCGGTTCCAGGAGGCGAATATTTCTGCTGCACCGAGTCTAGGATCCCTTATGCATTTACCATCATGAGCAGTGAATTTTTGGCGGAGCTGCAGTGGGAGGATGGGTTCGCCATCCCGGTGGCGAACGAAGAGAACAAGCTTCTGGAAGATCAAGTAAGGGTCTAGAGGAGTTGAGGAAAGGAGGAGGGACTGTGGAGAGGCGTTTTCTAGTTTTCTGGAATACTTTAGCGCTTTCATTTCTTTCTCCTCCTCTAATTATGTCTCTTGTAGATCTGACGCTCCCTTTCTCCCAAACTCTCTCCCTACCCTTACCTGCCTTTTTTGGTACTTGACGGCCGCGGAAACCCTGTACAGGATCGCTATGAGTCGGAATCGACTCCATGGCACATAACAACAACAAAGCAATTGCTTTGGTGTGGCGCTGTAGGATAAGCACTGGACTACTAACCGCATGTTGGGCGGTTCAAATCCGTCAGCCGTTCCTCCGAAACCCTATACAGGGTCGCTTTGAGTGGGAACCGACTCGACAGCACTTAGAAACAACCAGTAGTTGTTCAAACCCACCAGCCGCCCCTCGAAAACACTATCTGTATAGGCTCTCGATGAGTCGGAACACAGGATACTACTTAACAACAAGAAGAAGCAGTTGTTAAAAATATTTAAACAGTAATTGATTTTCAATGCTGCAAAGCCTCACCATTGCTCCTGTTGTCTTTCCAACTCCACCTACTCATTTCTAGCCTATTGGGGCTGCAGAGAAATGACTGGTTTCCGCACCCACTTTTCCCTTCCTCAGAAATGGATTTCCTAAGGTATGCATAGCAATAGTATTTGTTTATGAACAACAAAACACTTTTTGACTGACACTTTTTAAGTTTCTGATTCTGATATTTAAAACTAAAGGTAACGAGATATTTTCAAAAGGAACGTTATGATAAGGTAAAATGCGCACTTGACAGCTTTTAAAAGTGAGGATTAAGGTACTGCATAATGATATAAAATATTTGACGTTGTAAGGAAGTTTTATTTGAAACCACTTTATTAGTTGTTGAGAAAAATGTGCAACCGATCAGCAGGCTTTGAAAAAGCTATGGATGGCAGTGCTGCTAAAGTTCCACCATATGATCTTTTGTGGAAGAGTTCAAAAACAGATGATGTTTACATTATTTTATAGAAGAGAAACTTTTCTCTCTTGTGAAAAATGAATAACAAAAATCTTTTGACTATTTTTTTAAAGAGAGTGGAAACATTTTTCAAAAAATTCTGACTTTTTTGTTGTTAAGTACGGGCAAGTTGGTCCTGACTCATAGTGACTCTGTAAAGGATTTCCGAGGAATGATTAGTGGGTTTGAACCAAAGACCTTAGAGTTAGCAGTCCAGTGCTTATCTTAAAGCACCATAACAGGACCCCAATTTACTCATGTCTAATTTAGAAGGCTGATTTTTTGTGTGTGTGTGGTCAAGGAAGTGTAACATAGGAAAATATGCGATAACACTGAGAATGAGGAATAATAATAGTGAGAATTCAGCCTTGAGTTCAGAGCTGACAGTGAGTCTATTTTGTCTGTAAAATGGAGATATTTAAATCAGTACCTCATGGGCTTGCTATAAAGCTCTAAGGAATTAATGTAGGTGAAAGTTCCATTTTAGGATTCATTTTTAGTATTATTACTATTATGTTTGCCTCACAGGATTATATATATATGTATATATATATAATTACTTATATTACTATTACCTTATAATAGTTATAATGATTACCTTATATTCCATTAACTCTTCCCTCCATTTAAGATAGTCTATTTTATCCTGTAATCTACCTGACCTTCCCACCACCTGGATCCTCTGTTCCTCTGTGTTTACCTTCTTTCACATTGGAATTGTTTTGATCATAGACTGACTTCCCAGATCCTCTGTTCTTATAATTTTATTCTGTTCTTGACTCTTCCATTTGTTGATTTAGTTCAGGGTGATGCTGCCATGTACTTCATTCTCTGGTTGTTGCCTGTTCTTGTTGGTTCTCAGTCCACAGAACTTCTTTTAGGATGTTTTTCATAGCAGGGTTGGTGTTTGCAAAATCCCTTAGCTTCTGTTTATCCTGGAATGTTTTGATTACACCATCGTATTTGATTGACAGCTTTGTTGGGTAGAGGATTCTTGGTTGGCAGTATTTTTCTTTCAGGGCTTTATATATGTCTCCCCATTGCCTTCTTGCCTGCATAGTTTCTGTTGAGAGATCCAAGCTTAATCTGATTTGCTTGCCTTTATATATTACACTTCTCTTTTCCCTAGCTGCTCTCAGGATTCTGTCCTTATCTTTGATTTTGGAAAGCTTGATTAGTATATCTTGGTGATTTTCTATTAGGGTCTATTCTTCCTTGGGGTTCGTTGAGCTTCTTGAATGCTTATCTTTTCACTTTTCAGGATGTTAGTGAAGTTTTATTCCAGAATCTCTTCAACTATCTCCTCTGTGGATTTGTGTGATTCTTCCTGTTCTGGAATGCTGATAATTCTTAAGTTATTCCTCTTCATGCTGTCCAACATGAATCTTAGGCCTTCTTCAGTTTTTTTTTTTTTTTTTTTT
>NW_006408653.1:9395362-9395921 GCF_000296735.1 Chrysochloris asiatica
TTGATGCAAAAAGAATGAAGTCCTTGACAACTTCAGTCTTTTCTCCGTTGATCAAAATGTTGTTTATTGATCCAGTGGTGAGGATTTTTGTTTTCTTTACATTGAGATGTAATCCATAACGAAGGCTGTGCTCTTTCATCTTCATCAGTAAGTATTACAAGTCCTCGTCACTTTCAGCAAGCAAGGTTGTATCATCTGCATATTGCAGGTTGTTAATGAGTCTTCCTTCAATCCTGATGCCACGTTTCTCTTCATAGAACCCAGCTTCTCAGATTATTTGCTCAGCATTACAGGTTGAATAAGTATGGTGAGAATACAACCTTGTCGTACATCTTTGTTAATTTTAAAACATTCAGTGTTCCCATGTTCTGTTCGAACAACAGGTACAAATTCCTCATGAGCACAATAAAGAGTTCTGGAATACTCATATTTCGCAATGTTGTCCATAGCTTGTCATAACCCACACAAACGAAAGCCTTTGCATAGTCAATAAAGCACAGGTAAACATCTTTCTGATATTCTCTGCTTTCAGCCAAGATCCATTGGACATCAGCAACGA
>NW_006408653.1:9398964-9405597 GCF_000296735.1 Chrysochloris asiatica
ACAAAAAAAAAAAAAAAAAAGAGTGTCCACAACTTTATCTGCGTGGTTCTGTCAGGCATCCATGGCTGCTCTGATCCTTCCCCTGCTTGGTCTTTCCCAAGGTGGTGGCTTCAGGAGCAGCTGAGTTTCTTGAATTAGAAAGCAATGAATTTCTTTCTTCTGCTACAAATTCCCCTAGCTATAAGCCTTCCAACCTTCTAAATATTCCTTTATATGTGGTTCAGAGTCCTGGCACCATCCCCTGAGCCTGTTTGGTCCTATATTCTGTGTTGTTGCTGACGGAGCTCCTCACTGCACTTCTACCCAATCCACCATCTTGTTTGTTCTCTACTTTCTTCTTGTGTGATGTTCTTGATATCATTCCACATCTCTTCTGTCTAATGCATTAGTGTCTAATGCATCAAATCTGTTCTTGAGTTGATCTCTAAATCCAGGTGGGATATGTTCAAGATTATATTTTTGCTCTCGTGGATTATTTTCATTTTCCCCAGTTTCAGCCTGAACTTGTATATAAGCGGTTGGTGGTCAGTTATACAGTTTGCCCTTGGCCTTGTTTTGGCTTATGATAGGGAGCTTTTCCACCATTTTCTTTCCACTAAATTTCCAGATTTAGTTAATTGTATTTCTCTGTATTTCATCTTCTGATGTCCATGTATATAGTCATCTATTATGTTGTTTAAAATGAGAATTTGCAATGAAGAAGTCATCGGTCTTGCAGAATTTGGCCATGTGATCGCCAGCATCATTTCTTTCATCAACACCATATTTTCCAGTGATTGATCCTTCCTCTTTGTTTCCAACATTTGCAGTCCAATCACTAGTAATTATCAATGCATCTTGATAGTATTTTTGATCAATTTCAGACTGTAGAAGCTTGTAGAATTCTTCAGTTTCATCATCACTGGCTTTAGTGGTTGGTGTTTGAATTTGAATAATGGTTGTATTAACAGGTCTTCCCTGTAGGTGTATGGCTATATCCTATCACAGACAGCATTGTACTTTTAAGGAATATCTTGAAATGTTCTTTTTGATTACTAATGTGATACTACTGGTCTTCAATTTGTCATTCCTAGCATAGTAAATCATGTGACTGTCAGATTCAAAATGGTCAATACCAGTCCATTTTAGCTCATTAATGCATAGGATATTGATCTTTATACATTCCAACTCATTTTTGATAATTTCCCATTTCCTCGATTCATACTATGTGCATTCCATGTTCTAATTGCTAATGGATGTTTATAGCTGTTTCTCCTCATTTTGAGTTTTGCCACTTCATCAAATGAAGGTTCCAGAAATTTTACTCCATTCACATCATCATTATAAACACACTTTGAGGAGACAGTTCGTCACCAGTATTTTGAGTGTCTTCCAACCTTAGGGGCTCATCTTCCAGCATTATATCTGACAATATTCTTGTGCTCTTCATCATGTTTCAGTATTCAATATTTCATTGCTATTCATAAGATTTACTAAATATTCAGAAATAGTCTGTCTCTCCTTCTTCTTATTCTGGAAGCATACTGAAACCTGTCCACCATGGGTGGCCTTGCTGGTATTTACAATACCAGTAGCATAGCTTCCCGAATTATGACAACATGCAAAGCACCACAGTGCAAGAAACTGACAGATATATATTAGCTATTTTAATTTAAAAAATATATACAGCATTAAGAAGAAAAAAAACTGAGAGTCATAATATTTTTATCTGAATAAACTTTGACATTATAAAAGGAACTTTTAAATCTAGGACATTGAAGCATTACAGAAGGGTACAATTTTTTTTTTTTTTTTAATATATTATGTTCTTTCATAAAGTTTTCCAATGTTGTGCATACAAATGACAATAATGCCATTAGACAAACATTCCATACATCTTGATGTACATGAATACAGATAGAAGAGACAAACAAATAGAATCCCACTGAAACCCTATACAGTGTCGCTATGGGCTGGAACCGATTTGATGGCATTTAACAGCAGCAACAACAAATAAGTACTTATGAATCTTGGTGTGGTGATATGGGATAAACATTGAACTGATAACCCTAATGTTGGCAGTTCAAATTCACTCGTCACTCATTGGGAACCCTATATACTATGGTTTGGAACCATCTCGATGTCACTTAACAACAACAACAATATAAGTGCATGCTGGTTTTAACACTAAATATTTAATTTTACTTGTGCTTAAAGAAGAAAAGGGATTGTTTAATTTTATTTAAGAATTATTTGATCTCAAAAGTTATTAATTGTTAAACAAATTCCTCTAAGATTAAGAAAAACTACTTAGAATTTGTAAACAATTAAATTATTTTATTTGAAAACTCTTTACTTCTATTTTAAATAGTGTTGCTTGATTCTCTGCTCTCAGAGATGATTAATTTTGCATTCCTAACTTTTCTCTCCACCTTTTTCCCCTATCAAAAAAATAGCGGCCTATTTTTGTTTTCAAGATTTAATGTATTTGAATTCTATTCACTGTCCTCAATTTACCTTCCATGTTAAATCTTAGTTTTAGGTTCAAATTGATATGATAGTCCTCAATGCAACTTATACCCTTCTTATCCTGGTGTGGCGCTGTGGGATAAAGCACTGGACTACAAGGTTGGTGTGAACCACAAGGCTAGAGGTTCAAACTCACCAGCCGCTTCTTTGAAACCCTATATAGGATTGATATGAGTCAGAACCAACTTGGCGGCACTTAGCAACAAACAATATTTTGAGTTTTACTTTTTGATTGATCTTTTGATTGGCTAGATTTTATCCTCAAATGGTTATTTTGGGAAGGGTCCACTTTTAATTTCTTGCATCCTAAATTGCCAGTCAGCTTCAATGCATTGTCTACTTTAAGTTTATATTCCTTAAATCATAGTGTTAGATCTTCAAGATAGTAACTTCTCCCTGGGTTGTATTTTCTGAAGTCTTGTGTTTTCCAATATGGACTGATTTCTCCACAGGCTTATTTTTACAACTATGCACTTTTTGTTTTCCTTCAACTTATACTGACTTAAGGGTCTGTTCCTTAAATCATATGTTTTCTTCCTTGTATTATTCTTTTATTTGATAGAATACTTTTTTTTTTTTTTTTCCATACGAAGGATGTGTTGGAAGTAAACACTCTGAATGTTTGAGTGTCTGAAAATAATTTTATTTATTTTCATTGTTGTTAGGTGCCATCGAGTAGGTACCAACCCATAGTGACCTTACGCACAGCAGAATGAAACACTGCCCGTTTCCTGGGCCAACCTCACTACTGTTGCCACGCTTGAGTCCATCGATGCTGCCACTTGGCAAATCCATCTCATTGGGGGTCTTCCACTTTTTCTCTGACCCACCACCTTACTGAACAAGATATCCTTCTCCAGTGACTGGTCCCTCCTGACAATATATCCGAAGTATAAGAGATGAAGTTTAGCCATCTTGGCCTCCAAGGAGCATGCTGGCTGCACTTCTTCCAAAATGGATCTATTGGTTCTTTTGGCAGCCCATGGCACTTCCAGTATTTTCCTCCAACACCATAACTCAAATGCATCAGTTCTTCTACGGTCTTCCTTATTCACTGTCCAGCTTTCGCATGCATATGAGGTTATTGAAAATACCATGGCTTGAGTCATTGGCTGGGTAGAAGGTTTTAGGTTGAAAATATTTCCCCCCAGAATTTGGAAAGCACTCTTCCATTTTTTTATAGCAGTGTTATTAGTGAGTAACCTAATATTAGTGTGATTCTCATTTCTTTCCAGTAACTTTTTTTTTTTCTTTCTTTTTTTAAATATGTGGAAACTTTTAGGGTTTTGTTTAATTGTTGTTGTTGTTGTTGTTAAGTGCTGTCAAGTCAATTCTGACCCATAGCGGCCCTGTATAGGGTTTCCGAGGAGTGGCTGGTGAGCTTGAACCACCGATCTGATCTTGTGGTTCAAAAGACTTTGTAGTCCAGCACATTGACTCACAGTGCCACACCAGGACTCCTTGTTTAATCATTGTCACACTGTAATTATATAATGATGTGTCCAGGAATTGGTGTTTTTTTCATTGTGAGTACAATAAGTGTACCCATTATTGAAATTAAAACCTTTTATTTCCGAGTATTTAAAAATTATTAGTTAATACTTGTTGTTGTTAAGTACCGTGGAGTTGATTCCAACTCATAGAGACCCTGTACAGGGTTTCCGTGGCTGTAAATCTTTATGGGAGCAGAAAGCCTCATTTTCCCCTCGCGGAACAGCTGGTGGTTTCAACCTGCTGGTTTTGAGGTTGGCAGCCTTACTCAATGCTACCAGAGCTCCTTTTAGACCCCTCATTTTTATTTACCCTATTTGTGGCTCTCCTTTTTGTCAGATATTGTTGTTGCTGCTGTTGTTAAGTGCCATTGAGCTGGTTCCAACTCATAGTGACCCTGTATAGGATTTCTGAGGAGTGGATGGTGGGTTTGAACTGCTGACCTTGCAGTTAGCAGTCTACTGCTTATCCTTAAGAGCCACACCAGGACTCTCTTTAAAGTGGAAAGGCTCACTTATTGTCATGATGTTTTCGCAGTGCTGTAAGTTCTAGTGTGGACTCTTGGTGTAGTGCAGTAAAGTAAGCACTGGACTATAAACCATAAGGTCAGTAGTGCAAACCCACAAGTTCTCCGCAGAAACCTTATACAACGGGGGTGAGGAATCTTTTTTCTGCCAAGGGCCATTTGGATATTTATAACATCATTTTCTGGTATGGTGCTATAGGATAAGCACAGTACTGCTGGTAGCAAAGTCAGCGGTTCAAACCCACCAGCCACTCCTTAGAAACCCTTATACAGGGTCACTATGAGTTGGAACCGACTTGGTGGCACTTGACAACAACAACAATGGTCTTGTTTGGAGCCCTGGTGTGGTGCTGTTGGATAAGCAGTGGACTGCTAACCACTTGGTCGGCAGTTCAAACCCACCAGCCACGCCTCAGAAACCCTTTATAAGGTTGCTATGAGGCAGAACAGACATGACATTTAACAATGAGAACAACATGGCCTTGTTTTAGGAATACAGTGTAATTTCTAATCTCTCTTAGGGCGTGTGTATGTGTCGTCTGTCTTTGTGTGTGTTTAAATTTTGTTTTATGAATTGTCTGTTTTCTCTGTTATAGTTTTTGCTTTGCTTATCTTGGTATTCCTCACATGATGTAAGTTTTCAATAAATATTTAATTATCCGTACATGTTTTTTTATATTTAATAAAGAGATAATAAAATAATGCTTGTGAACTCTATTAGGGAAGTGCTTGTCAATTTCTGGAGAGTTGTTCATTTTTACTCATGTTTTTATTGCTCTGGGGACATTATGCAATGATCAAAGGCATGGTTGATGAAGAAATATAAAATGATCATAAAGCTGTAGGTACCAGCAAGACAACAACTAAGTATATATAAAAGTTGTTTATAAATATGAGGGGACTTCAAAAAGTCTGTGATGAATTCTATTATCTTTAATTCTATTTGTTCCATGAACTTGAAGCCCCCTTGTACAAGTTGTTGTTGTTGTTAAGTACTGTTGTACAATTAAACTTTGATAAAAATACAGTTATAATGGGATACTTCAATATATACTTGCTCAGAATTAGACAATACTAATAAATAAAATAAAGATATAAACAATAGCAGTAGAAATAATAAAGATGTAAAGGATATGGACAATAAAATAAAAAAATAAAAGCAGAGCATGTGCCCTTTAAATGGAGGATATATATTTTAAATATGTCCATAAAACGTTTGCAAAAGTGAATCATGTGCTTGACCAAAAATAAAGCCTTAATGCATTAATGCTGAAAGAGAAGTTTTGTAAGTTACAATCTCTTATCATCAGCTAATGTAATTTAAAATAAATAATAAAAGTATGATCCCACATATTAAAAACATAGAGAAGCTTTTTAGAAATATAGTCCTGAGTAGCTCTTATATTAAAGAAGAATGTTGTTGTTAGGTGCCATCAAGTCTGTACCTACTCTTAGCGACCCTATGCACAGCAGAACAAAACACTGCTCGATCCTGGGCTAGCCTCACTACTGTTGCCATGCTTGAGTCCCTCTATGCTGCCACTTGGCCAATTCATCTCGTTGGGGATCTCCCTCTTTTTCGCTGACCCTCCACCTTGCCAAACATGATATCCTTCTCCAACGAAAAATAGGAAGAGGAAAATGACATTTTAGAACATGGTTGGTTAAGTGCCATGAAGTTGGTTCAAACTCATAGCGACCCTATATATGGTTTCCGAGGCTATAAATCTTTACAGGAGCAGAAGCCTCATTCTCTCACAGAACAGCAGGTAGTTTCAAACTGCTGACCTTGAGGTTAGCAGTCCAACTCGTAACCACTATACTACCAGAGCTACTTTTTAGAACATAATGAGAGAAAATTTGTATATACCCAGATCCACGAGAAATAACAAAAATCTCACTTAAGAAAACAATTTTATCCTATTGCTGTCAGGTTAATTCTGACCCACAGCCACCCCATGTGATTGAGTAGAACTTACTTAGGCAGACTGCCTTATCTTTCTCCATCAGCGGCTGGTGGGTTTGAGCTGCTGAACTTGCAGTTACTAGGTGAACACTAAACCACTATGCCACCAGTGCGCCTAATAAAAAATTTTGAAAACTACAAA
>NW_006408653.1:9407556-9424330 GCF_000296735.1 Chrysochloris asiatica
AGGGCACTATGAGTCGGAACCGACTCCATGGCACATAACAACAACAGCAACATATATATTTTTACCCCAAAAAAGAAAGGCAAGAAAACAAGTTCTAAGCTCTTGAGAGTCAGTTCTATTTTGTGAGGCATAGACTAAATCTGTAGATTTTTTTTTATAGTGGCTCATGGAGGAGAAATAATGCCTGGTGTCCAACCACTATTCAAATTTCCATTTATGTTCTGTGTTTTTGTAACATCTTATTGCTGTACTCTTATTTCCCTTACTTACAGATCTTCTGATTTAATTATGGAATAGAATCTCATTTTTTCCCCTCTCAAAACACAGTGTGCACTGTATGGAAAAAAAATGCATTTTAGCAAGTGGATCCCTTCTTGCTGCTGCTGTAATTCTGAGAGAGATTTCTATTCTGTGCAGTACAGTGTAGAATTTCCACAGTAATCTCCCAATTGCAACACTATCTTATAACATTTAAAAATCAGTAGATTTTAGAAGTTCAGATGGACATGGAAAGAAGCAAAGTAAATGAACACATAATTTTCTTCTGATTTGAAGTCCTTCCATATGACAAAAACTGAGTGGCAATTTGGCTAATCAAAGTATTTATTACTTGCAGTTGTCCGTGCTTCAGACCGAAAAAAGAGACTTGCAAGATCAGCTGCGTGACTATGGAGATCGAATCAGCGCTATGACTGCTCACTTTAAGAATGTTAAACAGGAGTTTGCCTTTACACAGGTACAGTAATGTTGGAATTCATGTACATTACTCCTGGTGTGGCGCTGTAGGATCAGTACTGGACTGTGAACCACATGGTCAGCAGTTCAACCCCACCAGCTGCTTCTTTGAAATCTATACTGGGTCAGTATGAGTCTGAACCGACTCCATAGCACTTAACAATAGCAATATTATATGTAGTCATTGAACATTTTCAAGTACATATACAGCTATGATTTTTTTAGATAGAATAGGAAACACTAGCATAGCTCAACGATCATGAGCATGATCTTGAACCTTAAAATAGGCAGGATAAAAAGTTTTGAAGAACTACCCACTGTCACTAAATCCAAGCAAATTAAAGGGGAAAACACCATTCAAACAATCTAATGTAATATTGTTAAGTGCTGTCAAGTTGGTTCTGACTCACAGTGACCCTGAATAGGTTTCTGAGGCTGTAAATCTGTGTGGGAGCAGAAAGTCATCTTTCTCCTGGGGAACGACTGTGATTTGCAGTCCAGTGCTTATCCTACAGCGCCACCACACTAACAATAGTACTATGTTGTTGTTAAGTATCATCAAGTCGGTTCTGACTCATAGTGTGCCTGTATAGGGTTTCTAAGGAGTGATTAATGAGCTTGTGGTTCAAACCGACTTTGCAGTGCAGAGCATTAGCCCACAGCACCACACCAGGACTCCAATACAGTACTATATAAAGCAGAAAATATTGAGAAGTAAATAATGATGGCAGTGAGAAATGATAGCTGTTTTTAAATTTTTCAACACAACTCACTGGGGCCATTTTGAGTAGAAGCAAATAGTCTATACATTTGAGTAGCTTCCTAGGGCAGCATCGTGTTTGAGCATAGTTCAAGAATTGACATTTGTAATGACAATCCCGTGATAATAAAATCTTAAATTATATTTAAGAGGCTTTATTTAAAACAACAGGGAAATGTTAATCCAGTTCAGAAATGATTGTAACAAAATAATAAAAATTAAGACATGGAGTGATTAAGTAATTTTTTGTTTTATGGACAATCTCTTCATGTGTAGCACCCCACTCCCAGATGGTTCCCAGCAAACCATGGAGCTTGGCAAGTTTACTTCACTGCCATCTGAAATGACATTTTGTTTTTTGTAGAGCGTTTATCTTTCTGAGAAAAAGTAATTCTTAAAAATGAACAAAATTATATCTAAACCAATTTATAGTTCTATAAATAAGTAATTTCATGGTTTATATGTCTTAGTAGAAAGTTGCAAATATAATGAAACTCTGGGAAACAATACTCAGGATTCTAGAATCCTGATTTGTTTGTGTAATTGAACTTTTTAGAACAGTTTCTTTACCTTAGTTTTATAAAAACACTGAATTGCAGCGTTGAGACATAGATACTGTATGCATATCTCATTATAGTCAAGCTTGATAAAATAGGATAATAAAAACAAAAGACAATAACCTATTGCAATTTTTACAATGTTAATACTGTGTGATTAGCACTGTTTGTGTTAACACTGCAAGGTTGCTTTTAGCCAACAAGTGCTGAATTACAAAGTTAAGTTTTATACAATGGCATGAGTAGATGTTAATACATTTGAGGAAATATTTACAACTGTTAACGTTGAAATAATTATTTCAAAATTATCTCTTTAAATTAGAATATGTGATTAGTTCACATAATAATTCAATTTCCCTATTGTTTTTAACCAATTGAAAATAATTTTCAAATAAGCTATGAGTTAATAGTTTTTAAGTGTCACTTTATAAGCTTTGGTTTTCTTGTGTTTCGCTCAGTAAACATAATATCTAAAACCTGTTGAGAACCATATTTCCTAGTAAAGTCTATGAACTAACATTCTTATAAGTGAACAATACCAACTCCAAGGCAGTCACTAAGTCTAATGTGTTATAGGTTTCAGAGTAGTGGGATTAATAATAATATAATAATTTTTTCAGAAACTTATTGTTGAATAGATTATTATATTTTATAATGTTAAAAACTTAAAAGACTTTCTATCCTATTATTATTCTATAGTCTCTTTGCAAAGCCAGGGAGCATGAGATTGAAAGTGAAGAACATTTTAAGGCCATTGCTGAAAGAGAGTTGGGACGAGTGAAGGATGAAATCCAACGACTAGAAAATGAGATAGCTTCAATACGGGAGAAGAAGAATGATAAGGAAGTATGTATTGAAATGTTACTTAAAATTTTGTGCTACAACCCCCTCTTCCTTCACCAAGCAAGCATTGATTTTTGTGTATAGGAAAGACATTAGTTTCCTGTCATTTTCTTATGTTGTTTTATAGGACAATGAAATGAAAAAGCAACTGTGATTTGAATCAGGCAGTAATAAGAATGTTACATTTCTTTTCTTAGTTTTCATTCACGAACTACTTTGAGTTCCTTAGTCTGGTCAAAGCACCGTTCTAGATGCCTGTTATGAAATAGAAGGTATAGTTGGTTTGAGTAAGTGCTACATTTGTAAATGCCACAATTAAAAATTTGCTTTTTGTTTTGAATTTTATCTTTCATTAAAAATGTTTACCCTTCACATTATTTTACCAATATGGACTTGCAGCACTTCCCAATGAAGATCAAAGTCTATCGTTTTAGTATGAATTACACCTCAACATAAAGAAAACAGAAATTCACACAACTGGACCAATAAGCAACAAATGATAAATGGCAAAAAGGTTGAAGTTGCAAAGATTTCATTTTACTTGGATCCACAATTCATTGGAAGCAGAAGTCAAGACATCAAATGACATGTTGCATGGGCAAATCTGCTGCAAAATACCTCTTTAAAATGTCAAAAAGAGCCCTAGTGCAGTTTAATGCGCTGGACGGCAAGATTGGTTTAAATCGCAAGGTGTGTGGTTTAAGCTCACCAGCCACTCCTCGGAAACCACGTACAGGGTTGCTGTGAGTCAGAATCGACTTGACGGCACTTAACACCAACAAAAGTGTTGAAAACCAAAGATGTTACTTTGAAGACCAAGGGGTGCCTGACTCAAACCACGAGATTCCTTCATATGCATGCGAAAACTGTACGATGAATAATGAAGACTCAAAAAATTGATGCCTTTGAATTATGGTATTAGTGACAAATATTGAATATATCAGGGACTGCCACAAGAATAAGCAAATCTATGTTGGAAGAAGTACAGCCAGAATGCCCCTTAGAAAGACTGATGAGACAGTCATATTATCTAGAGAAGGAAGGACATCTTGGTTAGTAAAGTAGGGGTCAGTGAAAAAGAAGACCCTCAATGAGATAGATTGACACAGTAGCTACAACAATGAGCTCAAATTTAGCATTGATTGTGAGGATAGTGTATGACCCATTTTTTGGAAGTCAAGCTTTTCAGCCTCGGAGCCATATACAGGGTTACTATGACTCAGTAGCACACAACCACCACCATCACAAGGTTGCCAGACCTTTCTTGCAAGATGTCTCTGGGTACACTCGAACGGTCATTCTTTTGTTTAGCAGCTGAGTACATTCACCATTTGCAGCAACCAGGTACTCCAATATTAAACTGCTTTAAACCAATTTCTCTCTCATTTTCAGTTTAGTTAATTGATTTGTGGACTTTTTACAAATTATGATTACCAGCACCTTTTCTTTATATGTGCATATATGTAAGTGATGAGTCCTTGGGTGGCATAAAGGTTAGACTCTCAACTACAAGTAGTCCCCAACTTACAGTGCATTTGAGTTCTGACAAAAAGCACTTAAGACTGTTTTATTTGTTTGTTTGATACATCTTATCAGATAGGTACTACAGATCATGGGGTTTCAAAAAGTCCGTGGAAAAATTCCATCATCTTTTAATTCCATTTTCCTACTAAGCTTTTTAAGCCACCTTAGCTAATGCTGCAGTGCATAGTTTGATGAGTTTATTATTCTCAGATGCTGACTCATAGATGTTCAATGTAACGTTTTAATGTTCAAAACACTACAGGATAGTAGTGGTCTACATTGAATGTCGGGAGTCACAACGGATAGAAAGATAGACAATGTGAACCTGTAGCAACCTACAACAATTAAACTGCACATGTGCCTGACAACTCTGACTTCGTTGTTATGACACTGAAGCAAACTTCATTGTAGACCAAGCCTGGAGCATGATCGGATGTAGCATTTTGTACCATATGAAGTATCAGTTGTTAATCTGAACCAAGTTGTTCAAGTTTCTCAAACTGTAACCCCTGCACTGCTTGTATCCCAACAATCTGTCTAGCAGGAGAAGTTATTCCACTGAAAGTTCCAATCCAAAAACGGTAACAAAGGCTCTAGAAATGATATAAAGATGAAGATTAATAAGGCATATGACAATGAAAAGAAAGTTAGTGGAATAGCATGATAGGAAAAATAGTCATAGTTGACTGTTTCAACCGTTATTAACTGTAAGAAGATGATTTTGCGGCAGTAGGCATAAAATTATCAATTTTAACAAAGAAAGTCAGTTAAGGGCCAATCCATGGAATGGAGAAATTATTGATGATTTGGATCGAACAAATTCAGAAGAGGATTTATATGAGTTTATATGGTTTAAATGAGAATGCACAACCTTGTTTAAAACAAGAAGGAACAGCAAGACTGCTGTGAGCACTTGAATGCCAGTAAAGGCTGGTTTCATTGCTTCAAAAATGTGTACTGGACCAATAAATAACATCATGATAAATAGAGAAAAGGTTTAAGTTGTCAAAGATTTCATTTTATTTGGATCCACAATCAACCTTATGAAAGCAGAAGTCAAGAAATCAAACAGCATTTAGCATTGGGCAAATATGCTGCACAAGACCTCTTTATTTCAAGTGTTAAAGACCAAAGAGTTACCCTTGTAAGGGGTCCTGGTGGCACAGTGGTTAAAGAGCTTGACTGTTAACTGAAACCGTGATATTTTGAACCAGTCATCTGACATGGGAGAAAGATGTGACAATGTACTACCATAAAAAATTATAGCCTCAGGAATACTCTGGGGTAGTTCTACTCTGCTGTTTGGAGTCTCTATGAGTCTGAATTGACTCCATGGCAATGGGATTTTTTGGTTTTGATTTTGGTTGTACATAATGTCATAGTTTGTTTTAATATGTATGTTGTTGTTAAGTGCTGTCGAATCAGTTCCTACTCATAGCAACCCTATATAGGGTTTCTGAGGAGCCGCTGGTAGAGTGTGAACTGCTGACCTTGCAGCTCAAACCAACCTTGCAGTCCAGTGCTTATCCTACAGTGCCACACCAGGAATCCATCAATTGGAGCACGGTGGTTCCATAGATAAGCACTGAACTGTGAATCACACAGTCCATGGTTCAAGCCTGCCAGCTGCTCTGCGGGAGAAAGACAATTTTTTTCTCCTTCGAAGATTCAAAGCCTCAGAAAACCTATACAAGATCACTATGAGTGGGAATACACTCAGTGGCACTTAACAAAAACAACAATTTAATTTGTATGGTCATAGGAAATGTTTTATAATCTCTTTTTCTTTGGAAATTAGAACAGCATATTTAAAACTACTCAAAAATTGGACGGTCTGAAGTGTCAGATGAACTGGGACCAGCAGGCTCTGGAGGCCTGGTTAGAAGAATCAGCTCATAAAGACAGTGATGCCCTCACCCTTCAGAAATATGCACAACAAGACGATAATAAAATCAGGGTGAGAAATATAAGTTTTAACTGTTAAGGCTGTCTCTGAATCTGTAGTATGTCAACCTTTTTTCCTAATCTTGTTGTTGTTAAGTGTCATTGAGTCTGTTCTGATTCTAAGTGACCCTGTATAGAGTTTCCAAGGTGAAGCTGGTGAGCTTGAACCAGAGTACTTAAAACAGTAGCTCCTAAACTTTTTTTCCCTCAGAATCTAACAAAAGTAGGAATTCTTTATTTAGAAAAATGACTGTATTCTATTACCCAGAATTTTCTTCTGAAGTCCTTTGACCGTTTAGGAACTCAGAAACCTTAGGTTAAGAATCCTGATTTAGGGGGTTCTTGAAAGTATTTCAGAAAAGAAAGTGTCTATTTATAAATATTTTTAACTATTTTTGTCCAAATATATCGTGAATGTTGTATGTTATTTTTCTGATTTCTTACAGTGGTAGTAGTGATTATTTGATATATTATTCTGAGCACCACTTATAATCTGTTTATAAATAAATCTGGCAATGTTAATAAAATTATTATTAAAATATATTATTTTCTAGTAGGTTTTATACCAAATGTATTATTTTCAAAGAGCAACACTGGTAGTACAGAGGGTAAGCACTCAGCTGATAACTACAAGGTCAGTGGTTTGAACCCACCAGCCGCTTCATGGAGGAAAGGTGTGTCAGTCTGCTCAAGTCAAGATTTACAACTTTGGAAACCATATAGGGGGCAGTTGTAGTCTGTCCCATTGGGTCGCTGTGAGTCGTGAGTCTTAATTGACTTGATGACAATGTTTTTTTGTTGTTATTGTTTTTCATATATACATATATATATATTAAGTTTTTATTGTGAATTGAGTGATTAGTTTACATGCTACACTCATTGTTTCATTGCAATGATTAGGTTTTATATTTTTTAAAATAACAAATTATAGTTTAATATTTTTATAATTTACTTTAAAATATTAAAATACATTTTATAAACAATTTGAGTTTTCATTGCAGATGTGTTCAAATATATTGGGCTCTTTGGGCAAAAAAAATAAAGAAAATATACATTAATAAGGAAAACATAATTATTTTATGTAGCAAATAAGTGTTATAGATAAGCATACTGTAATAATATATTTTTCCATGTTAAACATGATATCTAACAGCTTTGAAGTTAATTATAAATGTTTTATGTGTAACTACTTCATAGGCACTGACCCTCCAATTAGAAAGACTGACTGTGGAATGTAATCAGAAAAAAAAGGTACTTGACAATGAACTTACAGAGACTCTAAGTGCACAGGTTGGTTTAAATGAAGAGTTTTATTTAATTTTCAGCATGGTTTTTGCAGGTGCATTTAAATGAACAGGAATATTGTTTGCTCTCTGCTTGACAGTTAGAATTGGACAAAGCAGCCCAAGATTTTCGTAGGATACATAACGAAAGACAAGAACTCATTAAACAGTGGGAGAACACCATAGAGCAGATGCAGAAAAGGGATCAAGACATAGATAACTGTGCCATGGTAAGGTAGTTGTCTAGTCCTTGTAATGTTCAACTGCATTTTTTCTTTTGTATTTAACTCATTCATTTCCAGTGTATTGCTGTTTGAAAATCACTTTAGTAGGCTGCAACTTTTTTGGTAAATGTTTTTCAAAGTTGATTCTATTTAGAGGTGTGATTTTTATGAAGATTATTTATTTATGGTATTATAATCCTTGAAGATGGTATCCTGTCATCTCTGAAATACAGAACAAAATAAAATCACTATATAATTTACTATAGTTAAATAGATGTCCTAATCTACAAATGGAGTCCTGGTATGGGTGCTGTGGGTTAATGCGCTGGATTGCAAAGTCAGTTTGAACCACAAGGTCAGTGGTTCAAACTCACCAGCCACTCCTTGGAAACCCTATACAGGGTTGCTATGGGTCAGAACCGACTCAACGGCACTTAACAACACCAACAATCTACAAATGTTGTCCAACATTTGTGCCATGGATTTAATTTATGTGCTAGTTGATAGTAATTTATAGATGTAGGGAACTGAGCCTCACAGTTGGCCAAGACACAATGACGGAGGAACTGAAAACAACAACAACAACAAAACTCCTTTCAATTTATGCAATTGAAATACAGTTTCACTTTTGAAGCTATGGCACCAATAATGAGGTAGGAGTTCAGAAGCGGAGGAATATAGCACAGGTATACATAGAACTGGAGCCCTGAGGGTGCACTAATTAAGTGTTTAAATATTAACCTAAAGGCCCATTGTTTGAACCCACTAGCCTCTCCATGGGAGAAAGATGTGGTAGTCTGCTTCTGTGGTGATTTACAGGCTTGGAAACCCTATGCTTAATTCTGCCCTGTCCTATAGAGTTGCTATAATTCAGAATTGACTCAATGGCTATGCATTTAACTGACTTACGGCTAACTCCTCCTACTTTTAGCGGTAATTTAGAACTCTTTTGGGAATTCATTTAAGGATGAAATAATAGTTTGCTGGGAGTAAAAGTGAGAAGATTAAGTGGAGTTTAAAAGGAGAGGAATTGAAGAGCACAGAAGGAGAGAGAGAGCAGTGTTAAATTCCATTCTAAATCTGTTCCATAAAAAAAGCCAAAGCTCAGCCCACTGAGGGTTTGGAATTATTATATCTGGATGTAGTTTGCTTGAGATTCTTTTAATTTCCTGTAAGTAACCAACATCTAGCAATAGAATAAGCTATGGCTACTGAGAGAGAAAAGGAGGAACCATTCTTACCTGAAATCTTCTTCATTTTAATTCTGACATTAGCGTCTGTTGCTTAATTTTTTATTGTTTTCAAAAGTCAAGCTTTTGACTTCCTTCTTTATATGAATGAAATGTGCTAGATCCAAAATTTCAGTTCTGCAACCAACATCAGAGGATCATTCTTATACAACCCCATGGCCAAGTTGACTCTGACTGCTGATTTGGCAAAATCTGTAACTAGTGTCCTCCTGCTTATATTCACCAATCCAAACCAGCCGGTATCTAATCAGCTCTGATTATGGCAATATGTTAGAATAGACTTGTAATACAGAGGGTTTTCAGTGGCTGCTTTTTAGAAGTAGATTATCAGGTTTTTTCTCCCACAGTGTCTGTGGGTCAACTGGAACTGCAAATTTTTTGTTAGCAGCAAGTGCATAACCATTTGCACCACTCAGAGACTCCACTCACATTCAATGTGGCTCCTTATTTACAGTTTGATAGCTCCAGGTTAGCTGTGTTGTCAGAGACCAGGGAGGGTGCTAAGAGGTGGTTCCATTTAAGAAGTGGTATGAATTATTATATTGTTGAAGAACATTGAAAGTACCATAGACTTTCAGAAAAACAAGCAAATTGTCCTGGAAGAAGTACAGCCAGAATGTTGCTTAGAAGTGAGAATGGCGAGAATTCATCTCTTGTACTTTGGACATATTATCAGGAAGGACCAGTCCCTGAAGAAGGACATCATACTTGGCAAAGTGGAGGGACAGTGAAAAAGAGGAATACCCTCAATGAAATTTAATTGACATAGTGGCTGCAAGATTGGGCTCAAGCTTAATAGCAATTGTAAGGATCCTGCAGGACTGGGCAGTGTTAGTTCTGTTGTGCATATAGTCAGTGAGAGTTGGAACCTACCCAATGGCACCTAACAATAACATCAAGTTTCTAAGTGTGTAGTAACCAGCTCCCTGAAAACTAACAGAAACCTGATTTGTACCATTTCTGTTTATTTTTTAACTTCCACATGACACCACTAATCACAGAGTTAAGAAGAGATGTGCAAATCGGCTCTAGTGAGCCAGTGAGAGCTAATGCTAGCATACCACAAGGGAATCTAAGTTGAGATTAGACCCATTTCCCTGTTTCTCAAAAACAATTCCTGCCTTTTCAGTAAGTTCTTGACTAAGGAATTCTGGTCATTTTTCTGAGTTACTTAGAGAAATACCACAAGTGTATGCCTTTAAATACTACAAGCCTGAAACTTATTCTCTTATAGTTTAGGAGCCCAGGAGTCCAAATTCAGAGTGTAGTTTCTGGAGGAAGGCTTTCTGTTTGCCAGCTCTGGGGAATGTTGTCTCCCTTGAGCATCTGTAGCCCCAGTATTACTTGGAGATATGTCCATACACCTTAGTATCAGTCCTCTTCAGGATGCCAGAGCTTCAAAGTACAGGTCCAAAATACATACTCTGCTCCTGGCTCTTCTGTCTTGATGGTAGTAAGTCCCTCTTTCTATTCTCAATACATTGATGGAGAACTGCCAGAGACTGAAGACTGATTCAGAAGAGGACATAAAACTAGGGATATCATTGCTGATATCACATGGATCTTGGCTAAAAGCAGAGAATACCAGAAAGATGTTTACCTGTGCTTTATTTGCCATACAAAGGCTTTTGACTGTGTGGATAATGACAAGATGTGGATAACTATTGCAAATAATGGGCATTCCAGAACATTTAATTGTGCTTGTGAGGAATCTGTACATAAACCAAGAGGCAGCCATTCAAAGAGAACAAGTAGATATTAAATGATTTAAAATCAGGAAAGGTATGCATCAGGACTATCTTCTTTCACAGTACTTATTCAGCCAGTATACTAAGTAAATAATCCAAGGAGCTGGATTATATGAAGAAGAAGGTGAAATCAGGATTAGAGGAAGACTGATTAAAAATTTCCAGTATGCTGTTGATACAACCTTGACCTTGCTTGCTGAAAGAGAACTGGGTTTGAAGTTCTTACGGATGAAGATCAGACTACAGCTATTAGTATGGATTGCACCTCAAGCAAAATTCCTTCTCGACCAATCACCATTAGATCAATAAATACCAGATGATAAATGGAAAAAGATTGAAGTTGTCGAAGACTTCATTTTGCTTGGATCCGCAATCAATAATCATGGAAGGAGCAGTCAAGAAATCAAACAACTTATTGCAAAGATGTTCAAGCACAAAGATGTCAGTTTGAAGACTAACCCATGGCAGGAAAGTCTAAATGATCATCTGATCTACATAAATTTAGAAAGTTTTGTCTTGGTTTTTGGTTGAATGAATACAGTGTATAGAATGCTGAACTTAATGAATGCTATATAATTGTTACAGAGAATGATGGAAATACTGAATTAAAAATTTTTAAATGTTTTTGTTTTTTATAAATGCATACCATCTCAGAAACATATCCATTTTGTATGCTAATATGTATACTATTACATGAAACATTTCTAAAATATCGTGATTTTATAGTGCCTCCTCCCTCCCTATCCTAGCTCCTGGACTAGTTGGTTGGCAGGACTCTATTTTGGAAAACTTGAAATAAGTATATTTCAGGGTGATTTTTTTCTTCCTCCAATTTATCCATACTTCATAAAGAATCCTTCTCATTGCTAATTAAGGGAATCATGTACTTTGCCCTCTAGTAAAAACAAGCATCACTTGTAAAAACCACATCTGATCTTTTTTTCCATAAACGTAAATATCTTCTTTGTTCTACAATGCATAAAAGCTGACCCTTTTCATACATGGCATTTGAGTTTTTTCACATTTGATCCTAACCCACACCTTTTGGCTTCATTGCTGTCATTTGTACCTCATCATTCTTAATCTATCCCCTCCCCAACCATGCTCTTCCATCCTACATTTTATCCACATCTCAGTTAATATACTTTGCATATTTTGTCTTCATATACTCAGCACTAGTAATGTTGTTGTTGTTGTTAAGTGCCATCGAGTCGGTTCCGACCCATAGCGACCCTGTACAGGGTTTCCGAGGGTGTAAATCTTTATGGGAGTAGAAAGCCTCATCTTTCTCCCGCGGAGCGGCTGGTAGTTTCGAACCGCTGACCTTAAGGTTCGCAGCCCGATTCGTAACCACTACGCTACCAGAGCTCCTTACAGCACTAGTAATAGATATGAGTAAATATGTTCCTACTGAAATCAATAACTAAGATGTTATTTTCAAAACATGAAAAAGAATCCTGTGAAATTTGCACAGGATTGCATTGGAAAATTGCATTGAAATCCAATGTAAAAAAATGTTCAATATTGTCAGATGCTTTCTCTGTGCCACCTTTCATTTATAAATGCTTAACTATTTGTCTTGTATTTTCAGCAAAGTCCTATATAGATGAAAGAAAATCTATTATGTCTTTAAAATATAAACATATTGGTGTGTAACATATTAATATTTTGTTTTATTCAAGTAAAATATCTTATATTTTTGTTAATTGCCTTTGAGTGGGTTCTGATCCATATTGACCCTGTATAGGGTTTCCCAGAAGCGGCTGGTGAGCTTGAACCACCATCTTTGCTGTGCAAACAAACTTTGCAGTCCAGCTCATTAACCCAAAGCACCACATCAAGACTCCATTATAGTATATCTTATAGTAATAGCTCTGGTAGCGTAGTGGTTACGAATCGGGCTGCGAACCTTAAAGTCAGCGGTTCGAAACTACCAGCCGCTCCGTGGGAGAAAGATGAGGCTCTCTACTCCCGTAAAGATTTACACCCTCGGAAACCCTGTACAGGGTCGCTATGGGTCGGAACCGACTCGATGGCACTTAACAACAACAACAAATAGTAATAGAAAAATTATAACTAAATCTATTTTGTTTTAACTATGTTTTCCATATTAAACATATATTTAACTAAACATATTTTTTAATCCCAGGAATTATCAAGGATAAAGCAGGAAACAAGAGAAAAAGAGAGTTTGGTTAAGGAAAAGATAAAGTTTTTGGAGAGTGAGATTGGAAATAACACAGAGTATGAGAAAAGAATTTCTGCTGCTGATCGTAAAGTGTTAAAATGTAGGACAGAATATCAGCGCCATGAAACTACTAGAAATCAGCTGAAGGATGAGGTACGTCAATTTAAATGACTGGTCTGTGTCTTCATGATAAATTAGTAAAATAATAAAACAAGGGCTTTCCTTTGATTAAGGAACTGCCGTCTAGTTTTTTTTGTTATGTACTTTCATGTTTTGGAACTCTTAAAATACTCAGATTGAGCTCCTCAAGGGTGAAGGTACCAGGGGCACCATTCACATCACTGGTGGGGTTTATAATGTGCCTGACCTGACTGCCACACATGGAGTCCTGTGAGGGACCCCAAGGCAAAGACTCTCCAAGGGTCTTAATGGTAAATTATAATGATGAGGTAATTATTGTTGTTAGGTGCCATTGAGTCAGTGCCAACTCACAGCAACACTATGTACAACAGAACGAAACACTGTCTGGTCCTGTGCTAATCTCACAATCGTTGCTACACTTGAGCCCATTGCTGCTGCCACTGTGTCAATCAATCGCATTAGGGGTTCTTCCTTTTTTTCACAGACCATCCACTTTACCAAGTATGATGTCTTTCTGCAGGACCTGGACCCTCCTGATAATTTGTCCAAAGTATGCGAGATGAAATCTGGCTATCCTGGGTTCTAAGAAGCATTTTGTCTGTATTTTTTCCAACACAGATTTGTTTGTTCTTCTGGTAGCCCATGATGCTTTTAATAGTTTCCCCCAACACAACAACTCAAATGCATCAATTCTTCTTCAGCCTTCCTTATTCATTGTCCAACTTTCACATGCACATAAGGCTATTGAAAATATTGTGGCTTGGGTCAGGTGCACCCTAGTCCTCAAACTGACATCTTTAATCTTGAACACTTTAAAGAGGTCTTGTGCAGCAGATTTTCCTAATGTAGTACATTGTTTGATTTCTTGACTGCTGCTTCCAAGAGTGTTGATGGTTGATGTAAGCAAAATGAAGTCTTTGACAACTTCAATCTTTTCTCCATTTATCTTGATGTTACTTGTTGGCCCAGTAGTGGAAATTGACAAGATAATAGGCAGATGTTAAGATGAATAATGATACAATATTATCAGATGCTTGGAAATGTCTTTTCAGTGCTGTGTTTGTATGTACTGAAGTCTCAAATTCCTGGTGGAGTTACCTTCTTAAATTCAGTTTCTCTCCTTATCTAGGAGTAATATTTCATTCTGGTAGTAGGCCAATGTAGTGGTGAATATATCTTGAAGCAAAAATTGTCTTGCCTTTTTCTTTTCTTCTTTTGTAGGATACATGCTAACTAGATTATTCCATACGGAAAGTAAATTTAAAAATTTTTAAAAGCTCACTGTTACTGAGTTGATTCTGACTCATAGAGACCCTGGGGGACATAGTATAGAGCTATTCCTTACGGTTTCCAAGACGAGATATTTAGCTAGTACACCGCCTCATCTTTCTCCCACAGAGTATCTGTTGGGCTTGAACTGTTCAGTTAGCAGCCTAATACCTAAGCCATAGCACCACCACTGCTCCTTTGTTGTTGTTAAGTGCTATCAAGTTGGCTCCAACTCATGGTGACTCTGTATAGGGCTTCCAAGGAGTGGCTGGAAAGTCCAGTGCTTATCCTAGGGAAAGTAAATGATTCCCTTAATCAGTAATGAAAAGGATTCTTTATGAATTATGTGCGTTAAGGCCACATTATCTAAAGTTTCCCCTGTTTAGATGGAAAATTAGAATACTGTAAAGCATTTAATTCTGTAAGGTATTGCAGGGCATTTTTTTTTTTTTTTAATCTCTGGTAGAAAAGGAAATAATTTTTATTTTTAATTTCAAATGAGAACAATTATACAAGCTCCTAAAAAATAAGTGAATTTCTTGCCTGAATTGTCTGGTACTACTGATCCCTCATTTAAAAAGTTCTCACAGTTTTCACCAAGTGCAGAAAAGAATGTAGAGATTCATTTGTTTGTTCATTCATTCCTACAGTCGTACTTTATCCCTATATATACTATCATTCACTTTTTTAAGGTGTACACTGCAGTGATTTCTATTATACTCACGGAGCTTTGGGATGATCACCACTATTAGAATATTTTTTATCACCTCAAAATGAAATCCCATACCCACTAGCAGTCACTTTCCATTTCCTTCTTCTCCCAGTTCCTGACAGCTACTCACCTATGAATTTGCCTGTACTGGACTTTTCATAGGAACCCTGGTGGCACAGTGATGAAGCACTCGACTTCTATTAGAAAGGACTGTGAGAGAAGGATGTGGCCGTCGATGTGATGATGATCACAGTCTTGGAAACCCTTTGGGGCAGTTCTACTTTGTCCTATGAATTGGTCTCTATGAATTGGAATCAATTCGACAACAGTAATTTGGACATTTCATATAGATGAAATGATAAGTGGTCTTTTGTTATCCACTTAGTATAATATTTTCAAGGTTCATCTATGTCATAGCATATATCAGTATGTCTTTTTTTATGTGGAAAAATATTGTTTTGCACTGTTGTTATCAAGTGCTATCAAGTCAGTGCCAGCTAACAGCGACTCTCCCTGTAAAAGGTTTCTGAGGAGTCGTGGGTGAGTTTGAATCAGGTGACCTTCAAACTGACCTTGAGATCCAGTGCTTATCCTACAGCGCCACACCAGGACTCCATTCTTTTGCATAAATGTACCATATTTTGTTTATCTGTTCATCAACTGACAGACATTTGGGTTGCTTTCCTTTTTTTTTTTTTTTTTTGGCTATTATTAGTAATGGCTGAACATTCTTGTATAAGCTTTGGTGTGAAAGGGAATTAATGATTTTCTAAATTTAAAAAATTTCAAACACTAGGATGATGCATCCTTACTCTTATGCTGGGATAGTTAGCCCTACTTTTCATTAATAGTTTGCCACTCTTCTTGGTGGTGGTGGTGGTGGTGATGTGCCGTGGAGTTGGTTCTGACTCATAGCAACCCAGTCTAGGGTTTCCGAAGCTGCAAATCTTTATGGTAGCAGAAAGCCTTATCTTTCTCCCACAGAACCACAGGTAGTTTCAAACTGCTGACTGTGAGATTAGCAGTCCAGCTCATAACCACTACGCTACCAGAGTTCCTTGGCACTGTTCTTAATAGTGGAGAAGTCCAGGTTTTGGGTGTTCTGTTCTAACAATTTAGATTAAGTGGTGAAATGTATGTTATTAAGATTTGCCCAAATCCAATTAGAATTGTTAGGGATTTTGTGAGCACTTTATATACAGACATTAACTTATGTTGACTATTGGATATGTTCTTACTGAGCAGGCCTAGTGAAGTTTGGCTTTCTGCAAATTTTCTAGTTATATGCAGCAAATCCTTTAAAATTACTTATCAGTTCAATAAGAACAACTTAACATGTGTCATTTATAGCATTTACTGCATTTTATGGGTGCAGTGTAGGTTGCTAGAACGTATTCTAAGTGACAGGGTAGAACTTCTCAAAAGTGAAATTAATTTATAAGATATAAATATGTAACTTCTGTCTATTAACTAATAAATAGCTGGATTCTTTAAAAGCCACTGTGAATAGAAGTTCCAGTGATTTAGAAGCTCTGAGGAAAAACATTTCCAAAATAAAGAAGGACTTTAATGAAGAAACTAAAAGGTAAGAAAAAA
>NW_006408653.1:9424487-9434448 GCF_000296735.1 Chrysochloris asiatica
GTTGTTGTTAAGTGCTATTGTGCCATTGAGTTGGTTTAGACTCATAGTGACCATGTATAGGGTTTCCAAGGCTTGAAATCTATGAGGGAGTAAAAAACTGCATCCTGTGACTTATTAATGTACTAAACTTAAAAATATCATACAACTTTTGCTCGTAAAGGAAATAGCACTGTTTTGATTTATCATTTTAAGTATGTATTGATCATAAAAATGTTTATAACAACAACAACAAAAAACCCTTCAAATTATATGAAGAAGTCTTAGGATCAACTATTTCATGTTCCACTGCATTAAATACTTAAAAAACACTTTTTTCCATATAAACTCTCGGTAGATTAAATCAAATTAAACATCAGAATCAGAATCTTAGAAGAAAATTAAAGCAGATAACTGAGAAAACCATGTCTGTAGAAGAGAAAGCCACCAATATGGAAGATATGTTAAAGGAAGAGGAAAAAAGTGTAAAGGTAAATAAAGTTGGTTCTAATTTTTTTTTTTTTTTTTTTTTTAATCACAGCAAATTTAGCAATAGTGAATTCATAAACTCTTGGGATCAGACAGTTGGGAGATCTTTTAAGAGGTTCAGCTTTCTGGTATGATCATAAGAATTGTCAGAATTATTTTGGGGTATGGTTTGGAAGACATTCACGACCTTTTGATTCTTCATCTTCTCCTGTAAAAGAGTGTGGCATCAACTGTCTTTCCCATAACGAGCTCTACTCAACTGGGTTTGACAATTCATTATGGCGGTCACACAGAACTCAGGGGTGATATTTACAGTTATGGGACTTAATAGGTTATTGGTTATATTTCAGGGTCAAAAATGTTCAGGGCATTATTCTCCTAGTCAGGACAGCCTTTCCTCTGCTGTGCCCACAGGTAGGCCTCTCTCAG
This sequence comes from Chrysochloris asiatica, assembly GCF_000296735.1. Lineage (NCBI taxonomy): Eukaryota > Metazoa > Chordata > Mammalia > Afrosoricida > Chrysochloridae > Chrysochloris > Chrysochloris asiatica. Next base: position 9,425,382 of record NW_006408653.1, read on the forward strand.
GCCATCAACAGTTTGGCCTGGCCTCTGCTCTGCTCCAGCAATTTTACAAAGCTGATGAATGCCCAAAGGACACTCCACTCTTCAATAGACTCAGCCCAAGGGTGCTTCATGGGTCAGCCAACCATAACTCCCCAATTAAGTGCCTGGAGGCACCCTACTGCACAAACAAGCTTCCTCCCCAAAGGCAGTCAGCTTTATTTGCTCTGAGGGCCAGGAAATCTATCTCTTTGTCTTATGCCCTCGCTCTTGGTTCAATGGCAGGGATCTTAGGGTCCAAAGGACGTGCTCCAGTCCTAGCTCCTCTTCTTTGATGGTAGCAAAATCCTTCTTCTTCTGAGACAGCTCATTTTATAACCACATTAGAGTTCCAAGTTTCACAATTAATTCTGTTATCAATCACTCATTAATATAATCCATCATCATCTTCCCCCACCTCCTCTTAACCAGATTCATCAGGAAATAGTAGTATGGTGGGAGTTACAGAGATTATAGCTAAAAGAGACAAATGAAGTAGTTCACTGTACGGCAGCTCCACTTTCAGTGTTTAACTTCTGATTTTTTTTAAAAGTAGCTCCTCAATTCCTCCCCAGTGCCTAACAAGCCTTCATCCATGAAACATGTTGGTATATTGCATACGTCTTTTTCCAAGCGCCCTTGTTTTACAACTGATTTTTACCTGATTGTTCAAAAGTGTCAGATATTTAAAATGCTCTGTGAGAAAAAGAGCTATTTCACATGAACTTCAGGTTTTACAGTTTCAAATCCGTTCTAAGATTCGTCCATCTCATAAACAATTGTAAATCATGTAATTTACTAAATTAAATGAAATAAAAGCTCATTTTTTATGGTCACATTTTTCTCCAGTGGTCTACATTCATTGTTGGTATTTCTTAATCGTCTGTTTTCTCTTTAATGCCTGGCACCATTTAATGGAAACCAGACTCTTAAGAACTGTCACTGATAATTCTGGTATCTCCTTCTTCTGTCAATTGGCATGTTGGTGACATTAAAGCCAATTTTTGAGGAAGTGGAAAAGACTTAAATGACTTATAAATATGACCTGACATTGTAGGCACTACTTCTTGCCTTTGCTTCTTTTTTTTTTTTTTTTTTAAAGGAGGCTACTGAAGATGGTGAGTTTGTTTGCTAAGGTTTATATCACGAATGGTTTCACTCAGCTTCTTCAGTGTGCTGTTATATGTTTAAAATTCCTTAATGAAGTCAAATAGCAATCTCGAATCGATGATTAAACTATTAGGTAAATTAGTTAAAATCCTGGTGATAAGCACAGGATGAATCACTGACAATTGCTTGTTAATTAGTTGATAGATCATAGCTCCCTAATTAAGATCTATCTACCCACTCTTATTTAATGAGCTTTTTTTTCATTTAATTCCTTATAAAAGCACAGTAAAGATTGCTCTTTAAATTTAAAGAAAAGGATTGAAAGATAATTATTAAAATTTTTTTTTAATTTGAGTATCCCCTCACCCTGGAAGCATGATTTACAATTGCTTATGAGATGGACCAATCTTAGAACGGATTTGAAACTGTAAAGCCTGAATTTGAATTTCATGTGAAATAGCCCTTTTGCTCACAGAGCATTTTAAATACCTGACACTTTGGAAGAAATTCACAGAATTCAAAAAGAAGAAGATTGGCAACATGTGTACTGATTGTCCTCTGGTGGAACTGTGTGCTCAGGATTGTGATTTCCTCTTGTTGGGGGTTTTCTTGCCTACTTGTTGTTAGTTGCCATTGAGTCAGTATCGACTCATAGAGACCCTATGCACAACAGATAGAAACACTGCCCGGTCCTGCACCAACCTCACCATCATTGCTACATTTTAACCCATTGCTGCTGCCACAGTGCCAGTCCATCTTGTTGAGAGTCTTATGTTATCCAGTCCTCCACTTTTCCAAACATGATATCCTTCTCAAGGGATTCATGCCTCCTGATAATATGTCCTGAGTATGAGAGACTAAGTCTGGCCATCTTGGCTTCCAAAAGGAACGGCTGTACTTCTTCCAACACAGATTTGTTTGTTCTTTTGTCAGTCCATAATACTTTTAATATTTTCCCCTAATACCATAATTCAAATGCATAAATTCTTCTGTGGTCTTCCTTATTCACTGTCTAACTTTCACATGCATATAAGATTACTGAAAATACCATGGCTTGGGTCATGAACATCTTAGTCTTCAAATTTACATCTTTGCTCTTCAATAGTTTAAAGAGATCTTGTGCAGCATATTTGCCTAAATCTGAATTCTTAATGGCTGCTTCCATGAGTATTGATGGTTGGTCTGAGAAAAATTAAGTCTTTGACAACTTCAATCTTTTCTCCATTTATATGGATGTTGTTTATTGGTACAGTGGTGAGGATTTTTATTTTCTTTACATTTAGGTGCCAAAGATTGTGGTCTTTGATTTTCATCAGCAAATATTTTAAGTCCTCTTCATTTTCAGGAAGCAAGGTTGTATCATCTGCATAGATTGTTATTGAGTCTTCTTCCAATCTTGATGCCAGATTTTTCTTCATATAATCCAGTTTATGAGATCATTTGTTCAGTATACAGACTGAATAAGTATGGTGAAAGAATACAACTCTGGCACAGACCTTTCCTAATTTTAAATCATTTGGTGTTCCCTTGTTCTGTTTGAACAACTGCCTCTTGGTCTATGTACAGGTTGCTCATGAGTAAAATTAAGTGTTCTGGAATACTCATACTTCACAGTGTTGTCCACAGCTTGTCATGATCCACACAATCGAAGGCCTGTGCATAGTCAATAAAGCACAGGCAAACATTTTTCTGGTATTCTCTGATGTCAGCAATGATATCCCTTGCTCCACATCAACTTCTGAATCTGGATTAAACCTCTGGAAATTCTCTGTTAATGTATGGTTTCAGCTGATTTTGTATTATCTTTAGCAAAATTTTACTTGCATGCGACATTAATGATACTGTTCCATGATTTCTGCATTTTATTGTGTCACTTGTCTTTGGAATGGCCACAAATATGGATCACTTCCAGTCAATTGACCAGGTAAATGTCCTCCGGATTTCTTGGCATACCTAAGTGAGTGGCTTCAGTGCTGCTTCAGTTTGTTGAAAGATTTCAATTTCAATTTCCTCTTTCTCTATTGGCTCTGGACAAATGATTTTTTTCTTTGAACTTCTGCTTCTGGACAGTCAGCATGTGACTTGGCATCTCTCTTTCCCCATCTCTGCTTGCCTAATCTGCTCTTTTTATCTCTTGTAAGGATTGACTCAAGAGACACCTTATAATAATTCTACCTCATCAATATGACAAAGAACTCATTCTCAAATGGAATTATAACTACAGACATAGAGGTTAGGATTTATAACACTTATTTTGGGGGGACATAATTTAATCTGTAACATTTTACCTTTCAGGCCCTCAAATTCATGTCCTTGCTGCATACACAACACGTCTATAGCATCAATTCATCCCCAATGTTTTAAGTCAATTCCAAGACCAAAATTTCATCTTCTGAATCATCTAAATCAAATATGGGTGAAACTTTAATGTAGTCTATGCTGGGACAAATGTCTTCTTTGTGTTGTGAATTTGTGAAATCTGTTTCCATTTGGTAAATCTGTTTCCAAAGTACACAAGGTAGAATAATCACAAGGTAGACATTTCCATTCCAAATGGGAGAATTTGCACCAAGCAAGTCCCAAATCCAGAACAAATTGCAATAGCTCTCAAGGCTTAACAATAATCCTCTGAATGGAATCCTTCTCAAAAGAGAGACCAGCAGGAAAAAGCCAAATATCAAGCATGACAATTTGATTGGCTACTACAAGAACAAGCAAGTTGTTCACCGGGGAGCCATCAAGGCAAATAATCAAGTCCCTTCAGGACAAACCCCTTTCTGAGACAGAAACTCAAAGAGAACACATAAATAGGCATGTAAGCTTGCTGGTGACCACTTTGGTCTGCTGGTGAGAGGAAAGAAAGCAATGAAGAAATAGGCTGAGTTCAACCACATTTCATAGACTCTTGTTGACCTAGAGATGAGAGAGAGAAGAGAAAGGGCCGGTTGATCTGAAGTGTAGTCAGACCTGGGGACTCCTGAGCCCATGGACAAAGACATAGTCACAGCGGGCTAGAGCCGAGAGTGAAGCATCTAGCTGATATGAAGTGAGGGCAAACTTGTATATAATATCCATTTGTCCTCTCTTTGATAGTTTGATGATCAGAACTCGACTAGAAGATTAAAAAAAAAAAGGTTTTTGATAAAAGAAACAAGTGTAAATTGCTACAATTTAATGAACTTGATCTATACTTATGGATGTAGTAGCTCAAAATACCAGCTGAGAGGGAAGGAGTCTTCACATCAAAGATCAGCCCTATTCCTTCTGTATAAGGGTTGATAGGGACGGGCAACTTAGACATTGGCTACCTAAAATGGGGGCGGGGGGCGTGTGTGTAAAGGCACAAAATGACTGCCTTACAAGTTTTCAAGACAGAGTTTCGTTTCAGAGTGTGCGGGCTAAGGTAGAATCCCCCACTGAACAGTTTTCATCTTGTCTAGATGGGTCTGGTGAAAAGATATGGGGAAAAGATTTTTATGATTCAATAGTGAGTAATTGTTATCATGACTAATTGCGATTGTCACAACAATAAAGGTTGAAGTTCTGTAACAAAAAGGGGGGAGTAGTTAATCTTACATTACAGGAGCAAAGGACCCTAGGACCATCAAGGGAGAAGAGAGAATGTGGGACCATATCTAGAGAAGCAGTGACACCAGAGATAGGAGCAGAGATGAAGACACAGAGAAATAGAGCTGTTTAAGGGTCTATAGACTCATGGAAAGAGAAAGGCTGTGTGCTGGCAGCCAGGAGGCATGCTTGCAGAATGTGACCTTTGGTTGTTAAAATGATTATATATTCCTGAGTGTTTTTGTGTACATCAAAAAAAAAACAAAAACACTCAGAGGTAATAGAAGCAAATACTGTTGAAAGATGATTCACGGAGGGGATTGGAATCATTGCCATGAAGCAATGAGTGTGAAACTGATGTTCTACCATGTAAACTATCACTCAATTCACAATAAAAACTTTAAAAACAAAATCCTATGTTTTCTGAGACCATCTGGATAGTGGCCCCACTCTCCAATCTCTAGGTGGAGGCCTTTCAGCCCTGGGCTTTAGCTCACTTAGCCTTACAGGTCTCCTGGGATGACAAATCTGCTTCCTTGGCTCTGTGTGGCCCCATTCTTCTAGTTCATCTATGTGTCAGCCCCATACCCTTGACCCTAGTAGATTTCCTTCTTCTGCCCCTTGGGCATATCAGCCCTGCCCCCTCTGCTTTGGGCATAGGTTCCATTCCCCTGGCACTCATGAATGGCAGTCCCATACTCCAGAACTGAACTGATAATGAGCTAACTCTTTTAAACCTAGGAGACTGTGACTTTATCCATTGAAACCAGTGCAGCCTTGCTTCCTGTGTTCTTTTGAACAGTTCTGCTGATCTCTGTGCTGCTCCAGGGATAATCCTTTTCTTGGAGGCAACTTCTGAGGAAGTTGTTACAGAACTTCTGCCTTTACAGTTATGACAGTCACAATTAGTCATGATAACAATTACTCACTATTGAATCATAGAATCTTATCCCCATCTCTTTTCACTAGACCCATCTAGACAACATAAAAACTATTCAGTGGAGTCTTCACCTTCCTCTGCACACTCTTAAGCTAAACTCCCTCTTGAAAATACATAAGCCAGTCACTTTGTGCCCTTACTGTTCCCTCATTTTAGGTAGCCAATGTCTAAGTTGCCCATCCCTATCTATCCTGTATACAGAGGGGATAGTATTGATCCTTGATGTGAAGATTTCTTCCCTCTCAGTTGGTTGGTATTTTGAGCTACTACATCCATAAGCATAGGTCAAGTTCACCAAATTGTAGCAATTTACACTCATTTCCTTTATCAAAAATGTTTTTGTTTTTTTTACTCTTCCTCTAGTTGAGTTCTGATTATCAAGCCATTGAGGCGAGGCAAGTTTGGGCATTCTTGTGCATCTCCCCTCACTTCAGACCAGCTGGATGCTTCACTCTCAGCTGTAGTCCTCTGTGGCTATGTCCTTGACCATGGGCTCAGGTGTCCCCAGGTCTTACCACACTTTGGACCAACCAGCCCTTCCTCTTCTCTCTCTCATCTCTAGGTCAATGGGAGTCTATGAAACAGGGTTGAACTCAGTCTGTTTATTCATTGCTGCCTTTCCCCCATGTCCACTTACCAGTAGACCAGTGTGGTTGCCAGCAAACTTACATGCCTGCTCATGTGTTCCCTTTGAGTTTTAGTCATCGGGGGTGGGGACGGGTTGATTTGATTGCTTGCCTTGATGGCTTCCCGGTGAACAACTTGCTTATTCTTGTATTAGATAATCATACTGCTATTTTTGCTTTGGGTTTCTCCTGTTGATCTTTCTTTGAAGATGTATCTTCTGTCGCTCTAGCCAAATATATTCTTTAAGTTGATAGAGTCTCTCTATAGCTCTCCTCACTTCCTTCTAATCAATCAAAAGAATTGCATTTGAAGTTCATAATTCTACCAATAGTCTCTCTCTCTTTCTCTCTTTTTTTCAATTTTTAAAGTTTTTATTGTGAATTATATGGTTTTACATGGGAGAACATCAGCTTTACATTCATCTTATCATATTTTGTTTCATTGCAATGATTACAGTCCCCTCTGTGCATCATCAAATAACCAAAGAATACCCCCACAGGCCTGCCCCCTGGCCATCAGCACACAGCCCCTCTCATTCCCTGAGTCCAATGTCCCCAGCCACTCCATCTGTCCATGTCATTGTCTCTGTCTCCATTTCTGGTGTCACTGGGTAGGGTCCTGGACTCCACTCTTCTCACTTGATCATCCCAGGAACCGCCACTCCTGGGTTGAAAAATCAATCCCTCTCCTTCTTTTGTTAGAAAATATCGAGAACATCTACCTTTACATTTCCAACCTTCACAGTCAGTCCTGATGGCAGTTCTTCACTATTGTACCACAAGAGTCTTATCCACATCTCCTTTTATTAGCCCCGTCCCAAAAGATTGGAAACCATTCAGTGGATATTCTACCTTCCCCTGCCCCATCTGGAACTAGGCTCCCTTTTGAAAGCTTGTAAGCCAGTCACTTCTTACCTTTATAGCCCTCCCCACCCCCCACCCCCTTTTTTGGTAGCCAATGTATAAGTTGCCATCCCTGTCAACCCTGTGTACTGAGGGGGTCGGAGTGAGCCTCACTGTAAAGATTTGTTCCCCTTTTTGAGCTACTACATCCATAAGTATAGGTAAAGTTCATCAAATTGTAGCGGGTTACTCTCCCCCCCCCCCTTCTTTCTTTTTCTAGTTGAGTTCTGATCATCCAGCCATTGAAGCCAGCTCAAGTGGGTATTATCTGCAAGTATGGGTGTTCTTGTGCATCTCCTCTCACTTCATATCAACTGAATGCTTCACTCTCTGCTCTAGTCCTCTGTGGCCATGTCACCGTCTCTGGGCCCAGGAGTCCCCAGGTCTTGCCATACTGCTGGCCAACCAGGTCTCCACCTGGGTTCACAGGAGTCTATTGAATGTGGTCTGACTTAGCTCACAACTTCATTGCTGTTTTACCCCCTCTTCCCCATATCAGGGACCAACATGGTAACCAGCCAGACCACATGCCTGCTCTTGTATTCCCCTTGAATCTTAGTCTTGGAAGAGAGTTTGCTCTGAGGGGACCTCACCACTTGCCTTGATGGTTCCCAGGTGAACAGCTTACTTGTTCTTGTAGTAAACAGTCAGACTGCCATTGTTTTTGATTTTTCCTGCCAGTCTTTCTTTCATGAAGTATCTGCTGTTCTTCTAGCCACTCCAGGCTAATCGATTTATCCTTTCAAGTGGAAATTTCCCAACTCAGATGATTCTGGAAGGGGTTCAGGATTCCACCTATGGTCTTATGCAATGCAAAGGCTCCACAAGAAGCCTCTTTCACTGGGCAAATTTTGGCCCCCTTTAAGGAACTACCATCAGTTATAGGCTGAAGACGGACTTACAAGCTTTCTATTGTGATGTTTCTGGCTGTTCCTTTCTCTTCCCCTCAAGAGTATATTTTACAATGGTAGACAAGGGAAACCTAGATTCAAAAGACAGCCAAGCATCTTAACATTATTCCCCTCTTTTACCCATTCAAACCATGCCTCAACCCCTGTATCCTGGAGCCCTGTTGTTCCAAAGTTGTACATACCTCATCATTTACCTCTGTCCCACTTAGCCCATGCAAACCTGCTTAACTGTTCTCCCATCCGTTTTGTTCTTCCAATCCCCTCACCCTTCTTGTTTATTGTCCCCCCTCCCCCAGCACCCAAGCTATACTGTGTCTATTCCCTATCCTGTGCTCTATCTTCCCCTCTCCTCATCCTATACATCCTGATGATCAGCAAATTTATATATAATTTTATTTTTCCCCCTTTTAGGGTGGGTTCTTTTTCTTTATCTTTTATAATAATGGTCCTATGCAGTATTTCTCCTTTTGTGACTAATTTTACATAGCATAATGTCCTCAAGGTTCATCCATATTATGTGGTAGCTTGCAGCTTCCTTATTGTTCTTCAAGGTAGCATAGTATTCCATTGTGTGTACCCCAGTTTGTTTATCCATTATTCAACTGATGGGCACTTAGGCTGTCTCCATCTTTTTGCTATTGTAAACAGTGCTGCTATAAACATTGTTGTGCTTATTATCTACTCGTGTTACAGCTCGTATTTCTTGTGGGTAAATACCAAGTAGAGGAATTGCTAGATTATAAGGTATTTCTATTTTCATCCTTCTGAGGCAGCACTATATTGCTTTTGAGACTGGTTGGACCATTTTGCAATTCCACCAGCAATGCAGGAATGTCCAAGTCTCTCTGCATCCTTGCCAGCATCTGTTGTCCTCTACTTTTTTGATCTTTACTGTTATTGCTGGTGTGAGGTGATATCTCATTGTTGTTTTGATTTGCATCTCTCTAATGCCTAATGAGATGGATTGGCCAGGTGGCAGCATCGATGGACTCAAG
>NW_006408653.1:9434723-9435822 GCF_000296735.1 Chrysochloris asiatica
AAATGAGTCCCTTGTCTGATGTGTCATTGCAAAAGATTTTTTCCCATTCTGTGGGTTCCCTTTTTACTCTTTTGGTGAAGTCTTTTGATGCACATAAGTTTTAATTTTTAGTATGTCCCAATCATCTATTTTGTCTGCTTTTGTTTGTGTAGATTTCAAAATGTTTGGTATTCTGTGTATTCCCTGAATTAAGAGTTTTCACATTTGTCCCTATTTTTCCTACAGCAGCACAGCAGGAGTCCCACCGTACACTAATCCTGCCTTATTAACATACAGAAAACTACTCCCAAATAGGATTATAACTACAAGCATAGATATTAGGATTTGCAACACATATTTTTGGAGGACACAGTTCAATCTATAACAATTGGTTGATTTTTTTTTTTTTTTTATGCTTAGTATATATTAATCCTGAAACTTTAAGGATCTGCATGTTCTGCCTCCTGAGAGAGGAGCAGTGGAAATAGGGGTTGGTCTCGATTTCTAGAAGGTGCATAATAGGGAGGTCAAGTGGAGGCTGAGTGTGAGGCACTGGGAGGGGTGGTATTCATAGTGTGCTGTAGTGAGCAGCCTCTACTGGCTCACAAGAGTTGTCAGGAATTTTGCAAGTTGATTGCTAAACATCAGTACGATTAAAAATTAAATTATACTCTTAAGATAAAATATATTAAGCTTTTTTGCAATGGGTTTGCCACCAGAATACAGGTGTTGGTGAAAACCATCACAAAACCTAAGCCAAAATGGGAAAGGAAAAGACCCATATCAACATTGTCGTTATTGGACACATTGACTCTGGCAAGTCAACCACTACTGGTCACCTGATCTACAAATGTGGTGGAATCGACAAAAAGCCATTGAAATTTTTGAAAAGGAAGCTGCTGGGATGGGGAAGGGCTCCTTCAAATATGTCTGGGTCTTGGATAAACTGAAAGCTGAACGTGAGTGAGGCATCACCATTGATACCTCCCTGTGGAAATTGAGACCAACAAGTAGTATGTGACCATCACTGATGCCCCAGGACGCAGAGATTTTATTAAAAACATGATTACAGGAACCTCACAGGCTGACTGTGCTGTCCTGATTGTTGCTGCTGGTGTTG
>NW_006408653.1:9436485-9437778 GCF_000296735.1 Chrysochloris asiatica
AGCATTTGTGCTGATTTCTGGTTGGAATGGTAACACTATGCTGGAGCCAGGTGCTAACATGCCTTGGTTCAAGGAATAGAAAGTCACCAGTAAGGATGGCAATGCCAGTGGAACCACATTGCTTGAAGCTCTGGATTGCATCCTGCCACCAACTCGTCCAACTGACAAGCCCCTGCGTCTGCCTCTCCAGGATGTCTACCAAATTGGTGATATTGGCACTGTCCCTGTGGGCAGAGTGGAGACTGGTGTTCTCAAACCAGGCTTTCCAGTCAGTGTTGCTACTGAAGTAAAGTCTATTGAAATGCACCATGAGGCTTTGAGTGAAGCTCTGCTTGGGGACAATGTAGGCTCCAATGTAAAGAACGTCTCGGTCAAAGATGTTCGCCGTGGCAATGTGGCTGGTGACAGCAAAAATGATCCACCAGTGGAAGCAGCTGGCTTCACTGCACAGGTGATCATCCTGAACCATCCAGGCCAATCAGTGGTGGATATGCACCTGTGCTGGATTGTAACACAGCTCACATTGCATGCAAGTTTGCTGAGCTCAAGGAGAAGATTGATCGCTGGTCTGATAATAAGCTAGAAGATGGTCCCAAGTTCTTGGAGTCTGGTGATGCTGCCATTATTGACATGGTTCCCGGCAAACCTATGTGTGTTGAGAGCTTCTCAGACTACCCTCCTCTGGGTCATTTCACTGTTTGTGATATGAGACACACTGTTACTATGGGTGTCATCAAGGCAGTGGATAAAAAGGCTGCTGGAGCTGGCAAAGTCATCGAGCCTGCTCAGAAAGCTCAGAAGGCTAAATGAATAGGACCTTTAACACCTGCCACTCCAGTCTTAATCAGTGGTGCAAGAATGGTCTCAGAACTGTTTGTTTCAATTGCCCATTTAAATTTAATAGCAAAAAACTGGTTAGTGATAATAATGCATTGTAAAACTGTCAGAAGGAAAGGAATGTTACGTGGACCATTTTTTCTTTTATGTGTGGCAGTTTTAAGTTATTAGTTTTTAAAATCAGTACTTTTTAAATGGAAATGCCCAAAAATTTGTCACAGAATTTTGAGAACCAGTAAAACAAAATTTAATGAGGAAAAAATATATATACCTCTATTAATAATAAACAAAATAAATACTTGGTGGTGGTGGTTATGTGCCGTGGAGTCAGTTCTGACTCATAGCGACCCTGTACAGGGTTTCCTAGGCTGTAAATCTTCACGGAGGCAGAAAGCCTCATCTTTCTCCTATGGTACAGCTGGTAGTTTCGAACTGCTGACTCTGAGATTAGCAGCC
>NW_006408653.1:9437878-9448611 GCF_000296735.1 Chrysochloris asiatica
GACTCATAGCGACCCTGTACAGGGTTTCCTAGGCTGTAAATCTTCACGGAGGCAGAAAGCCTCATCTTTCTCCTATGGTACAGCTGGTAGTTTCGAACTGCTGACTCTGAGATTAGCAGCCTGATTCGTAACCACTACACTACCAGAGCTCCTTAATAAATACTTATAACTTACTTTTTTCAAGTTATTTGACTACATTTTACTATTATCTATGTTATTAAGGTTACTTACATCTATTATATCTGTAGGTGGAAGTACTGTCTGATTATCTGCTACTGTGCCTCGCTTTCCAACTCTGCAATTTGTTGTTGTTATTGTTGTTAAGTGTCAATTCAGAGTCATAGAGACTTTGTATAGTGTTTCCAAGGAGTAGTTGGCGAGTTTGAACCTCCGGCTTTGTGTTTAGCAGTCCAGTGCTTATCCTATGCCAGGACTCTGCATTTAGTAGAGTTAGAATAGTAGCTTGAGGTCTGCCATAATGGGAGCATTCACACCACAGAAATTGGCTTCTCCCCTCATTCACTGATCCACTGAAGAGTTGGTTGTTAAATATCCACTCACCACTGAATAGTGTCCCACTGGATAATGGGATTTCTTTCCTGTAACGTTCTCAAGACTCCAGTACACTTTGTGAATTTTCCAGCTCTGTGTCTCCAGTGAATTTCATTTTCTGAGGAAACCAGCAGAATGACCAAGTTCTGATGCTAAGATAGCATGAAATTAGGATGATAGGAATAGAAGATAGATGGCAGGAATAGAATATGGAATATACTACAAGAAATGTTAGAGATTTGTTGATATTGTAGTAAGAGCCTTATATATTCTTGGGGACTAAAAGTTGGGAGATTGAATTTTATTAATGTAAGTCCCTACGTTATAATATTTCTTATAAATAAAAGCACTTCAAGGTATTATAACCTTTATTAAGCACAATTATTCTTCTTACCAGGAAGTGGAAGTTCAGTTGAACATAGTGAAAGATGTGCTATTTAAGAAAGTCCAGGAATTACAGACTGAGACAATGAAAGAAAAATCTGTTGTATCAGAAATTGAAGGAACTCGATCCTCTCTAAAACATCTCAACCATCAGTTACATAAACTGGATTTTGAAACTTTGAAGCAGCAAGAAATTATGTACAGTCAGGTAAATGTGACCATTATGAATACCTTCCATGTTGATTTTTTGTGGTACTCAAGATGCCCCCATATCCCAAGGAAACAAAGATTTCTAAACACTCTTTTGGAGGGATAAATGGATACTGAAGGTGAGGTACCTTAGACAGCTAGCTTTTTCTTGATCTGAAACATACAGGTGAGAGAAAAGACAACTCTAGTTATGCGAATCCTAAGAACTATGTATCATTTCTTAGTCGGATAAACATACTTCTCCTCCACTCCAGGCCCATAGATTTGAAATATTCTTGTAATGTTTTCCTCATTTGTTCTTGTTAGTAAAATTTTTATATTCTGTTGTCATGTTAATTTCTTAATGTCTTCTCTCTTTTTCTATTAATTTCCTTATCTAATATGTTCTTAATTTCTCAAAATTACAGATACTTAAATTATCTGGAAATAATTTGTAAGAAGTTCATCAAATTTGATCCTCTCATGCCTAACAATTTATGACTCATTATCTTTTTTTGCAGCTCTTAGAAAACATACCCCACAAAATCCCTGTCAGTGAATTTACTGAGGTTCGTTCCATCCTGTTAGTGTACTAAGCAGTCCCTCACTGACTTTTTTTTGCTGTATTTTAAGAAGAGTACTTATGTGTCCCTGTCATGCACCCTGGTTGGTGAAGAATAGTTTGCTGTTGCTGCCTTAAAGAAGGTTTTATTTCCCTATCAATTACTGCAGGGTGAAGGTGATTTTGATAAAGAATAACATTCAGGCCCAACTTCTAGCAAAGTATTTACTATGATTTTACATTTATAGTAATGATTTTAACTGTTTCTCCTTATTAACTTCTTCTTTTTCAAACTGTGACAGGACTTTTACATTCAACAAGTGGAGCGGCGAATGTCACGGCTAAAGGGGGAAATTAATTCTGAAGAGAAACAAGCCCTTGAAACAAAAATTGTTGAACTTAAAAAGACATTGGAAGAGAAAAAATCGACATGTGGCCTCTTAGAAACACAGATCAAGAAACTTGATGTAACTTAGCCAAAATACTTGTTAAATTTGAAAGTATCATAGTAATTGCAGTGGTGGTAGTGTGCTGCTGAGTCAGTTTTAACTCCATGCAATCCTGTATAGGATTTCCGAGGTTGTAAATCTTTATGGGAACAGAAAGCCTCATCTTAATTCTGTGGAGTGGCTGGAAGATTTGAACTACTGACCTTGCAGTTAGCAACCCAGCTTGTAATCCACTGCACTACCAGGGCTCCTATTCTAGTCATTGTGGTGGTAATTATGTGCCGTGGAGTCGGTTTTGACTCATAGTGACCCTGTGTAGTGTTTCTGAGGCTGTAAATCTACAGGAGCAGAAAGCCTCATCTTTCTTTCATAGGAACAGCTGGTCGTTTTGAACTGCTGACCTTGAGGTTAGCAGTCCAACTTGTAACCACTATACTACCAGAGCTCTTTATTCTAGTCATGAGTCATTCTTTTTTAAGACAGCATGTTCGTAAAACTTTCCTTTAAATAGGCTGATTGTCAAACTACTCACATATGTAACAAATTTAGGAACTAATGTGCAGATGCCTATACTTAGTGGAATGTAATGTTAACATTTGGCCTCCTGATGTAGTGCTGTAAGATCACCCTGGACTGTGAACTATAAGGTTCAGCAGTTCAAACCCACCATCTGCTCCTTGGAAACTATACAGTATCACTGTGAGTTGAAACTGACTCAATGGTACATAACAACATCAACATTAACATTTATTGAGAATTTACCATATGCTAAGTAATTATACTGTTTGTGCCTTTAATATTGTATTTGCTGTTATTGTTAAGTGCTGCTGAGTCTGTTCTGACTCACAGTAACACTGTATAGGGTGTCGAAAGAGTGGCTGGTTGGTTTGAACCTCTCATCTTTTGGACCTTTCAGTTAGCAATCCAGTGCTTAACCGACAGTGCCATACCACAATACAATATTCATAAATATAATTATATTATTAAAATAAATGCATTATATTACATGTTGTTGTTAAGTACCGTGGAGTCAGTTCCAACTCATAGTGACCCTGCACAGCGTTTCCGAGGCTGCAAATCTTAACGGGAGCAGAAATCCTCATCTTTCTCCCATAGAACAGCTGGTAGTTTTGAACTGCCGACCTTGAGGTTAGCAGCCCGATTCGTAACCACTATGCTACCAGAGGACTTCAAAAAGCTTGTGAGAAATAGAATTTTTCCACCAACTCTTTTACGCTCCCTCAAATGTAACATGTGTGTGTGTGTGTGTGGTGCTGCAGGATATGCACTGACCTGCAATGTTGGTTTGAACTTCAAGGTTGGTGGTTCAAACTCTCCAGCCACTCCCTAGAAACCTTATATAGGGTGGAGATCAGTCAGAACCTGCTTGACAGTACTTAACAACATCAGCATATGTATATATACATTGTTGTTGTTGTTGTTGTTGTGTGCTGTAGAGTTGATATACATATGTTGGTGGTGTTAAGTGCTTTTGAGTCAGTTCTGACTCATAGTGACCCTGTACAGGGTTTCTGAGGAGCAGCTGGTAGGTTTGGACTGCCTTCCATGTGGTTTGCCATCAGGACACCAGGACAATGTATGTTGTTGTTGTCATCGAGTTGGTTCCGACCCATGGTGACCATGTATAGTTTCCTAGGAGTGGCTGATGAGCTTGAACCACCAGCCTTGTGGTTCAAACTGATTTTGCAGTCCAGCGCGTTAACCCACAGCACCACACCAGGACTCCAGGACTATAGAATTAAAACAGGGTTAGATTATATATGTGTGTGGGTCGGAACCAACTCTACAGCACATAACAACAACAACAACAACAACGTTATTACCTTGATTTATACATTAAGTCATTTGCCTAGTAGTATAGTCTCTACATGGGAGAGCATGCGATTTCAAAATACTTATTATACTATATTCATTCAGAACATTGATAGATCCCAGTTTTATATTATGCATCTGTCGTAATAGCTTTATTACCCTTAATCTGTTTATGAAACAAGATCTAAAAGAAAAGCTGCTCTTTTGTGGGTCATCTGTGCAGCTCCAACAATCTTTCAAATTACTTAATTCTGTTAATCATGCGAAAACATTCTTCATCTTTGGGCATATTATTATGTTCATTGTAATATAAAAAACATGTGCTGGGGAAACTGTCCTAGTTTTCTCTTTTAGCATTTACTAGAGATTAAGAGAGTGAAGAATGAAAGCATGGATGTTAAAAGGAATAAGAGAACTTGACAGGGTTTAAATTCTGTTTTATACACATGGAAGGAGTCCTGGTGGTGCAGTGATTAAGTGCTGGCTGCTTACCAAAAGGCTAATGATTTGAACCCACCTGGGAGAAACACGAGGCCATCTGCTCTCATAAAGACTATGGTGTAGGAAACTCTATGGAACAGTTCTACTCAATCACATTGGGTTGCCCAGACTCAAGAGTAAGCTTTGGCAGCAGGTTTCATATATGGTTAGAAAGACTAGTGATGACTGACCTCTAGTGGTCATAGGAATACTTGTCCTAAATTCCTTGAGGATAGCAAAAGGTGGGAAGGAACTGTTTCTTTCCACCACCCTCCACCCTCATCCCCCACCCCCCTCTCTATTTTCCTTTTACTGTTTTTTTTTTCCTAAAGATGACAAAATTTTTGGTTTGATTTTTAATATGACAAAATCTTTAGACTGTTACTTTGTAGTCTGAGGAAATGTTTTAAAATTTTAGTTTAAATGGAAGTAACACATACTTTGGAACCAGAAAGAGCTAGTTTTGAATCTCAAGATTATATCACAACTGTGTATTTTAACTTTTCTGAGCCCTAGTTTACTCACCTATTAAGTAGAAAAATATAGGTATTTTGGAGAACCAGAAGCAATGTTGGTCTGAGTATTGTGTTTTCAGTAGGTGCTCAATAACTGATTTTTTTTTTAGCATATGAGAAAAATAATGCTACAGAATGATGGGAAGGTGACTTCTTTCCAGACATGCTTCTTGACTCTGGCTTTGCCTGTGCCTGTTTATTTTTGGAAAGCGTATTTTCTATCTAATAGTTACTTTCTTAAATGTCTAGAAAACCAATCCATTTTTCTATTTCTTCTTTTTAAATTATCTTAGTGTGACTTAGTAGAAAGTTTACATTCAGCAGTTTGCACACAAATTCTTCTGTTACATTGGTTGCGATCCCCAGTGTGTCAGTGTGTCAGCATGTTCCCCATTTCTGCCTTTGACTCACTGTTTCCTTTCATCCAGTTTTCCTGTTCCTTCCTGCCTGGACTGTACCTGTTCAGCTGTGTTGGAATGGTTCTCTTGATACTCTGCCTTTTAAATGTCTTGCCTACTTTACCCCAAGTCTGACTTTAACAGCGATATAAATACATTAACTTCGGACATACTGTCAGGAGGGACCAGTCACTGGAGAAGGATATCATGTTTGGTAAGGTGGAGGGTCAGAGAAAAAGAGAAAAAACCCCAGCGAGATGGATTGCCAAAGTGGCAGCATCAATGGGCTCAAGCGTGGCAAAGATAGTGAGGTTAGCCCAGGATCAGGTAGTGTTTCGTTCTGCTGCGCATAAGGTCGCTATGAGTTGGTACCAACTCAATGGCACATAACAACAACAAATACATTAATAGAAATACAAGAGAATTACAAAATATTAAAGCTAGTCAACTTTCTAGTGAAGGTTTGTTCTTCTCAATAGCAGCATCAGATTGTAATGTTCTGCATACTCCTACCTGTCTCACTCCATTTATGATTTTGTCTAATGAAAATGAATTTCTTCTGGTAAAAAAAAAAAAATTACTTCAAAGTTCAGTCCTGTTTTTACAAAATTTAATGTCATGAAATCAAATCTTGATGGAAAACCAAATTTCTCTTCTTACTTTCTTGCTGTCTTGTTATGTTTTGATATGTCAGATAAGTACAGGGCACAGAAAAACAAGAGAAAGAAGAAAGGAAGAGACTGAGGGAGGAAAGAAGAGAAATGAGAGAGATCAAGATGGATCTTAGAATTAGGAAGGTTTTGATGTGAGAACTAAGAGGGTGCAAAGAACACAAACTCTATTGGGTTTCTGGTGAAGAAGTAGCAGGGTGGTGGTGGTGGTGGTTATGTGTTGTGGAGTCGGTTCTGACTCATAGTGACCCTGCATAGGGTTTCTGAGGCTGTAAGTCATTATGGGAACAGAAAGCTTCATCTTTCTCCCGTGGAACCATTGTTAGTTTTGAACTGCTGACCATGCAGTTAGCAGCCCAACTCATAACAACTATGCTACCAAAGCTCCATTTCAAGGAATAAGACCTTATGTAGCATTTTCCTTTCCAGCAATCTGTGATTTTATACGTAATAATAAAGTTTATAATGGTAGCTGACACTTAGATGGTGTTTCTATGTGTTAGACACTGTTGTGCATACTTGTGACAGTAACTTCTATACTCTTCACAACAACACAGTGACGTGGACACAGCTATCTGTGTTGTAGAGATTTAGAGTAGGTGGCTCACCAGGGTTAGATGGCTAATATGTAGTCAAGGCCATTTCATTCCATAGCTTGTGCTGCTGACTAGCATCCTGTATTTCCTCAGACTGTTCATGATTGTACCACATGGAACTTGAGTTGCATCAGTGAACTCCAGTATGGGAGTGGTGAACCATGAATGGAAACAAAGTTGATTCTCATCCTCATGGGCAACCATGGAATGAATGACTCAGATAGAACTGGAACCATGTATAATATTTCCTAGAACTATTGAACTTAGAAGGACCTCTGGTAGCGTAGTGGTTACGAATTGGGCTGCAAGCCGCAAGGTCAGCAGTTCGAAACTATCAGCTGTTCCGCAGGACAAAGATGAGGCTTTCTGCTCCCGTAAAGATTTACAGCCTCGGAAACTCTGTGGATGGTCGCTTTGAGTCTGAACCAACTCCATGACACATAACAACAGCAACAGCATTGAACTTAAGCTAAATTCAAAACATCAGTAGATGATTAAAATGAAAATATGTCTATGTGAGTAAATGTATGTCAGAGATAGCATGAAGAATGAGATGTAAAAATCTGATTATTGTAACTATTTAATGGGATATACAACTTAATCTGATATCTTTAATATAATATGTATTTAATGTAGTTATTTGTTAAAAGATTTTTATATAACATTTACCTTTTTCTTTTTATAGAATGACCTTTACTTTATCAAGAAGTTCAACAGTAAAATTTGTGATGAAAAAGAATCTCTGAAGACAAAAATAAATGAACTAAACCTTTTTATGGACAGATCAGAGAAAGAATTAAGGAAAGCCAAAGCTTTTAAACAGGTGAAATAAAATTACATGCATATGTAATATTAAAAACTACACAATTTCATATTAATTGTAGAAATTTTTAAAAATAGCACTGTACCTAAGATAAAGTGTTAAATTTTATTTTCTTCCAGCTTTGAAAGAAAAAAGAAAAATTAAGCCCACTGCCTTAATTTAATGTGAGTTGATTTTGACTCACAGTGACCCTGAATAGGGTTTCCAAGATTGTAAACCTTTGCAGGAGCAGAAAGCCTCATCTTTCTCAGTCCTGTGCTTATCTACAGTACTACCAGGGTTCCTCCTTCTAAAGAATATTGGCTTTATATATTATTATTTTTTAAAACTTTTTATTGTGAATTGAGTGAAGCTTTAAAGACAAGACCATCAGTTTTCTATTCAACAAACCCTGCCTTTTCTTTTATCTCGATGATTGCCATCCCCTCCATGCAACAACAGTTGTCCCACTTCCTCCCTGTGCTTCCTGTTTCCATTCCACCCTCCTTCCCATCCTTTCTCAACTTTGTCCTTAATGTAAACTTTGCCCCTTTGATTTTCAATGATTCTACAGTGAACATACTTTACTATTGTTTTTGTCCCCTCTATATACATGTCTAGGAGCTCTGATAGCATCGTGGTTATGAATCGGCCTGTGAACCTTAAGGTCAGCAGTTTGAAACTACCTGCTGCTCCTTGGGAGAAAGATGAGGCTTTCTGCTCCCATAGAGATTTACAGCCTCAGAAACGCTGTATATAGGGTCGGTATGGGTCGGAACTGACTCAATGGCATTTAACAACAACGACAGCATATACATGTCTACTTCTGGGTTGAAAATTGCGCCATGAGGGTGAGTTCTTTCCCAGAACTGAAGGGTGATCGAGGTCCATAATTTAGGGTTCCTCCAGTTTCTTTGTGACCAGTAAGCCTGGTCTTTTTAAAATATAATTTTGAGTTTCGTTCCACATTTTCTCCCACTCTATCCAGGACCTTCTCAAGTGATTCCTTTCAGAGAAGTTGGTAGAAATAGCCAGACACTATCTAGTTCTTCTAGTCTCATCCATGGAAACTGATGTTCATATGTTCCATTAATCCATTGGACTAATTGATTCCAAGCATCTTCTTCTTTTTCTGCACATGGAAGACCAATAGTTGCATGGAAGATGGCCATTCATAATATTTTAAAATCCCAAAGTAGGATGTAGTACATTGTCCTTAGGGACTATGCTATGTAAATTGACCATGGTGTTCTGTGAGACTATGGTCCTAAGACCCAAGGACCAGCAACTCATTGCATTAACATGTTTGATAAAATGTAAACATTTTCATTATTTTTCCCCTTGTATGCTCCATCAACTGCTCCTCAGAAACCTTATACAGGGTTACTATGGGTCAGAATTGACTCCATGGCACTTTACTTCACAGCAACAACAACAAAGCTCCACCACATTCACAGATGTGTTTCCAGCAAATTGTCTCTTTCAAATCCTTATATATTTGTGGGTAGGTTCTCACTCTTCATCCTATATTTGTTCAACCTGTGTGTCTATCTGTGTGACTACACACAGAATAATGTTGTTCCAAGGTAGTATATATAATGCTATTTATCTGTAGCATTTTCATATCTCCGTGTATCTTTACCTGGCTTCATCATTCTTCTGCCATCCACCCTCTTCTTGCATATTGCCCTCCCTGTCACCTGAGTTAACATGTGTCTACCCTCTAGTCAGTAAGTTACTCTCCTCTCCCACCTCTGGGAACCATTGAAGAATTTTGTTTGTTTGTTTTTAACTATGAAAACCTTTATTGCATTTTTATAATAGGGATCTCATACAATATTTGTCCTTTTGTGATTGATTAATTTTACTCAAACTGATGTTCTCCAGATTCATTCATGTTATAAGGTGTTTTGCAGATTCATCATTATTCTTCATTGTTGCATAGTATTTAATTGTGTGTATGTACCAAAGTTTGTTTATAAATCTTTCAGTGATGGGCAGTTAGCCTGTCTCCATCTTTTTGATGTTGTAGATAGTGCTGCAATGAACATCGATGTGCATACATCTACTCACACTTTGGCTTTTATTCTGTGGATGTATACCAAGTAGAGGGATTGCTGAGCCATACAGTATTTTATTTTCAACTTTCTGAGGAAGCGCTATACCGTTTTCCACAGTAGTTGCACCACCTGACAGACTCACCAGCAGTAGGAGGGTCCCAGTCTCTTTACACACTTGTCAGCATTTATTGTTTTCTGGTTTTTAAAAAACTTTCCTATTAATGCTAGGGTGAGATGATAGCTCATTGTTTGATTTGCGTTTCCCTAATGGTTAAAGATTGGAGTCCTGGTGTGGTGCTGTGGGTTAATACACCAGACTGCAAAGCTGTTTGAACTGGAAGGTTGGTGGTTCAAGCTCACCAGCTGCTCCTTGGAAACCCTATACAGGATCACTATGGTCAAAAATGACCCGATGGCACTTAACAACAACAACAATGGTTAAAGATTGTAAACATTGCTTCATATATTTGTTGATTGCCTGAGTTTTCCTTGGTGAAATGTCTGTTCATGTCCTCTTCCATTTTTTAATCGGGTTGTCTGTCTCTATTTTTGTAGAGGTGTTGTAGTTTTCTGTAAACCTTAGAGACTTGTCCCTTGTCTGATATGTCATTGCAAACATTTTTCCCAGTCTGTGAGCTCTGTTTTTACTTTTAGGTGATATCTTTTTATGTGCTTGTGCATCTAATTTTGAGGAGTTTCCAGGCATCGATATTGTCTTCTACTGTTTCTGAGTTTGTAATTGTGTTTGACCATGTATTTATGCCATGTATTAGACACCCCTAGTTTGTCCCTAATTTTTCATTGAAGATCTTTATAGTTCTAGGTTTTACATTTAGGTCTTTAGTCCACATTGAGTTTGTTTTGTATATAGTGTAAGATATGGGTCTTGTTTCATTCTGCAAATGGATTTTCAGTTTTCCCTGCAGCATTTGTTGAAGAGACTCTCTATTCCCTGTTTAACATGTTTTCCCCTTTGTCAAATATCAGCTGACTGTATGATTGATTTATTTCTGGGGACTCAATTCTGTTCAATATATCAAAACTGATCAATATATCTTTCAGTGTACCAGTACTAGGCTGTTTTGACCACTGTGGCCGCGTAGTAGATTTTGAAATCAGGGAGTGAGAGACCTCCAACTTTTTTTTTGCTTCTTAAACAATGCTTGGCTTATCCAAAGTCTTTTTTCCTTTCCATATAAAGTTAGTCATCACTTTTTTCTAGTTCTTTAAAGAATGATGTTG
>NW_006408653.1:9464321-9506236 GCF_000296735.1 Chrysochloris asiatica
TCTTCTTCCTGAGAAATTTCAAGATACCACTGTTGGTCGTTTTGACGTAACTTAGGGTTTAGTTTTTGGCCTATTTCCTCTTTTGTCTGCTTGTCCCGCTCCACAATCCCCATTCAGGCCTTTTTTCTAGTTGGAAATAGTTCAGGGCTAGCTGTGGCCATTTGGTTTTAATTGGAAACTGTCTCTTTAAATTTCGAGGAGATCTGTGTTCATGCATAGTAGAACCCTCTGAGGGTGGGGCTGGGGTGCCCACTAGCTCCGGCACCCCTATAGTCACCAGAATGGAGGTGTGCAGTCAACATGGGACCAATGAACAGCTACTAAAAGAAAAGAATGTCCATACCTTTATCTCAGTGCTTCTGCCAGGCGTCTGTGTCCGCTCTGATCCTTCCCCTGCGTGGTCTCATCCAAGATGGCAGCTTCTGGAGCAGCTGAGTGTCCCAAACTAGAAAGCAGTGGGTTTCTTGCTTCTGCCACAAATTCCCCCAGCTGTAAACCTCCCAACCTTCTAAATATTCCTTTATATGTGGTTCAGAGTTCTGAGACCATCCCCTGAGCCTGCTTGGTCGGGTATTCTGTGTTGTTGTTGTTGGAGCTCTTTGCTACACGTCCACCCGATTCGCCATCTTGTTTGTACATTTTCCCCTAGAACATTAGCTATTCCTTAAAAAAAAAAAAGGCTTCCTACAGCCTATTGCACAAAGTTACCCTAGTTTATTTAATGAGCTCCTATTTGTTGGAAATGTCTTTAGTGTTGAGCTATTATAAATATTACTGTCATCTACAATGCACATATCTCTTTAGACAGTTGCTTAATTTGTTCCTTGGGATATACAACTAACTGTACAATTATGGTGCAAAAATAAATATTTCCAGTGTCTGAAACCTATTTTTAATGCAAAGTACCCTCCCACCAGCAATGAAAAAGTATTTTGTTTTACTCACTACCACAAGGTCCACAGTTTGAACCCTCCAGCCACTTCTTGGGGAAAAGATGAGACTTTCTGCTCCTGCAAAGATTTAAAAGCCTGGAAAACCCTGTGCTGTGTTGCTATGAGTCGGAACTGATGTGAAGACACTTAACAACACCAACTACCACCAAGGCTGGATGTATTAATTTATAAAGTTGTTGCCAATTTGATAAGCACATACAGTATCTTATTTTATTGGCAAACATAGTATCTTATGATTTTAGTCTGCATTTCTTTAATTCGTGAAATTTTACAAACAATTTCCATGTTGATGGTACATTTATAATTTAAAAAAATTTGTATTTCTAGTTTATAGTCTCAGCCTACTTTTCCATAAGGAAGTTTCTATTCTTAAAATGTTTTCATATACTCTTTGTATGTTAAAATGTTAACTATAAATTATAAGTATTGTCAGTATTTTCCCATTTACCTTTATATTTTCATTTAGTGGTTTTATCATAAAATTTATTTTAACATCAAACCTTTAGTTTTCCATGTTTATAATTAATATGCTTAGAGATTTGTAAGACTAACATCAGACAAATATTTACTCTTCCTAGTAACTGCATCAATTTACTCTTTTACATTATTTTTAATGCATCTAGAATTTATTTTTGGTACATGTGAGACATATGGGTCTAATTGATCTTTTCCCCAACTGGACAGCTACATTTATGAAGTGCTGTGGAATAATGCACTGGACAGCAAAGTCATTTTGAACTGCAAGGTCATCAGCTCAAACTCACCAGCCACTCCTTGGAAACCCTATAAAGGGTCACTATGAATCAGAACTTACTTCACTGCTCTTAACAACAACAACAACAAGAGTAGAATCTTATATGCTGGAGTGTTTTTTCCTGGTTTATTATTCTTAAAGTCAATTTATCTGTTTATTCTTGTGCCAGTACTCTACTCATTACTGAGTTATTTAAAAATAATGTATATGCATATTATTTTCTAAGATTTAGTTGAGAATATAACAGTGTCTTTTCACAGGATTTAATTCATTTACTGGATATTGTAAGTTTCAATTTTAGGAATAACATTTCTTCCTTTTTTGTTTTAATAGAGCTTGAATTTAAAATTGAATGATTTTAAAAACTGACTTGGAATAAACACTTGTCCCTAAAAAAAAAAAAAGTAAAAGTAGAGACATGAACACAGAGCAATCTAAGTTACTATCTTGGTTAATGGAAAAATTAGAAAAAAAAATTTTTTTTTACAAGTTTTTATTGTGAATTGAGTGAAAATTTACAGGACAGATGATCAGTTTTACATTCAATAAATCATAGTTTGTTTCATTGCAATGATTACTATCCCCTCCATGAACCATCAGTCAATAATATTTACCTCTGTTCCTTTTTTTTTTTTTTTTTTGATCTACACCTACAAAACAGAAAATATATACTTGTTTAAATGTCCAAAGGGCACACTGTTCAAGTCAGCTTCCTGTCCACAGGCACACAGCCTTTCTCAGTCCATGGCTTTATGTCCTCTGCTACTCTATCTCTATGCCATCGCCTCTACCACTTGTCTTTGTTGTCATCGCTTTACGGGTTAGGATCCCATGTTTCACTCATGTTCTTCCTTCTTTCTGGCCCTAGGGTCCTCTGTTCCTGGAATGGAGGATTAGCTACTCCCCACTTTTAGTTACACATCCTCTACATTTATAGTTGTGACAATCACAATTAGTCTTGATAACAATTATACACAATTGAATCATAAAATCCTACCCCCGTCCTCTTTTCACCAGACCCATCTAGAAAAGAGGGAAACCATTCAGTAGGAATTCTACCTTATCCCCTCATTCTGAAACTAAGTACATTCATGAAAACTTGTAAACAAGCCACTTTGTGCTTTTATAACCCCCCATTTTTGATAGCATATGTCTCCCTGTCCTTATCAACCCAATCTACCAAGAAGGCAAGCTTAATCCCTAATATGAACAGTCCTTCCCTTTCAGTTGGAATTTTGAGAAACTACATCCATAATCTAGTTCATCAAATTGTAGCAATTTATGCTTGGTCTCTGTATCAAACTTCTTTATATTCATCTGGTTGAGTTCTAGTCAGCTAGCCATCCAAGCTATGTTAAATGAATAGTATCTGCAAGTTTGGGAGTTCTTGCTCGCCTTCCCCCGACTTCAGACCAGCTGGCTGTTTCACTCTCAACTCTAGTCTCCTGTGGCTAGGTTAGTGTCAATGGACCCGGGAGTTCACACTTCCCTAAACTTCAGACCAGTCAGTCCTTCCTCTTCTCTCTCTCATCTCAAGGTCAACAGGTGGCTATGGAACATGGTCAAACTCAGCCTATGTCTTCAATGCTGCATTTCCCCCACTTCCACTCGCAAGTCACCAGTAAGCATACAAAACTGGTTGGTGTTCCTTTTGAGTTTCATTCATAGAAAGAAGATTACCCTGATGGGCTGACTTCTCTTGTCTTGATAGCTCCAAGGCAAACAGCTTGCTTGCTATCCTAACAGTCTGATTTTTTTGTCTGTTGGTCTTCCTTTCAAGAAATATCTTCTATTCCTCTAGCCATTCCCAGTTAGTCTGAGTGTCTTTCCAAGTGGGAATGGCCCATCTCAGAATGTTCTGGGTGGGGCTCAGGATTCCACCTGAGGCTCCATACTCCCAAAAGGCTTGACAAAAGCCTATTTCCTAGGCAAGTTCTAATTCCTTTTAGCTAATCCAACTAGTTATAGGCTGAACACAGGCTTATAAACTTTCTGTAATCATATTTCCCATTATTCCTATCTATCCCACTTAAATGTCTATTTTAAAATAGAAGGCAGGGGAAACCAATATCCACAAGAGAGTCAAATCCCTTAACATTATTTCCCTTCCTTTACCCATTCTGACTAAGGCTGGATCCCTATATCACAGAGCCCTGTTGTTCAAAGGCTATGAATACATCTTTATTTTCATCCATCCTATTTAACCCATGCATTCCTAAGTCTACCCCTATCTTCCTTGTTTATCTACTTCTCTCCCCCTTCTTGTGTATTGCCCTCTCCCTCCTTGTATACTGCCCTCCCTGCCACCCAAGGTATCATGTGTCTACCCCCTAGCCCATGAATTACTGACCCTTCCCTCCCACCCCTGGTAACCAACAAAGAATTTTTCTTTGGGATTGAAAATCTTTCCTTAAGCTTTTACAACAATGATCTTATGTAATATTTATCCATTTGTGACTGACTAATTTCACTCAGCATAATGTCCTCAAGGTTCATCCATGTTATGAGGTGTTTTGCTGCTTCATCATTATTCTTCAAGGTGTAGTATAGTATTCCATTATGTGTATGTACCAAAGTTTGTTTATATATTCTTCCATTGATGGGTACTTAAGTTATCTTCATCTTTTTGCTCTTATGAATTGTGCTGTGATGAACATTGGAGTAAAAAGTTACACTTTTTAGTTGGATTTTTATTGTAATAAAAGAGCAAAATATTTTGGCTTTGGTGTAACAAGAATGATTTAAATATTTGACAGTTGTATTGTGTTTATAGGATTTGATGATAGATGACAACTTTTTAAAACTTGAAGTAAAACGTACTCGAGAAATGCTTCACAGCAAGGCAGAAGAAGTTCTTTCCCTGGAAAAAAGAAAACAGCAATTATACACAGCAATGGAAGAGCGAACAGAAGAAATTAAGGTGCACAAAGCAATGCTTGCATCACAGATAAGATATGTTGATCAAGAAAGGCAAAACATAAGGTAATTATTAGAATTTAAAGAACTGCTAAGGACTCCTGATGTGGGACTGTCAGATCAGCACTGAACTACAAACCATAAGGTCGGCAGTTCAAACCTACCAGTTCCTCCTTGGAAACCCTATACAGGGTCACTATGAATTGGAACTGACTCTATGGCACTTAACAGCAACTTAACAAAGAACATTTGAAAAAATTATAAGGGTGATATCAAACTGACTTTGTGGTCTAGTGCTTATCCTACACTAATGACTGTAGGTACTCTTCTTTTGTGCCTGACCAAAATGGGAAAGAGCTCATTGTTTTATTATTAAGTATGAGGTTTCCTCTATTTTTTTTTGTTGTTGTTGTTATTTTTGATACCTTTTTATCATATTAATCATAATAATTAATCATTAATTATCATAAAAATTAATCAACTTTTGCTGATTTAATTTTTTCTAAGATTTTACTTTTTCTTTAAGCGGGAATGGACATTGACTTTTGCCATATTTTTTTTTCTGTATTCATTGATGGAGCTACATTTAGCTCCTTTAGTTTAGTAATGTGATTTATTGTATTGGTTTTTCTAAAGTTGAACTAACTTTGTATTCCTCAAATATACCAAACTTGTCTGTGATATATTACCTTCTGGATTTTGCTAATAATATTGTTATACAATTTTTGCTTCTATTCACCTATCACATGACCCATAATTTTCCTTTTTCTACTCTCCTTGTCCTTTGATAGTACTCGACTACTAACCAAAAGTTGGCAGTTAGAATACACTCAGAGACATTGTAGAAAAAAAGCCTCATGATCTATGTCTATAATTACAGTCACTGAAAATCCTACAGAGCACAGTTCTCTGAAACACATGGAGTTCCCATGAGTCAGAATTGCTCATTGGCCATAAATTTGGTGTTTGCACTATCCTTGTCAGATTATCAGGTTATATCTCCATCATACATTGTTTCATGTATTTTTAAAATTTTTATCTTCTGCATAAGTTTGTAAAAGAGTAGAATTAAATCTTTGAATTTTCAAGGACTTCACTAGTAAATCAATTGGTGCCCAGGAATTTTTCATGGGGAAATAGATTCAATTTATTTATTGGAGGAGTGACGCTGTAGGACAATCACTGGAATGAAGGATCAGTTTGAATAGCAAAGTTGGCAGTTCAAACATACCAGGCATTCCTTGGAAACACTATACAGAGTTGCTGAGTCTGAACTGATTTGATGGCACTTGACAACAACAATGTTGTTGTTTGGATTCTAGTGTAGTGCTGTAGGATAAGCATTGGATTGCTAACCACAAAGTTGGTGGTTCAAACCCACAAGCCACTCGTAGGAAACTGGAGTAATAGCCACTTCTCGGAAACCTTATACAGCGTTGCTATGGGTCAGAACCAACTTGACAGCACTTAACAACAACATAGGGTTTCAAGGAGCAGCTGGCAGGTTTGAATTACCATACGTGCCTTTAGCAGTCCAATGCTTACTCTACAGCGCTGCACCAGGACAATATAAGTATAGTCTTGAGTCAGTTTTGGTAAGTTATATTTTTCCCTAGGTATCATCTACATATTACAGGTTGTTAATGAATCTTCCTCCAATCCTAATGCCATGTTCTTCTTTATCCAATCCAGATTATTTGGTCAGCATACAGATTGAATAAATATGGTGAAAGAATGCACATTTCCTGATTTTAAATGATTCAGTGTCCCTTTGTTCATTTTGAGTGTCTGCTTCTTGGTCTCAGATTCCTCATAAGTATAATTAAGTATTCTAGAATACTTATTCTCCATAATGTTGTCTATACCTTGTCATGATCCACATAGCTGAAAGTCCTTGCATAGTCAATAAAGCACAGGTAAGCATCTTTCTGCTATTTCTTGTTTTCAGCCAAGATCCATCTGACATCAGGAATGATATCCTTCATTCCATGCCCCCACCTGAATCTGGCTTGAACCAATCAATGGCAGTTCCCTGTCAATGTACTGTTGCAGCCATTTAAAAATTATATTTAGAAAGATTTTACTTCCATATGATACTGATCATATTGTCTGATGAATTCTACATTACATTGAATTCTTTCTTTAGGATGGGCACTACTATGAATCTCTTTCAATCAGTTGGCCAGGTAGCTGTCTTCCAAATTTCTTAGTAAAGATGATTGAGTGCCTTCAGATCTGCATCAGTTTGTTGAAAAATTCCAATTTGTATTCCCCCAATTTCTGGGACCTTGTTCTTTATCAATGGCTTCAGTGCACCTTCGACTTCTTCCTTCAATGCCATTGGCTCTTGATCATATGCTATCTCTTGAAATGGTTGAACACTGACCATTTCTTTTTTGGTACAATTATTCTGTGTATTACTTCTTTTTTTTTTTTTTTTTTTTTTTTATTATTTTCTGCATCATTCAATATTTTGCCCATAGAATCCCTCAATATTTCAAGTAGGGACCTGAATTTTTTCTTTAGTTCTTTCTGCTTGAGAAATGCAGAGTGTGTTCTTCCCTTTTTGTTTTCTAACTCCATGTCTTTGTGCATTTTATTATAATAATTGACTTTGTCTTCTCAAGCTGCCCTTTGAAATTTTTTGTTAACTCTTTTGGTGGTGGTGGTAGCATGCCTTGGAGTTGGTTCCGACTCATAGTGACCCTGCAAAGGATTTCCGAGACTATAAATCTTTACAGGAGCAGAAAGCCTCATCCTTCTCCTGTGGAACTGCTGGTAGTTTTGAACCACTGACAATGAAATTAGCAGCCCGACTTATAACACTATGCTACCAGAGCTCCTGTGAACTGTTTTCTTCCTTATTATTTCTATTTGCTTTAGCAGCACTATGCTGGAGAGCAAGTTTCAGAGTCTCTTCTGACATCCATTTAGGTCTTTTCCTTTGTGTCTTTTAAATGACCTTTTGTTTTCTTCCTGTATGATGTTCTTGATGTCATCCTACTACTTTTCTGGTCTTTGGTCATTAGTGTCAAATGCATCAAATCTGTTCTTGAGATGAACTCTAAATTCAGGTGGGTTATGTTCAAGGTCAACTTTTGGCTCTTGTGAACTTGCTTTAGTTTTCTTCAGCTTCAGCCCTAACTTACATATGACCAATTAATGGTCTGTTCCAGTCTGCCATCACCGGTAATTATCAATACATCTTGATGTATTGATATTTTCACACTGAAGACACTGTTAGAATTTTTCAATTTCATCATCATTGACTTTGTTGTACTTAAGTGCCATGGAGTCAGTTCCAACTCATAGCGACCCTATGTAGGGTTACTGAGGAGCAGCTGGTGAGTTTGAACCACTGACCTTGCAGTTCAAACTGATCTTGAGGTCAAGTGCTTATTCTATGGCACCACACTGATTTTAGTGGTGCATAATTTGAATATTAGTGATATTAACTGGTCTTCATTGTAGTTTTCCCCAGCTATTTAAAAATGGGAAAAGTCATTCTTCACTTGTGGACTAATTCGAAACCAGATGTCGGACAGGGTGGTTTGTTGACCCCTGCTTTGAATTGCTGCACTGTTTCATAATAACTTATTGCTGACTAGTATTTCAAAATACTCATACACTCCAAATTTTGTATATATTTATTTGTTGATGGATATTTGAGTTGTTTTCAGTTTTTTAATATTACAAATAAAGTAGCTTTGGTGTTTTTGTATGGACGTAGTACTTTCTTTTCTCTTAGATCTAGGAGTGCAATGACTAGATCATATGGTTAGGCCTATATTTAAAGTTTCAAGAAATTTTGTCATGCATGGTTATTCTTAATTTTTAAAAAACCTTGACCTTCGTATTTCTCTGTGACTACTGAAGATTATTTCATATTATTTTCCCCCTCCTAAAAAATGAAATTT
The DNA here is from genome assembly GCF_000296735.1 of Chrysochloris asiatica. Taxonomy (NCBI): domain Eukaryota; kingdom Metazoa; phylum Chordata; class Mammalia; order Afrosoricida; family Chrysochloridae; genus Chrysochloris; species Chrysochloris asiatica. The sequence goes on from NW_006408653.1 coordinate 9,472,862, forward strand.
TAGCACTCTTTGACTTCTACTTTTCTTTCCCTATCTTTGATGTTTAAGAAGGGAACTTATGAACAATTAATGGAAAAGTGGAATTAAAAGGTATGAAATGTTCCACAAACTTTTTCAAGTTCCCTAGTATGGTTGAAATTACTAGTTATGGTTTCAGATTATTACTTACTATTTGAAATATCATGTCTCTTCCTTTTTATAACTTGTATTAAGCAGAACAACTAATTGTGAGTAATAATTTCAGCCTAGCTATATGTCTTGTTGCTTGGTTTAATATTCTTTCCAATGTCATCCTATTTTCTTGGATTCCCATTGACTTTTGATTACAGTATCCTCTGAAATCACCTCAAATGTGTTTTCTGAAGTTTTGAGTCCTTGTTACAGTTAAAGATATGCTTGTCTTGACCCATATTTGAATTACAATAGAACTTTGAAAATATTGCTCTGTGTTCTCAGTTATAGTGCTGTTGATGATAAGAGGTCTGATCCAGGTAACTTTATAGGGTTGTGTTTGTTTTCTTTCTGGAGGTTTTATGACAATCTCTTTATCCTTGGATTTCAGAATTTTCCTTTTACTTGTCTGGGTGTTTAGTCTTCATTCATTTTTCTTGCTTAGTCTTTGGTGAACTCTTTCAATTATTTTATTCAAGTTATTTCCTCAGGGAAATAGTTTTTAATTGCTTTTTCTTATCACCTATCTATTTTTCCCATTTGTTTTAGTGTATCTTGGTGCTCCTAGATTGTCTTCCAGGTTTCTTAACTTTTTTCTCTCACTTTTTACTTTTTATTCCAGTGTTGTAAATATTCTCATTCTATTTATCCACTCCTTCATGTCTACTTCCCTCTTTCCTGTTTTTCTCCCTTTTCAGATCACTACTTTTATCTATATTCTTTATTTCTGATTAAACTGGAAAGAAGAAATTATTTGCAAGAACTGTTGTTCTTTCATTGATCCTATCTTCATAGTTTCCTGTCCTTGTTTATGGGTGTTATTAGATTTACTTATGAAGATCAAAGAGCACAGCCTTCGATATGGATTGCATCTCAATGTCAAGAAAACAAAAGTCCTCACCACTGGACCAATAAACAACATTCTTAACAATGGAGAAAAGATTGAAGTTGTCAAGGACTTCATTCTTCTTGGATCAACTATCAACACTCGCGGAAGTAGCAGTCAAGAGATCAGACGACATATTGCACTGGGCAAATCTGCTGCACAGGAACTTTTTAAAGTATTGAAGAGCAGAGATGTCAGCTTGAGGACTAGGGTGCGCCTGACCCAGGCCATGGTGTTTTTAATAGCCTCATATGGATACGAAGGCTAGACAGTGAATAAGGAAGATCGTAGAAGAATTGATGCCTTTGAGTTGTGGTGTTGGAGGAGAATACTGAAAGTGCCATGGACTGCCAAAAGTACCAATAGATCTGTTTTGGAAGAAGTACAGCCAGAGTGCTCCTTGGAGGCCAGGATGGCTAAGCTTCGTCTCTCATACTTTGGACATATTTTCTGGAGGAAACAGTCGCTGGAGAAGGATGTCATGCTGGGTAAGGTGGAGAGTCAGAGAAAAAGAGGAAGACCCCTAATGAGATGGATTGGCCAGGTGGCATCATTGATGGCGTCAAGTGTGGCAGCGGTAGTGAGATTGGCCCAGGATCGGACATTGTTTCATTCTGCTGTGCATGGGGTCGCTATGAGTCGGTTCCGACTCGATGGCACCTGACAGCAACAGACAGCATTGGATGTAGTATCCTTTCATCTTTTGTTTTTGTTGTCGTTAGTGGCCTTGGAGTCAACACTGATGGCAACCCAATGTGCAAAAGAACAAAACGCTGCCCGGACCTGGGCCCTCCCCATGACTCGTTATGGATTAGACAATTCTAATCCATAGGGTTTCATTTGCTGATTTTTGGAAGTAAATCACTAGGCCTTTCTTCTTAGTCTTTCTCAAGCTGAAGAATGTTAATTAGAACACTTTTGAAAATTCTCTTCTATTCCATGCATTATGTGTTTCTCCTAGGATATCTTTTTTTCTTTACTCATTTTGTTCTTTTCATTTATGCTGTTATCTTTTCTTAAATGTGTAACAATCCTTGGCTTTCTTTCAATATTTAACAATACATAATTCATAACCAGTGATGGCTTGCATAGCTAAGTAGTATTGGTTTCCTCTGCTAATTAGAACTTTTTCACTAACAGATTTCTCCCTACCTGGCGGGGGGCTAATGTAGGTGCTGGGTTAGATTATTCTTTTGGGAACACAGTAGGGAGTTAGCAAGGTGAGGACTTCCACAGTGACAAAGAGTTCGGAGGCATTTACTTGCATTTTAGGTGATTCCTTTATTTCATTCCAGGGAAGAACTGTCTTTTTCAGATCATTCCAGCCTGGGATGATTCTGTGCATTTTTTGTTTTTTAACTTTTACTCTAATCCCAACAACATGCTCAGAACCCTGGTAAATTGGGGGTTGCAATTGGAGCAGGATCCACTCCTGCTAATATCTTAGATTGACCCTTCTTGATAGCATGTCCAAAGATCATAAAATGAAGTCTCACCATCCTTGCATTTAAGGAATATTCTGGTTATATTTCTATAAAATAGTTTCCAAAAAGTAATTCACAAAATATCAGTTTACTGAAATAAAGGGAAAAGATAACCAGCATATTAAAGAATTTGAATGTTAGGAGGCAGTTCTTCATGGGTTTCTCATATGTCCGTATGCTTTGCAAGGACAGATACCAACTGTCCTGTTCTGGACTATCTTTTTAAAGATGTTTATATACTGAAAAGTCATGGAAGCCATTAGGCAAATCTGCTGCACAAGACCTTTTTTAAAGTGTTGAACAGTAAAGGTGGCAGCTTGAAGACTAAGGTATGCCTAACCCAAGCCATGGCATTTTCAATAACCTCATATGCATGCAAAAGCTGGACAGTGAATAAGGAAGACCGTAGAAGAATTGATGCTTTTGAGTTATGATGTTGGAGGAGAATATTGAAAGTACCATGGGCTGCCAAAAGAACAAACAAATCTGTGATGGAAGAAGTGCAGCCAGAGTGCTCCTTGGAGGCCAAGATGGCCAAATTTAGTCTGTCATACTTCAAATATATTATCAGGAGGGACCAGTCACTGGAGAGGGATATCATGTTTGGTAAGGTGAAGGGTCAGAGAAAAAGATGAAGACCCCCAGTGAGATGGATTGGCAAAGTGGCAGCATCAATGGGCTCAAATGTGGCAACAATAGTCAGGTTAGCCCAGGACCAGGCAGTGTTTTGTTCTGCTGTGCATAGGGTCACTCTGAGTCGGTATCAACTCGATGATAACAACAGCAACATGGAAGCTGGAAACATCTCCCTCTTGAGCAAAGTTAAGCATATTTTCTTGTTTTCTGTTAAAATATTTGTATAACCTAAGCTCAATGGTGAAAGCTATTATCTATGCAGCATCCTCTTGAGCCCCTCCTTGTCCCCATAGGACTTGATGGGCAAGGAACTAAAACAAAGAGGAAGTTCATGTTACTTGCTGTGCTGTGAGTTAATAAAGTCTTTTTTCTTTGACCCACGTAGCTTGTTCCTTCTTCAAGCATCCATGAAACTAGCAGGCTAACTAACTTGTTAGCTTTCAGATAGAGTAAAATCTCATACCTTTCATACCGAATTATAAAGTCAAAGAGGGGGAAAAAAAGAATACAATTAACTGCTTGGGTTCAGAAGTAATACAAATACAAATATCTTTTATAAGAGCACATGATAGTCCTTTGAAAAATGTTATTTGCTATTTTTGTGATTAAGTTTTCTTTTTCTTTTCATGTTAGTTCACAGTTTCATGACCGGTTAAGTAAAATTGATAAACTGAAGAACAGATATGAGATCCTTACTGTAGTTATGCTGCCTCCTGAAGGAGAAGAGGAGAAAACACAGGCCTATTATGTAATAAAGGTATAATGCTCATCGATTTAAAGTTCTCATAGTATTAGGTAACTTTTGGTAACCCATTCAGCGTAGTCCTCTGGATTTCAAACAACCAGAATGATCATTTTCACTTATTATTTTTGCTGTGAAATTTAACTCAAAACTCTCTAACAGCTATTTTACTTAATAAGGACCATAATTTAGTTGCTAGATGGAGGTACTAAACATTGGTTAAATCTACATAGTTAAAGTTGGCCCAAAACCCTTCTTCTTTTGAGAGTCAGACCATTCTATTTGACTACTCTTTGACACTTCCGCACTACCTTCCCACCTCTTTTGGTTTGTCATCTTTGTCATATAATTTCCCCACATTTATTTAGGATTTGTGCCTTTTCAACCCAAACCCATCATCACTTTGGTTGCCTTCAGCATGCACATGACAATCTGATAAATACCTCAAATTCACAGCTTTACTTCACCATAGCCCCCCACTCCTATGACCACACCCTGGACTATCACATCTGAAGCTACCAAAAGAAAGCTAAACAATTTGCCGTGAAATCAGTTCAAACATTGATTATCTATAGGACGGACTAGAACTTCTCCCTAGGGTTTCCAATGCTGTATATCTCTAAGTATCAGTCAAACACTCCAAGTACCGCAGCACCAGGTCTCGTCTTCTGGAGGTGCACCGTCTCTGAAACCTGAAGCTTCATGTTACCATACACTTCTGGTATGTCAGCTGTCCAGAGATGAAGAGGGCTGCACTCCTGCCATCATAGCATATGGAGGTAGATCAGGAGAATCTGCTCTGTTATTTTTCATGTTTCAGATTTGTCTGCCATTCCATGTTTCCCTTTCCCTAGTAACCATAAAGGGAACTTTATAAATGATCAGAATGCATTTCCCTTCCTAAATTCTATTAGAGTTATCTTTCCCAGGTAGAAAACGTCCTTAGCTGGTGTGATTTTCTTTAAAGAGGAGTCTTGGAATTTACTCAAAACACTATGTCAATTGTAACTTTATTTTCTATCTATAGATGTTGTGGGAAGGAAACCTCCCAATTTACACTGCCAGTGGATATCTCCCCCACTCCTCATTTTCAACCTCTATCTACTTAATCTCTCAAGTCTCCTGTAGACTTTCTTCAGATACTCCCATAACAGAAATGTGGTATGCTTGCCATTTTGCCTCCGTGAATTCCACCTAACCTATTTGGGTAATCAGCCCCAGCTCTCAAACCCTTCCTATAACTTGTCAGTTTATAAGATTGTTGAAATTTCAATGAAGTGTCTTTACCAGTTAGGGCTGTGATAAATTATCTAAAGCACTGGGGTAGGCTGCCTTTGTCTGAATCTCTTCTGGCCAACCAGTGACTAGGTGGTGACCTCGAATAAGTTATTTAACCACTTCTGATTCAATTTCCTCACCTGCAAAATGAGGATGATAATATCACAATACTTTTCTTATGAGAATTAAATGAGAAAATACATGGGAAGTCCTTAGAACCGTGCCTGCCACAAACTGAACTTTTTCAGTAAATGTTAGCAATTATTATTGCTATTATTGTAATGACTATGATGATGATGATAGATACTAATCTACTTCTCAGGAAAACAGAAAATTCTTATTTGAAGTAGGACTATTCATTGTTAGAATTTACAACACATACTTTTTGAGGACACAGTTCAATCTTTAGCATCAATGAAGGACAGCCATCTTTCAGATCTGATTTTCACATTTCTCTTTGTCCTTATAAAGAAACAATCCAATTCTGACTACAAGTCAATGGAATTGTTCAGTTAAATAACTTGAAAAATATTTTGAAAGGTTGGACAGAAAGTTAAACATAAACATTTCATCCAAATGTCAGCTTTTTAAATCCAAAGTAAAAGGCATACGCTATATAATCTTTAATTTAGAAACAAATGACATAGAATTTTAGAACTTCAAGGATCTAAAGATTAGGAATTTGTTGTATAAGATGCACAAATTCAACTTCTTCACTTGGCAAATAAAGAAACTGAGTCCACAGAGGGAAAATTAATTATTTAATGCTACCTAGATCACTAGTAGTAAATCTACAAATAATATAGGCTTTTTATAGTTTTTTCCCTAAACGTAACATTTTGTATGTGAAATATATGTTACAAAATATGTATAACATGTACTTTGAAGCAGAGTAAAAGAAACACCAATAAAAACACTAAGATTTGGAACTTTACCAATAAAACTTCTCATTGACTGTATTCTTGTTTTAAATGCATAGCACCTAGGGCATGAATAGATCAAAAATGAAATTATCAGTTGATTTTTACTAAAAATGGGTGTTCTGGCACTCTTAAATATATGTGCATGCTATCTCTGTGAACCCATAATCTGAAAAGTTCTTTGGAATGGTTTGTGTTCAACTCTAGTGCGTCTAATTCAGTGATAAGCTAGCCTGTTAAAAAGTCACTGAAGTCTACTCAGTGAGTAATTTGTGATCATCTGAAATTTATAGACTTCATATTTCTAGTCACATTTATTACAGTTGTGTTTCTCTAATTTTAATAAATCACTTAGCTCCTTAAAGGAGTTGAAATATTACTTCTAATAACATAGTAAGTGGGTTGGTTATAATAAGCATTTGTTTTTCTGGATTTCCCTTGCTCACCACTTCTTTCACTCCAGATTTCAAAAATTGGGGAAGTGTTCCTAGGCCACTTTCAGGCCAGAAACACACATTCTTCTGATTTAAACTAGTTTCAAATTTCCCTGTTGTTGACTCTATTTTTCTTCCCCCTATGGACCTAAATGTTGTAGCAATTTTTGCTAAAAATTTTAATGTGAGCTTTGGCAAGTTACTACATTTCCATCATGCTTTTGTATCTTATGTGCCATAGTTTCATGCTCTAAGGATTTTATTTTCTACCCTAAATCAAGCACAGGAAATAAATGCCTGCTGGTGTGGTGCTATGGGTAATGCACTGAACTGCAAAATCAGTTTGAACCACAAGGTTGGCAGTTCAAATTTACCTGCTGCTCCTAGGAAACCCTATATGGGGTCTCTATGTGTTGAAAGTGACTCAAAGGCACTTAACAACAAACAGCATGTGTAGGCCCAAGGCATACTGATCTGCTGTGAATTAACTATTTTCTAACTTAAAGACATTTCCCCCCATGGTAAATATTTTTATTTGACTCAATTCTGTTCTGTATTTGATAGGCCGCTCAAGAAAAAGAGGAACTTCAAAGGGAAGGTGACAGTTTGGATGCTAAGATCAACAAAGCTGAAAAAGAAATCTATGCTCTTGAAAACACCTTGCAAGTGTTGAACAGCTGCAATAAGAATTACAAACAGTCTTTTAAAAAAGTGACTCCATCTAGTATGTAGGCATTATTAACAATGTTTTATGAACACATACATACATGGTTATTTATTTTAAAAAGAGAAACATTATGATACATCAAAAACAAGCATGTACTGTATTTGACTGGTCAAAAAAAATAAATGCTCCCTTTTTGGAAGTGCCCTTCTAAGGTGTTATTTTCATTATTAACTGTAGTGGTATCACTTTTCTTGGGAATTAATTTCAGATTAAAAAACAAAACAAAACTGTAGCATACTGCTGTTCTATGTTGACAAAACAAGAAATGGCTATTGTATTAATGATACACTATTTTTCTACAAGGAGTCAAAGGAAATTAACCTTTCACAACAAAACATGTTAGAAGCATTGAGTTTAATATATAGAATACTTTTAAGATTGCATTTCACAAAGTATGTTGAAAATTTGAAATAAAAAATTCTTTAAATTTTAGGTGAAGAGTATGAACTAAAAATCCAACTAGAGGAACAAAAAAGAGCTGTGGATGAAAAATACAGATACAAGCAAAGACAAATCAGAGAACTTCAGGAAGATATACAGGTGAATTCTATAGTTTCTTTGTATTAAATAAATAAAAGTCAAGTATTAGTATTATGGCATCACTCTCTTATTACTCCAAGGCATGGTGGCCCCATGATTGGCAAAGTAAAACTGTGTTCCATAGGGTTTTTCAATGACTGATTTTTCAGAATAAGAATAAAAGGTCTTTATTCCAAGGTTTGAACCTCCAACCTTTTGGGTGGCAGCCCAGCATGTTAATTGTTTGCACCACTCAGGAACTACTTTTAAGGAAGTAGATTGTAAGAGAAAACAGTCTCATTTAAATGAGAGAAATATAAATGACCAAATTATTTGGTTAATTAACATCTCAGTGATAGGCACAGGATAGGCTTCTGATAATTGTTAATGAATCATAGCTAATTTATTATGCTCTATCCACTTACCCTTATTTAATGACTTTTAAAATTTCACTTAATTTCTTAAAGATTGCATTACACAGCACATTGCAGATAAATGAGAAAAGATTGAACTTGTCAAAAGATTTCATTTTGCTTGGAATCACTATCAACACTTATGGAAGCAGCAGTCAAGAAATAACCATGAGGCAAATTTACTGCAAAAGACCTCATTGAAGTGTTAAAGAGCAAAGCTGTCAGTTTGTATACTAAGGTGCACCTGACCCAAGCCATGGTATTTTCAGTTGCCTCATATGCCTGCAAAAGTTTTACAGTGAATAAGAACAATCAGTGCGTCTGAATTATGGTGTTGGTAAAGAATATAGAAAGTACCAGGGACTGCCAGAAGAACACATAAATTTGTTTTGGAAGAAGTACACAGCCAGAATGCTCCTTAGAATCAAGGATAGTGAGATTTAATCTCATAATTAGGAAATGTCGTTAGGAGGGACCAGCCCCTGGAGAAGGACATCATCTTTGGCAAAGTGGAGGGTGGGCGAAAAGGAGGAAGACCCTCCAACAAGTTAGTTTGACACAGTGGCAGCAACAATAGTCTCAAACGTAACAATTGTGAGGATGGTTGTTGTTGTTGTTAAGTGCCGTTGAGTCAGTTCTGACCCATAGCGACCCTGTATAGGGTTTCCAAGGAGCAGCTGGTGAGCTTGAGCTGCTGACCTTGCAATTCAAATAGCTTTGCAGTCTGGCGCATTAACCCACAACGCTACACCAGGACTCCTGGTAGAGGACTCTTGGTGAGGATGATAGAGGACAGTTTTTCATTCTGTTGTACATAGGGCTGCTGTGAATTGGAATCGATTAGAGGACACCTATCAAAGCATGGAATCCTGGTGTGGTGCTGTGGGTTAATGCGTCATACTGCAAAGCTGTTTGAACTGCAAGGTTGGTGGTTCAAGCTCACCAGCTGCTCCTTGGAAACCTTATATAGGGTCTCTATGAGTTGGAGCCAACTTAATGGCACTTAACAACAACAACATCAAAGCATACTACTAAATGATAAAAGAATATGCTTGGTAAGCAGACCCTATATAACAAAACTGTTGTTAGATGTTGCTGAATGGGTTCCAATTCATAGTAATCCAATGCACAACACAACAAAATACTGTCCTGTCCTGCACCATACTCACAATTGTCCTTATGTTTGAGCCCGTTGTTGCTGCCACTGTGTCAATCCATCTCGTTTGGCAGGTGGGGGAAGGGTCTTCCTCTTCTTCATTGACCTTGCACTTTTTCAGGTATGATATCCTTTTCCAGGGACTGCCCTTTCTGTCCAGAGTACAAGAGATGAAGGCTTGCCATCCATGCTTCTAAGAAAAATTCTGGCTGTACTTCTTCCAAGACAGATTTGTTTGTTCATCTGGCAGTCCATAGTACTTAACAATATTCTTCACTAACACCATAATTTAAATGCATTGGCTCTTCTACGGTCTTCCTTATTCATTGACCAACTTTCACAGTTATGTGAGACCTGGGTCAGGTGGACCTTAGTCCTAATTGCTCTGTAACATTTTAAGAGGTCTTTTGATGCAGAATTGCCTAATGTATATAATACATCATTTGATTTCTTGACTTCTGTTTCCATGAAAGTTGATTGTGGACCCAAGTAAAATGAATTCTTTGACAGCTTCATTGTTTTCTCCATTTATCATGATGTCATTTATTGGTCCAGTTGTGAGGATTATTGTTTTCTTTACATTGAGGTGCAATCCATACTGAATGCTGTGGTTTTTAATCATCGTCAGTATTTCAAGTCCTATTCACTTCCAACAAGCAAGATTGTCACATCTGCATATCGCTGATTATTAATGAACCTTCCTCCAATCCTGATGCAAGAGACATAAAAGTATATGGAAGGAACACATTGATCAAATGTTCAGTCATTTCAAGATATAGTATATGATCAAGAACCAATCAATACATTGAAGGAAGAAAGAAGTCCAAGTTGCATTGAAGACAGAAGTCCAAGTTGCATTGAAGATACTGCTAAAAAAACAAACAAACAAAGCTCCAGTGATTTTGTGTGTTCCTTCCATATTCTTTCATGTCTCTTGATTCGTTCAATATTTTTGTCATAGAATTCTTCATTATTGCAACCCAAGGTGTGAATTTTTCCCCCAGTTCTTTTAGCTTGAAAATGAGTGTTCTTCTTTTTTTGTTTTCTAAATCCAGGTTTTACACATTTCATTTAAGTCTTTGTCTTCTCAATCTGCCCTTGGAAATTTTCTGTTTAGCTCTTTTACTTCCTCATTTCTTCCAGTTACTTTACCATTTTACCATCAATAGCAAGCGTCAGAGTCTCTTCTGATATCCATGTTGGTCTTTTCTTTCTTTCCTGTGTTTTTATTGACCCTTTGCTTTCATCTTGTATAATGTTTTGATGTCATCCCATAACTCTTCTGGTTTTCAGTCATTAGTGTCTATTGCCCACACAGTCTGTCAGTCTGTTGTACTTTAGTGACTTGAGTGTTGCTGTAATTCTGGAAGCTGTGCCACATGTTTGTTAATTATCAGTAGGGTCACCCATGGTAGACAGGTTTCAGTTGAGCTTCCAAACGAAGACAGACTAGGAAGAAGGAGGCATGGATACTTCAGAATATTTAGTCACTGTAAACCTTATGAATAGCAGTGGAACACTGTCAGCACCAGAATACTGAATATTGAAACATAATGAAGAACATCAGAATATTGTCAGATATAGCGCTGGAAGTTGAGTCCCTCAGGATGGAAAGCACTCAAAATACGACTGTGGAAAAGCACCTCCTCAAAGTAGAGTTGACCCTGATGATGTGAATGGAGAAAAGCCTTCAGGAATTAGATTTTCTGATGGGGCATAGCTCAACATGAAGAGAAGCAGCTGTAAACATTCATTAATAATTGGAACATGGAATGTATGAAGCATGAAACTAGAAAAATTGGAAATAATAATAAAAAGAAATGGAATGCATAAACATCAATATCCTTGGCATTAGTCAGCTGAAATGGAATGGTATTGGTCATTTTGAATCTGCAATCACATGATTTACTATGCCGGGAATGGAAAATTGAAGAGGAATGGTGTTACAATCATCATCAAAAAGAACATACCAACATGTGTCTTGACAATGCTGTCTGTGATAGGATAATATCCATAACACCTACAAGGAAGACCAGTTAATACCACTATCATTCAAATTTACGCACCAACCACTAAAGTCAGTAATGATGAAACTGAAGAATTCTATGTACTTCTTCAGTCTGAAATTGATCACACATGCAATCAAGATGATTGATCAAACATGCAGTCAAGATCTATTGATAATTACTGGCTATTAGAATGCCAAGGTTGAAAACAAAGAGGAAGGATCAGTAGTTGGAAAATAGGGCCTTTTTGATAGAAATGATGCTGAATATTGCATGATAGAATTTTTTAAGACCAATTACTTCTTCATTGCAAATACTCTTTTTAAACAACATAGAAGCCAACTGAACACATGGACCTCACCAGATGGAATACACAGCAATATTCCATTGACTATATCAAATTGACTACATCTGTTGAAAGAAACAGTGGAAAAGCTCCAGATCGTCAGCCAAAACAGGGCCAGGGACTGTGAACAGATCACCAATTGTTCACATGCAAGTTCAGGCTGAAGCTGAGGAAAATTAAAACAAGTCGACAAAAGCCAAAATATGACCTTGAACATATTCCACCTGAATTTAGAGATCATCTGTAGAATAGATTTGATGCATTAGACACCAAAGTCCAAAGACCAGCAGAGTTGTGAGATAACATCAAGAGCATCATACAGGTCATTTAAAAGATAAGAAAGAAGGAAAAGACCAAAATGGATGTCAGAAGAGACTTTGAAACTTGCTCTCCAGCGTACAGAATCTAAAGCAAATGGAAGAAATGAGGAGATAAAAGAGCTTAATAGAAACTTTCAAAGGGCAGCTCAAGAAGACAAAGTCAAATATTATAATGAAATGTGTGAAAGCTTGGAGTTAGAAAACCAAAAGGGAAGAATACATTCAGCATTTCTCAAGCTGAAGACAAAATTCAAGACTTGACTAGAAATAGTGAAGGAATCAAAGGATAAAATATTGAATGATGCAGAAGAAGATGGAAGGAGTACACAGGGTCACTGTGATCAAAATAAATGGTTGATGTTCAATCATTTCAAGTGGTAACATCTGATCAAGAGGCAATGATACTCAAGGAAGACATCCAAGGTGCATTGAAGGCATTGACAAAGAACAAGGCCCTGGTAACTGATTGATGAATTGATGAAATTGATGAAATATAAATTGAAATCTTTCAACAAACGGATGCAGCACTGGAGACACTCATCTATGCCAAGAAATTTGGAAGACAACATCCTGGCCAATTGACGGGAAGAGATCCATCTTTGTTTCCAGTCCAAAGAGAGGTGACCCAATGGAATGGGAAAATCATTTGATATTATTAATAACAAATGCAAGTAAAATTTTGTTGAAGATACCACAAAAATAAGAATCCCCACAGAATGATTTTCATTTTGTCTAGACATGTCTGGTGAAAGGAGATGGGGATACTATTCTTATGATTCAATAGTGAGTAGTTGTTATCATGACTAATTGCGATTGTCACAACTGTAAAGGTAGAAGTTTTGTAACATAAAGGGGGGAGTAGTTAATCTTACATTCCAGGAACATAGGACCCTAGGACCATCAAAGGTGAAGAGCATGAGCGGAATGTGAACCTTATCCAGAGAAGCATCAACAACAGAGATGGAGGCAGAGATGAAGACATGGAGAGAGAGAGAGCAGTTGAAGCCTCTAGACTCATGGAAAGAGAAAGGCTGTATGCTGACAGCCGGGAGGCAGGCACCAGAATGGAATTATATACAAAACTTAATCCATGTAAAATTGTTAAATATTGACAGAAAGCTATCTGTGTCATTTTAAATTTTTATCAATAAATATGTTTTTAAATACTTTTTTCTGCAGAGCATGGAAAACACTTTACAAGTTATAGAACACTTAACAAATAATATCAAAGAAAAAATATTAGAGAAGAAGGCTTATTCATTTCAACTTAGTAGAGAAATTGAGGAGCAGAAGCCAAAATTAATCAGAGTAACTAAACAGGTAATTGATATATTTTGAAAACTGACCTTGAATATTTTTGTTTTTTGAAGTTTCAAATGGTTAACCTAAATCTTCCTTTATTTATTAGAAAATATATTAGGTTCTGGAAAACAGATGTATATGATGACTATTTTTGACCAACAGTGTTCAAAACTCACCAAGGAAGTCCGTCTTATGAGAAACACTATAGATGAAATACTAGAAGAAAAAGACATCAAACTTCGTGAAGTGAAACAATTTCACAAGATGATTGATAAAATGTTAGTTGATGTTGCAGAAGAAAATTCTGATGTCCGTTTCATCCTTCAAACATACTTCCAGCAGGTATTAATAGTACCTTCTGTTAAGCAAAAATACATCATATAATAAAATCTAACTTAAAATATTATTCTTCTAAAATGCAGTACTAATAATCACTATTGAATATTTTTCCAGAATGGTTTAGAACTTCCTACAGCTAGCACTAAAGGTCTGAGCTCTAGATCGTCTTCACAGGCTTCACTGTCGTCAGCAAGGTAAGTGGAGGCTTATAAAGCATGTCCTTAATGATCACAGCTACTACCCTAAGTGAATCCAACCACTTTGACATTAGTGCAGCTGTTGGACCTGCCAGTTCACTGCTAGTGCTTTCCCGCATACTGAACTACCTCTCTCTGTCAGTGCTACCAATGCACAGTCAGCAGCAGAACAAGACCCTTTCCTTCTAGCTTTTGTTACCACCAACGATTCCAAGATAAAGCAGAGTGAAAAATTTGGGCGTTTCACTTAGCATGATGAACCCCAAGTTGGGGAATGTTTTAAACTATAAACGAGCAACTTTGATGTATAGACAGATGCTTCAAGTGATTCAAACCACATTAAGATTTTAGTCAGGATTTTATGATGCTTTATTTTGCTATAAAGGTGGCTATTCTTTCCTATGTAGTTTACTGTTACCCAGGATGTTTAATCCTTGTGCTTTGCTGACAAAATGAAAATTAATGATTTAATCATAATTTTCTATTTCCCAGTCACCTATATTTAGTAGTTACTTATTAATCATTTCCTTAGTCCATGTAGATATATCACAAAAGGGAAGCCCTAAAATATAACTTTTAGGTTAAGTGTAAGAAAATACTTCTATTTGAGTATCCCCATACTTTCACATGTATGTATGTTGTTGTTAGGTGCCATCAAGTCGGTTCTGACTCACAGCGACCTTATGCACAACAGAACGAAACACTGCTTGTCCTGCACCAATTTCACAGTTGCCGTTAGCTTGAGTCCATTGACACTGCCACTGTGCCAGCCCACCTCTATTTTCTTCACATTATTTTTAAAGTATTTAATGAATAATCCACATAAAATCTATTTTAAGGGTACAATGATCATTTCACCATACCATCCTCCCTCATGTCCTAGTAACCGCCTTTGGTCTTGATGATGGTAGTAAGTGCCATTGAGTCAGTTTCAGCTCATAGCCACCCTGTATAGAGTTTCCATGAAGCAATTGGTGGGTCTGAACAGCTGACCTTGTGGTTTCCAGTTATATGTATCCTATAGCACACCAGGAATCTTGATCATCTATTCTAGAATTGCTCTTAAGTGAGATCATACAGTACTTACCTTTTTGTGCCTTATTTAATGTAGACTGTTTTCAAGGTTCATTTATATAGAAGCATGTTATCAGAACTTCATTTTTCTTTATAGCTGAACATATGTATACTATGATTTGTTTATACATTCATGTGTTGATAGGCACATTCATGTTGATAGGCACTTTAAACTATTGAACACTGATGTACATGTGTCTTTGTGAGTTGCATTATCTAAAAGTGGAGTTGCTGGGTCACATGGTATGTATGTCTTTTTTTAGAAACCACTGTTTGCCACAGCAACTGTACCATTTTACATTTTTACTAGCAATGTACAAGTGTTCCAATTTTTCAAGCTATCACCAACTCTTGTTTCTTTTTGATAACTATCCTATGGGTGTAATGTACGAGGGCGAGGCAAAAATTATTTGCACTCTGATTACATTAAAATGCCCATCAGCATCCACAGCTGATAACATTGAACATGCATGTGAAATGATCCTGTCAAAATAGAAGAGTGACGGGATTATGCGGCAAATCATTTGCAAATCAGTGATGGCCCTGCCTAGGAAATTATCCATGAAAGATGTGGGTTTCAAAAGTTTGTGAGATGGGTACCCAAAACAACTCACAGAACAGCATAAACAGAAGCATTTGGACATCTGCAAACAAAATTTGGTTTGATGCTGGAAGGAAGGTGTAAGGTTTTTTCTAATTTAAAATTGTTAATGGTTATGGGACATGGATTCACCACTACGAGTCTGAGAGTAAGCAGCAGAGTACGGAATGGAAACATCCTCAAACACTGAACAAAAAAAAGTTCAAGTCAACCATCAGCTGGAAAAGTGATGCTTACAGTTTCGAGGATTCTCAAGAGCCAATATTGGAACACAATTAGGAAGAAGGGTCATCAATCAACAGTTTTCATGACAGTGAGATGCTCACTGAAGAGCTGAAGCCTAACCTTCGGATTAAATGCAGAGGACTGTTATTCAAGGACATGATTTTGCTTGACAGTGCACATCTGTACACCTCTGTCCACACTGTTGACTTCCAGCAAAAATTTCATTTTGAGTTGTTAAAAGCATCCTCGTAGTCCTGGTCTTGCTCCATCTAACTTTCACATTTGGTCCCCTGAAAGCAGCCTGAGTTTGCAGATTCACCACAAATGTAGTTTAAAGTGGTGCATTCATGCTTGCAGCTTAGCCTAACACATTTTTAAATAAGGGAATATGAAAGCTTTTGACAGATGGACAGTATATTGAGAAGCAAGGAAATTAAACTGAAAAATATTCTTTCCTAAAAGTTAAATTTTACAGCCAGAGTGCCGATAATTTTTGACTCATTCTTGTAGTACCTCAGTGTTGCTGAATCTGATAGCTGTTTGTGAACGTCTTTTCATGTACTTATTGGTCATTTTTATACCTTCTTGGAGAAATGTTTATTCATGTTTTTTTTTCTCAAACATTAAAAAAAATTACTATTTCTGAATTATATGATTAGTTAAGCTTTTCAAAATTGTTGTTGTTGATAGGTGCCATTGAGTTGGTACCGACCCATAGTGACCTTATTATGCACAGCAGAATGAAACACTGCCCAATCCTGGGCCAACCTCAACCTATTTTTGTCACACTTGAGTCCATTGATGCTGCCACTTGGCCAATACATCTTGTTGGGGGGGGGGGGGTGTCTTCCTCTTTTTTTCTGACCCTCCACCTTACCAAACATGGTATCTTTCTCCAGCAACTTGTCCCTCCTGACAATATGTCCAAAGTATGAGAGATGAAGTTTGGTCATCTTGGCCTCTAAGGAGCACTCTGGCTGCACTTCTTCCAAAATGGATCTATTGGTTCTTTTGGAAGCCCATGGCACTTTCAATATTCTCCAACATCATAAATAAGGCAATTTATATGGTGGAGTTGGAGTCCTGGTGTAGCGCTGTGGGCTAATGTGTCAGACTACAAAGCCGTTTGAACTGCAAGGTCAGTGGTTCAAGCTCATCAGCTGTTCCCTGGAAACCCTATACCAGGTTTGCTATGGGTCGGAATCGACTCAACAGCTCTTAACAAAAGCGTATGGTTAACAGTTAAAGCCATCTCACAACAGGCTCAATTTGCCTTACTTTGTTAAGTGCTGTTGAGTCAGTTCTGACTTACAAAGACCCTGTACAGGGTTTTCAAGGAGCAGCTGGTGGGTTTGAAATGCTGACCTTGTGGTTACTAGTCCACTTTACAAAGTGGCAATCCATTTTCAGACTACAATAGCTTCCATTTGAAGTTTAAAAACCATGGTCTTCCAATTCTTCTAAGTCTTCACCAATGACCAGACTCCACTCCTCCAGGCACCCTCTCAAAAGCTATAAACCCTTGGTCTAACCACCATGCAAAAATTTCACCTCTGAAACCACAAACCTGATGATTTGCTCAACTGCTCTCACTGTGCATCTCTAGCCTCTAAGCATTGGTTTTAATTTAAAAAAAATTTCCTGAATATTTACCAGGTGCTGTCAAGTTAACATTGACTCATGGTGACTCTGCATGTCAGAGTAGCACTGTGGCTCACTTTCTGGCAAATTGTGAACCCTTTCTTCTGACAAGCCTCTGGGTGGATGTGGACCTCCAAGTCTTTCAGTTATCAGCTGATCATGTTAACAGTTCACAGCATCCAGGGACTCCTTTTCTTATGTTTTTGCTGTTGTTAAGTGCCGTCGAGTTGGTTCCGACCCATAGTGACCCCGTACAGGGTTTCCAAGGCTGTAAATCTTTACGGGAGCATCACGCCTCATCTTTCTCCCGCGGAACAGCTGGTAGTTTCGAACTGTTGGCCTTAAGGTTCGCAGCCCGATTTGTAACCACTATGCTACCAGAGCTCCTTATATGGACATTCAATTATTACACTAACTTCTCTGGTTTGAAACTCTTTTCCTTTCAGATTTATTTAACTATCAATGGTTGTGTCTAAATTTTCTAAACTTTAAAAATGCATGTTGATCTGCTAATTTTATTATGGGATTAGGAATCTTACACCAACAATGGCAGTGCTGGTGTGGTGCTGTAGGATAAGCACTGGACTACTAACTGCAAGGCCGGTGGTTCAAACCCACCAGCTGCTTCTTGGAAACCCTATAAAGGGTCACTGAGTCGGAACTGACTTGCGGGCACTTTAACAACAGATACTAAAACATAAATTTTTAATTTACAGTATTTGTTTTTTCTTTTAGGTCACCTAGGAGTATTGCAAGTACTTCTTTTCAGGCTCCAATTAAAGTATTAGAGCTGAACTTACCACCCACCCCTTCAGGAGCACACTATACATCTAGGCCAGGAACTGCTAGTAGTAGCTCCAGTAATGGTAAAAGCAAAAAGAGCAACAAATAAACATTTTAATCTTTTTGTCTGTGTGTGCAAGTTGTAAAAACAAAAACCTCGTATTATAAAATAGTAAAATTCCACTCTATTCTTGAGTCCTCAGGTTATTAGATACCAGTTTACTTTCCTTAGCTTTTTCTTGATCTAGAAAACAGCAGATTCTTAACAAAGGTTACATGTTGTACAAGCATAAAGAAAATATTTTGTTATCTTGATATTATGTTAGTAAATAGTTTGCGCCGTTATTTCATGGTATCTATGAAACTATATTGTACGATGAGGGAACCTTCCAGGAAGAACATTTTACTGTTAGTTTATAACACTACTAGAATTCTCATTGACCTTAGAGTATCTGAAATTAGCTTTCCCTTAATTAAATGAAACATATTTCCCAGATTTTTGTTTTCTTTTCCCATTTACACATTACCATCAGACTTTTGAGGATGAAAAAAACCTGTAAAAGTCAGTTTCTTCTTTTGGTGAAATTTTTAACCAGCTAAATTACATTTAACCTCTTCCCCTCAACAACAATTAGAAAAAAAAAAAAAAATCGAAAGAGAATTAGTATATATATTTCTAAAAAAATGCAGCTTAACAAATTCTTATATAGTTTGGGAATTTCCTTGATTTAATAAACAACTTTAAACAAGCTGTGATTGATTTGCAGTGGGAATTCCGTAAATTTAGTGTAGAATGCAAGATTTAGAATTCATTTTTTCCAGTTACTCCTTTATTATAGCATGTAGCTAATACTTGGAATTCTTGGGATATATGAATTATGATTACAATGTCATATAACTGGTTTTGACACAAATGTGTATTAGAACCCATGTACTTAAGTCAATGTTGTCTCCTTGGGGAAAATATATTCATTGTGGCAACTGTACCTTGTTTAGACCTGTCAATTGCATTTCTAAAGATGGTAGTATTAGCAGTAAACTTATTTCTCCTGATTGCTACTTGGCTTTTTTGGGGCAGGCAAATAACATTAGGCATGGCCAAGTCTAATGAATAAGATGGGTTAAAAGGCTGGACAATATAATTTTTGGCTGAAATATTATTTTAATGCAGGTTTTATAAGATCTAACCTTAATCATTTGGTGTGTTCACCAAAATTCTTACTTTGAGCACCATATTGTCAATTTGTAAATTCTTGGAACATGAAATATTAAACACTGTTTTACAAAGACAGCAGTTGTGTCTTGTTAGCTCTGTGACCTTGGGTAAGTTGCTTAGTATTTTTCCTTATTTGCAATACAGAAACAGAAAGTTCCCTAAGTAATCTCAGTAAAGCAGAGATTGATACATTGTAATTGCATAATTTTAAGTATTTTTGAATTACCACCTAAGACCTGGCACAAGATTCTTGAATTGGTTAAAGTCTCAGGCCAGCATTTAAGTCTACAAAATAACAGATTCAACTTCAATGTAATAATGCTAAAGGGTGACATGGGATCAACCCCTAAATCTCCAAATCTAGGGAGTTACTTGTTATGTTAGAAAGTCATGCTTCATCTAGAAAAACCAAGACACGGCCAGGATGTATATAAATTATACACATATAAGAAAAATAAATGCTAAAGGTATCACTAGGGATTGACAATGTAAATTTGCCATATTTTTTTTTTGCTGTGACAGGCTTCTTGAACACTTTCTTAGAAATTGGTTTATGTACTTTACTAAAGTTAAACATATTTTAGCAAAGTGGCTCTGGGGAAGACAGAATTTCTAAATTCAGGCACACTGCTGGCTAAGGTACTATCTTAGGTTTTCTGGTACCCAAGTGTAATGTGAAGTTACAAAGCAGCTTTCGAAAATTACAGTTAGAGTGATGCTCAAAGATTTGTCAGATAAAACGGTATCTTTAATAAATTCTAAAGCTGTACCACTGATCCAAAAAGGTCAAGGAATATGGCAAGAGGTAGTTTTCCCTCTTTCAAAACATTATATAATGATGCTACAGAAAACTGGGGACTCTTATTATGAATTTCTTGGTAAAAAGACTAATATCTGAGTGTCTGGCCTATTTCTACCATTATCTACTGCCTGTGACCAGCGTTTCTTTCCCTGTTCCATTGCAGCTTTCTCACTAGACTCCCACTGCTAGAAACTGAAGGACAAAACTGTGTACACTTAAAGAGCTGATATTACACTGTTGGCAAGAACCTTGAGAAAAGAAATTAAAAGTCTCTTCCTCTACTGACATTCTTTCACTTTGACCTATGTAGATGGATACCCATTCTATGCATCAAATGTCAGGAATGACAGCACTAAAAAGGCCGTTTTCATTTACAACTTTAAGTCTTAAATTTGGAATATCATAAAGACCATCATAAGCATAACTGCCTACTGTATCTTAGCTCCCAAAAAGTACATTATAGTGCTTACAGTTATTTTAGGAAGATCTCTACAATTCATGTTTTTTCCTTTGTTTAGCCCTGTTAGAATTTATTGGGTAAAAAAACATCAGGCCTGCTTGGTCTAACATTTTATTCACAGACCTTGAGAAATGAGACAACAGAGGAAAGAAGGCAGAAAGAAAGTAGGAATTAGACCAGCGTAGGCTATTTGAAAGCAAGCCCAGTACTTTCCTAAATTATTACTTTTGCAATACTATGACAGTTTCCCAATTTTCTGTGCTTAGGGGAAAACCACATTTACTATGTGCTCCTCTATTCTGATTTACCTTTGTCTGGAATGAAGTCTCTAGGGGTGTTGTTAATATTTACAGTAAAAATTTTTCTAAGGGTCACAATGTTAGCAATAAGGTAAACATAGTTATTGGCCATATTCCTGTCATAGTAAAAGCTTTTAAGTTGGGTAGAAGCCAATGGCACAGACACAATTTTAATTAAAGCAGGCCTAAGATATCAATTAAATTTGACATAATCATTTAAAAATAAGACAAAATTAATAAAATGATGGGTATAAAATGGTAATTAAGAAACATTCAAAAATACAACATTTTCCAAACTAGGGCTTTAAACAAAAAGAAAGTATTTTTTATGAAAACAATCCAAGTTTTCAATATACAAATTTAATTTTCTCTCATACAACATAAAGAGTAAGGAGGATACAGGAATT
Organism: Chrysochloris asiatica; assembly: GCF_000296735.1. Lineage (NCBI taxonomy): Eukaryota > Metazoa > Chordata > Mammalia > Afrosoricida > Chrysochloridae > Chrysochloris > Chrysochloris asiatica. The sequence goes on from NW_006408653.1 coordinate 9,494,246, forward strand.
CTTATATGCCATCATACAATGGAAACAGTTTCAGAGAATTAGGTGAACAAATTATCAGAGTAGGAAATACTGTACATAAACATCACATGGAAAGTCTAAAAATCAAGCTGTGAAAAGTAGACCTATAATTGAAACAAATTTGAGAGAAAGCACACACAAAAAATTTTTTGCTCTTTGCAATCTCCACAAACAAAATAATTTTAAGAGCAGACTTCTGCACTAAAATACTATAACTAAACACAAAAAAACTTCAACAAGTCTTGCTGCCGATTTCCTTGGCATATTAAGTTTTTGGCTTATTTCCTTTTTCTTTCTCAAATTCAGCTATCTGATTAAATATATTGAGTAAATTTTGAGGTAAATTCCTTTTAACTCTCCTTTCTGACTGTTCTTTGCTATTTAGTTCATCTTCTTCTGGAACCTTAGTTTTAAGATCTTCCCCATAATTTTCTACTCTTTCATACTCTCCTTGGTTTGTATTTGATTGATATCGTTGCTCATGCTTACTAAAATCACGCAATCCAGAGTAAGTACACTTTTTATATTTTTCAAGTGACTTCCAAGAATAATCGGAACTTGCTGGTGAAGTGGAATATCTCCCTGAACCTGGCTCCCACCTTTTATTGTGCTCTTTTCTTCCTTCTACATCCCTGTCAAATCTCCTATGATTTTTAAATTTGTCCTCTGAGTTCCTACAGAAGGATTCTGAAGAATCTCTTCTACTGGAAAAATGTCTTTCTGATTTATATGGCTTTTCTGTTTTGCTAGTGCTTGCCTGAGATTTATAGCTATTAGAGACATCTCTTAGATCTTCAGACCTACCTCCAATATCATCCGGAATTTCAACTGACAGTGAGTATCTATCTTTCTCTTTTACCTGTGTCTTTTGAAAAGGTAACCTATCTTGCTTTTCCAGTAGTTTCTCCACTTCCTGTTTTGGGTTAAGAAACGATGCTGCAGTATTGATGGGAAGTGGGTAGTACTCATCTTTCCTATCCTCATCTATCTGACTTGAGGATGCCTTAGATGGATGTCTTTTGGAACTGCGAGAAGACGCTGAACGGCTCCTCTTATGTTTTTTATGCCTTTTGTGACTGGAAGAGGAAGAAGATGACGAAGAAACTGATTCATCATCAGAAGAAATGCTTGAAGAGGAAGAAGTTGATTTTCTTTTTTTTTTCTTTAACCTAAAAAATGTAGTAAATGCATCAGGTAAGGTAGTACAAAAACATTTCTAAAGTACCCATATAGATTTTGGTAACACTTTGGTCCCTTTAAAGGTTTCTTACAACTGTGATGTGGACAAATGATATTATAACAACCTATTAATACAAGACCTAATTATATCATGTCATGACTTTTAAGCAAAAATACTTGTGGCACTGTAAGAAAATCATCATTTCCATCTCTGTCATAAAAATCTTAAGACTACCTAAACACATAACCGAGAGATCTGAAGTTTTTTTATCAGACTATTTCTAGTCACTAATGGCATTTTGTGCCCAACAAAATTCTTGGGGGTGGGGTACTGTCCTGTGTACTGTAGCATCCCTGGCCTTTACCCATTAGATGCCACTTGCAATCCACCAATTTTAACACTAAAAATGTCTCCAGTCAAACGGGGAAGACCGCCCACAGTTGGTAACCCTCACTGATCAATACTAAAACATTTCTCCCTGAAAAAATACAACATTACTCATTATATATTTTAATTCTAAAGCTACTTTTTTTCTTTAATACTTACGTTACACCTCCATGTGGCACTTTGGGGTTCAATTCAGTAGTTGCTTTAGGTTAAAAAATACTGATTATTATAGTTTACCTTTTTTCCTCTTTTAAGAGCTTACGCAACTTTTCTGCACTTGTTTCTATTTTCTTTGTTTTCTGTTTTTCTTCCTTTTCAGCTTGTTTTTCTCTTAATTCCAAAGATTTCTTTTAGAACCCAGATATCAGAAAAAGCCACACGTTAAAAATAGCAGGATATATAAAACCCAGCATTCAAAAAATAATCCCAACCCAGCAACCAGGTTTATACCCAAATCACCATATATCCAGCATTAAACATATTATTTAACATTTGAAAAATTAACCACACAGATGGTTTGGCATTAATCAGATGTTTGGCAGTAATCATTGAATGGCCAGAACAGTATTGAGGACCATATTGCAGTTGGCATCCCACGAAAAAAGAGGAAACCATTGCATTGGCACCCATGACCCAGAGTGCAAGAAATATATAACAAGTCCATTAAGCATTAAAAATTAATACAGAAAATTTTAAATAAGATGCAAATTTTACAAATAATTCCATTACGGTGAATTGAGGGAGGAATCACCATGTTCATATACAAACCATTTTAAAAATAGCACAGGCCAGTTGGATGCATGATTCCATAAGAAATCATTTTCCAGTTTGTGGATGGGGATGAGCAGCACCAGATGTCACAGACACAGCAGCAACGGTCCAGTTCAGAAGAAAATGCATGAGAAAACATCATCATCAGTATTACAGGAAAAGACAATTTAAAATATTTCTTACAAAGGCTAATAATTAATTATACTTGCAACACTTGTAATTTTGTTAACCAACAGGAAAGTTCACTACAAGAATAGTTTTCAAGACCACATACCAAACTTATGCAATTTTAAAAAAACTTTTGAGTACCAACAAATAACCTTGAAGAGGCACTATGAAGTCAATTTCAAACCCAATTAGTAAAAGCTGTATCTAAAAAGAAGAAAGTTTTCATATTGCATCATTTAAGTTGTCTAGAAGAAAGTTACACTTTGCCATTAATTTAATTATCACAAATTTGCTAAGAGGAAATAAAGAATCACCTGCATATATTTATGAAGTTTCTGCAAAGCATCCTCTGCTTCTTTAAAAGTTTCATCCAGAGCCAAAGCTTTCTTGTAATAACTTTCAGCATTTAAAAACTTTTCTTCTTCTTCTAACCTGTTTTGGAAAGGAAGATTCAGCTTTTTAATAGAAAGGACCTAAATATAGGCCAGACATTTGTATGAGAGGACATGTTAGGTTAAAACATGTTTAGCAAATTTCCCCAAAAAATAAATAGCACCCAACTCATGCCTTTTTCTTATTTACTTGGAAAAAAGATTACAGAAATCAAACCTTGACATTGTTGTCCTGTGATAATCCTTAAACCTGTAAACAAAAATATCCCCTGAAGTCTTCTTAAAACCAAACAATTTAGCTTAATTAGTTACGTCATGAAGTTATGCTGTTTTAAGAACTATCTATGTAGGATCAAACTGACAACAGGAAGACAAAAGAAACTAAGAGAACAATGAATGTGCTAATGGGGTGAAACAATTCAGAAAAGAACAGTGGAAATGGTTGTACAATATGAAGAATGTAATCAATGTCATTGAACTGTACATGTATGTTTTGTTGTGCCTAATCTTAACCACAATAAGATCAATTACTAATAACTGATTACCAGTAACAATTACTAATGAAGTCATACTACGCCTCCAGAATCAGTACATTTTAATAAAATATATTGTAAACCAATGTCCTCTGCAAATTTAGTATCATCTTAACTTTTAGAACAAGCTCTGGTACCGTAGTGGTTACGAATCAGGCTGCTAATCTCAAGGTCAGCAGTTCGAAACTACCAGCGGTTCTGAAGGAGAAAGGTAAGGCTTTCTGTTCCTGTAAAGATTTATAGCCTCAGAAACCCAATGGAGGGTCACAATGAGTCAGAACCGACTCCACGGCACACCACCATACCCACCATAACCCTTAGGATAGGATTATATAGGCTGGTTTTTCCTAATAGTTTATGAAGAATTTTCCTATTTATAGAATTCTTTTCTGATAATTCACTGTTCAAGGAAAAATTTCATTATCTTTTAATTCAATTTCTCACAAACTTTTTGAATTCCCCTCGTACATATCAAAACCGGTCTGTAGATAGGATGATTATTAGAAGAATCTCACAAGTCCATGTGAAAAATCATATCAGAAAGTTTATATGTCAAGCAGTAAAAAGATTTTGCAAACTATTCTGTTTTTGAAAGAGAAAAAAAAATGATTACAACAAAACCAAAATCCAGTGGTTTTAATGGGATCACCTGCATCAGTACAACTTGTGTGAAGTTAGGAACAAGTCAATTACATTTCTGGCCTGGATACTGGATGTAACTGCCATTCACTCAATTAAAAGATACCAACATGTGAACAAAAAGACACCATAGCTAAGTAAACAAAAACCTACAGCCAAGAAGTTTGTTTTAGCTTGTACTGAGGCACTGTTGTATAAGCACTGGGCTTCAAACTACAAGGTCAGCAGTTCAAATTCAACAGCTGCTCCTCAGAAATCCTATACAAGGTCACTATGAGTTGGAACTAACTTGACAGCACTTAACAATACTGACCCTACAGAACAGAATAAAGACTGTACATCTTTATGGAGCAGATTGCCACATCTATTTCCAGCCATATCTCACAGGTGGTAGTGATGTGCCGTGGAGTCAGTTCTGACTCAGTGACCCTGTATAGGGTTTCCGAGGCTGTAAATCTTTATGGGAGAAGAAAGGCTATAGTTTTGAACTGCTGACCTTGAGGTTAGCAGCCTGAATAGTAACCACTATGCAATCTTAAGTAGCTATCGAGGAAGTAAAAAGCTGTTCCAATTACTTCAGGTCAACTACAAATCCATAAGAACTAAAACAAAATATTGCAAAATCTCATTAATTTGAAATTTGTGATCATTCAAATTGAAATGACGTTACAAACAAGAATGAATAAACAAATTAATAAAACAGGAAAGAAAGGTACCTACTCAGAAGAATAGCAAAAAGATACTGTTATTAAAGCTGACTTACTAGATTATTTTTGAAGTAGAAATACTTATTAGACTTGCCTGGGAACTCATTAATTATTTACAGTGCAACTACTATGCCAGACACCTCAGGATAACAATAATAGCTAAAAGGTTTGTTCTTAAGGATTTCCTTAAGTCCATTTAATCTGAATTTGTAGATTTTACTGGATAGAGTGGAGCAGTAAGCTTAACTTGTGAATCTTTATAATTAACTTTAGGGTACCTAATTCACATTTTTGACATTACACTATTAGAAAAATGAAATAAATTAAAAATTAAATTCCTATTAGAAAAAATAACTTCCATTGTAAATCTAAGAAAAGAATACCTAACTAATTTCTTGTATCTTTACATTTATATTTCGATACAATGAGAACAAATATTCAGGTCAAAGAACTTGAGACAATTAAGAAAATCTCTCAACAGAAAGAACCTTAGTTAGTAACATGGCAGGAAAAAAGGTAAGAAATTTTCTAAAAGTAGTACTATATATTAAAAACACATTTAACCCAAACCAAGAGTTTTCTGAATTGATTTAGTGATGCCATTTCCTTATGCTAAATTCAAGATTTTATAGTTAGTTGGTTGAATACTAAACCCACTGCCATCAAGTTGATTCCAACTCATAGCAACCGTATAGGAAGAAGCAAAACTGCATGTAGGATTTCCAAGGTTGTGAAATTTTTGAGAAGCAGAGTACCACATCTGAGTGGAACGTTGGTTCAAACCACCGACCTTTTCGATAGCAGGTGATTGTTTAACCACCACATCATCAGGGCTCTTCACGGTTGAATATTTGGCCTTTACCATTAAAAAATCTCAATGTACCTCAATGAAAAAAAAAAAATCCTCACAACTGAACAAATAAGTAACATCATGATAAACGGAGAAAAGATTTAAGTTGTCAAAGAATTCATTTTCTTTGGATCCACCATCAATACTCATGAAGCAGCAGTCAAATCAAATGATGTATTGCATTAGGCAAATCTGCGACACAAGACCTCTTTCAAAGGTTAAACAGCAAAGATGTCACTTTGAGGACTACGGTGCACCAGACTCAAGCCATAGTATTTCCAATAACCTCATGTGCATGTGAAAGTTGGACAATGAGTACTGAAGACTGATGAATTAATTCATTTGACTTACAGTGCTGGAGAAGAATATTAAAGGTACCATGGAAGAAGTATAACCAGAATGTTCCTTAGAAACCAAGGTGGCCAGACTTTGTCTCTCATATTTTGGACATATTATCAGGAGGGACCAATCCCTGGAAGCCATCATACTTGGTAAAATGGAGGGTCAGCAAAAGAGAGGGAACCCCCAATGAGATGGATTGGCAAAGTAGCAACAGCAATAGGCTGAACCACAGCAGCAATTGTGAGGATGGCACAGGACCGGGCAGTGTTTTGTTTTGTTGTACATAGGGTTCTACGGGTGGGAACCAACTAGATGGCAACTAAGGAGTCCTGGTGTGGCGCTGTGGGCTAATGCGTCAGACTGCAAAGTTGCTTGAACTGCAACAGTTGGTGGTTCAAGCTCACCTGCTGCTCCTTGGAAACCCTACACAGGGTTGCTCTGGATCGGAATCGACTCGACAGCACTTAACAAGAAGAACGACTAACAGTGAAAAATCTCTGATACTTACTGTCCTCCTCTTTCTACAAGTGTCTGGCAGAGATATTTTCTTGCATTCCTATGAGTTGGACAGTTTTCCAATGCAAGTTCAAAATCTTCTATTGCTTTGTTCAGACTTCCTTTTGTTGCGTATCTAGAATAATGAAGAAGCAATGTTAGAGGGATTTATCTTGTGAACTATACATGTATCTTGGACACATTTAACTTTTAAACATTAACTTGAAGTCCATGATTCACTTACAAAGCTCCACGAGCTACCAAGGCTTCCACATTTTGTTTGTCTATTTCCAGAGCCTTATTGTACTCATTCATAGCATCAACATGACGTCCAACCTTAAAATAATCTACTCCAATCTTCACACTAAAAAGACATTTACAAAGTATCATATACATTTCAAATATCCAAATAAAATGTTAGCACAAATAAACTAAAAAGCAAGTCATCAGATTTGGCAAATACTTTGTTTTCAACACTGTCAATGCACATTAATATAAAAAGCATTTTGCCTTTTAATTATTTTTGTAACAAATATGTTGGAGTCCTGGTGTGACACTGTAGGATAAGCACTCAACTGAAAGATTAGTTTGAACCTCAAGGTCGGTAGTTCAAAGTCACCAGCTGCTTCTCATATAACCCTATACAGGGTTGCTGAGAGATAGAACTAAGGGCACTTAACAACAAGAAGTATGTAGGAAATCTAGTTATCAATATACTAATTCCTTTTGAAAAAAAACTACAGTGTGGATAAAATTTAAGTGTTACATTAAAGAATAATGCCACTTACATTTTAAAAAGCTATTGTCAAACATGAGCTCTGGTGGTGTAGTGGTTACGGTTCGGGCTGCAAACCACAACGTCAGCAGTTCAAAACTACCAGCTGTACCGCAGGAGAAAGATGAGGCTTTCTGCTCCCATAAAGATTTACAGCCTCAGAAACTCTGTACAGGGTCACTGTGAGTCGGAACCGACTCTATGGTACATAACCACCATTGTCAAGACACATTTTACTTCAATTTGGTTTTAATGACACAGAATACTTGCCTTACCCTAATCTTTTAGACTAGATTCAAAGAAGTTTTCATACCATTTTAAAGCCCAGGATGCAGACTGTTTCTTTCTCAATGCAGATGCATAATCATCTTCAGAGAAATTTTTGCTATTAAAGAAAGTAAGCCCAATTGTAAATAACTTTTCAAAACACAATAGTTCACTTTGCCTGACAGATAAATACTCCATATTGAAATGAATAAATCATAAGCAAGAAATGTATACTCTATTTAGAGTAAAATGCTTGAACTTTTAGTATTTCTTTTGAATACACAATCATTTTTATCAAAAATTTCTATGTACAGTCATGTGCCACATAACATTTGTTCAGGTAACACCCAACTGTGGTTCCACAAGACTATAACAGACTTTAGAAATTCTGATCAGAGAATGGGTTGTAGGAAACAATACAGCTACCACAAGCAACACCTGTATCTCATGTCTCTTTTATGCAAAGTACTTGTGCTGCTAGGCATATAGTATATACATAGCCTATAATACCCTGCCCTTTCTATCGAAAAAGTTTACCATACTTCAATTTATAGGCAGCAGCTCCAATTTTGGGTACTGCATGTCTCTTGAGTGTTGCAGCACTATCTAATTTTCTTTAGAAAATATTACCAGGAAGTACATCATCACTTCAAAATGCAACAGAACCAATACTAGTGATAATAGCAGCAAAAGGCAAAGGAGAAGTACTGATCTGGAATTGAAATAAATGATGATTAAACAATACAAAAGTAGAAAATCAATGAAGGCTATTAATTGTGATTTAGCTATATCAACTACATGTGACAACTACAACAATCCTTAAAAATAGAGAAAACATTTTCTAAGCTGTTAAAGGATCAGCTCCACTGAAAGCTAAAGGCCAAGAAAAATGTGAGAGTGATCTGTATCAGATAGGAGAAACTGCTAATGGTGTGAATTGAGGACCAAACACAAAAATGAATCCCTCTTGACACACTGATGATCACTGGTAAGGTATGAAGCTTGTCTGAGATGCTTTACAAAAAGCAAAAAAAAAAAAAAAAAGGCAAAATCAGACTAATAAGGTGTTCACAAAACATCCAAATCACATATTATTTCTCAAAGCATATCATGGACATTAAATGACGCATGACTGTAGTTTCTCTACTTGGTTTACATCTAATCACTTGAGACGGGATCACCTGATTCTCAACTAGTTGTTGGTCTATTTCTGTGACCAGGCTTAGGATGGCTAAGTAAGCATCCCGGCTATGGAGCTTCTCAGTAACAAAAACTATCCCCCTCACCAACAAAAAGAATTAACAGTGGTTCACGATACCTTTGCAGGCCTCTCATTAAAGATGGTGGGTTAGATTCATCTATTCCTAGTTTTCCTAGAAGGAATTCAACTACTCCTGGATTGGCAAATCCCAAGGAACTCTGCATTATATTTTCATAAGATTCCAAAGAGTTGCTGTTCAGTTCAACACTCCTCCTTAAAAAAACAAATCACAACAAAAACGTAAGAATGACTTACAGAATGCTGCACATGACTCTCCCAATACTTACACATATTCTGTTACACAGTACTTTGATAGTTTGTCCATAATAACTACTTAGCATGTTCCATTTCTATTACAGAAATAACATGACCACATGGGATTTAAATACACATGCCATTTATATATATATGAAGGTATGGCAATAATATATAGTTTCTTTTACCAGGTTTGAGGTAATTTAAGGGTTTTAAAAGTAAAACACATTTTACAATAAAAAAATTAACTTCTACTGTTCTCTGAAGTTCAACAAACTTTTTAGCTTATAAAAACCTTTTGTTGAAACAATATAAATTACCTGTAGTACAAAGGAAGCTCTTCAGAACTAATTACACCTAATTTAATACCAGCTAAGTGTGGCGGAAGAGATGAACTGTATAGAGATACAGCAAGCTTTTCATGGTATCTGTCAATATCCTTTATTCCAGCTGAAAAATAAGAGGTGTACGTTGATTAATATCAAAATGTTAAGTTAATATAAAAATATTAAACTTCTGAACAATACTCTCAAACTACATCTTTAAAATTATTTTAAAAAAATTGACCATTACTGATTTTACTAATATGATGAAACTAATAACCTCTGATGATGTCGCCAGTTTGGTAATATGACAAAGGATCACCGTGGTTACTGTGAGAAGGCACATCTCTCAATGGACAAAGAGCCTGCAATGAGAAGTATATTAAAAGACCAGAATGCCCTCCTTGGTGAGAACAGTGTCCTCTTTTCTTCTAATTGTTTAGTACAAGAGCTAACAGTAGACATAAACATTAAAAAAGAAGAAACACCTTTAATTCCAATCAATACTTAAATTCCTAACTAGATGCAACAATATAATTCTTGATTCTGATGACAATCAAAATCAGAACAAATCCAAATAAACGATGATTAACTCACTGTGATTTCTAAGTGAGATATATCTCTCATGATGCCACTGCCTAAACAGATCAGCACCATGAAAAACCCAAATTCCCGAATGGAACTAATTCTTCCAATCACTATATCACCACGCTCAATATCACGGAAAAACAGCTCTCTCCGGTCCATATTAGGTATCTCCATGAATTGCTCTAACGGTGGCATGATTGCATAGTGATCTGAAAAACAAAATACAAAAAATCATTAGTATTTTTTGAGTTCTATTTTGTCTGAAAGTACTGTCAGTGCACCCAACACAATCATAAAGATTTTAAGACTATACTCACCTTCATTGTCTTCATTAACTTCAGAAATTGTGGGTGCATCAGATTTCCAGGAAAGTGCAAAAAGAAGATCCGCTTTTTTGGAAATGAACTTTTGTATTTCAATGTTGTCAACTCTCTTCTCTTTTCTTAAAAATAAAGAAAACTTGTGAGTATGGGTTTAGCTTCTCCTATGGCTTTCATTGCTCATTCAGTTCCTTCCTAAATTTCATTCCCTGAGAGCAAAAGTTATAAAAAGGAATTCCTTCATCCCTTGAGCTGCAGTTTGGAGGGGCGGAGCGATGTACAAAGTGACGCCCCAGCTCCAGACAGGAAAGCTTAGGATGTGGGACAATGCCAGATTTCGCTTGGTAATACCAGACAAAAAGTTAAGCCCGCATCCCGCGTTTCCCACACCAGGTGCGCAGACGCTCCTCCAGTCTGCACATCTCGCGCGAACGCGCGCGGCACTCTTCACGTCTCAACCTCGGCTCTGCTCCTCCCGGAAGCAGCCGCCACGCTGCGGCACAGGAGCCCTGAGGTGCGTCCCCTCCCCAGTCTTGTAGTGGCGATGTTGCATTTACCTGCCCTGTAACTGCTGGGGCGGCGGGCCCCGGGCAGGCTCAGCCGCCGACCCCAGGAGGCTTCGGAAATGCGGGTTGTCCTGTTGTTCGTTCCTGAGCAAGGAGAGCAACGAAGGCCCGTGGTAATTCAGTGACTGCCGCAGAAGATCCCGGTCCATGGCTAGAATTCACTAGACCCGAAGGACAGTCAGCTGTTAATTGCTCTAGGTCAGTGGTCACTACTTCAGTCTGTCGCTCCCACGGCACACACTACATTCGCTTACATGGTTGCCTCTCGGAAGTGTTCCGAGCGGTCCCGAGCGGCGCAGCCGCGAAACTCAGCCTCGTCTCGCGAAATTGAGCGAGACTACGGAAGCCGTTAAGATTGATCGAAACATTTAGTTAGCTGTGGGCTAACTGGGTATTTTCTCAGTATTCTTGTTACATTGCAGTGACTGTTTATTGCACATCTTTCATTGAGTATTACAGAGAGCCTTTGGCACAGACTCAAATCTAGTTGTTGTTGTTGTAAAGTGCCGTATATAGAGTCACTTCTGACTCTAGAAAGTATACTCTGGAAAATATAGGCTTTCCCAGGAGTGGCTGGTGGATTTGAACTGGCTACTGTCTGGTTATAGCAGTCCAGTGCTTATCCCACAGCACCACACTAGGACTCAAATAATTATAATTCACCCACATTGCCTTTTTCAGAGTGAAATGCCCTAATGAGTCACACTGAGCAACCATATGAAAGTGGTTGCTCTGAGAAGATTTTCTGGTAAACTAAAGGACAAAAGAAAGAAAAGCCAGAATATTTAGTAAGCACTGGGTTTGTGTTCTCTATTCATACCCCATCATTTTAGTGTCATTGTAAAACCCAGTAGGGTTAATGCCAGGCATCTGTGTATATACAGGTGACGCAAACACTTGTGCTCAACAACTAACATAAAGGTTGGCGGTGAAACCCATCCAAAAGTGCCATGGTAGAAAAACAGTCATCTGATTCCATGAAGATTGTTGTTGCTGTTATTGTGCCGTGGAGTCGGTTCCGACTCATAGCGACCCCGTACAGGGTTTCCGAGGCTGTACATCCTAGAAAACCGTAAGGAGCAATTCTAGGTCACATGGGGTTCCATAAATTGGGATTGACTCCATGGGCAGTTGTTTGAATATACATATATATA
>NW_006408653.1:9506819-9511802 GCF_000296735.1 Chrysochloris asiatica
CCACTACGCTACTAGAGCTCCTAGTGTACAGTGTTATGTATGCAAAAAATCAACACATATTGTGTTGTTTTTAAGTGGCAGGCAGTGCAGTTGATCCCAACCCTGTGTGACAGAGTAGAGCTTTCCCATAGGTTTTCCGAGATGTAACTTTTATAGAAACAGATCTCCAGGTCTTTATCTGGCAAACTAACTGGGGGGTTACAACTGCCAAGCTTTTGGCTAGCAGCCAAAAGTTTAACCATTGCTACGAGGGTTCTTTTTGTTGTTGTTGTTAGGTGCTATTAAATTGGTTCCAACTCATAGTGATCATGTAAAGGGTTTCCAAGTAGTGGCTAATCAGTTTGAAACTCTGACCTTTTGGTTCAAACTGACCTTGCAGTCCTGTTCTTTATTCCACTATATCACACTAATTTTGAGATGATGTGGCTTTAGGTTTGTATTCTAGTATATTTAAATCTGTCCTATTTAAATATGTGTAATTCAGTATGGTTGGTTTGTTAAGTGCCGTGGAGTCGGTTCCAACTCATAGCGACCCTGTGTAGGGTTTCTAAAGCTTTAACTCTTTATGGGAGCAGAAAGGCTCATCTTTCGCTCATGGAACAGCTGGTAGTTTCGAACTGCTGACCTTAAGGTTAGCACTCTAACTCGTAGCCACTACATTGTCAGAGCTCCTCTTGAATGAAAATAAATGGTAGCAGTCTGCCCCTTCTCATCTGTGTGTTTTTGGGAGATCATCTTGCTCTTCACTTCCTGAACACCTGTATAGAAGACCAGACCCAGAATATAATGCATATGCACCAGACTGCAAAGCTGTTTGAACTGCAAGGTCGTCAGTTCAAACTCACCAGCTACTCCTTGGAAACCCTATACAGGGTTGCTATGGATCGGAATCGACTTGATAGCACTTAACAACAATGACATCCTCACTGTTGTGTGAACAATTCAGGCAAATAGATAAATAGTTTACTAAGGCTGGAGCAAGTGTAAGTTTAAAAGGCAATGAATTTAAAATCAGTATAGGCATACTCGGAGTCCTAGTGTGAGGCTGTTGGATAAACATTGGACTGATAATCACAAGATCATGGGTTTAAACCCACCAGCTACTCCTCAGAAACCCTATATAGGACCACCATGATTCAGAACCTACTCAACAGCACTTAACAACAGCAACAACATGGGAATACTTGCTCTTGAGCATAGAGAAGCTAAAGCGAATGGAAGAAATGAGGAAATCAAAGGGCTGAAAAAAAGAGTACAAAATTCAGCTTGAAAAGACAAAGTAAAGTATTATAATGCAATATGTGAAGACCTAGAGTTAGAAAACCAAAAGGGAAGAACACACTCAGCATGTCTCAAGCTGAAAAAACTGGCCTCAACTTGCAATATTAAAAAATTCTATGGGAAAATATTAAATGATGCAGAAAACATCAAAAGAAGGTAATAGGACACACAGTCACTTCACCAAAAAGAATTGGTTGATGTTCAATCATTTCAAGAGGTAACATATAATCAAAACCCAGTGGTACTGAAGGAAGAAGGCCAAGCTACACTAAGGCATTGGTGAAAATCAAGGCTCCAGGAACTGACGGGATTCCAATTGAAAGCTTCCAACAAACTGGTACAGTATTAGAAGCGCTCACTCATCTGTGCCAAGAAATGTGAAGGACAAATACCTGGCCAACCAACTGGAAGAGATCCATATTTGTGCCCATTCCAAAGAGATGTGGTCTGGCAGAATGAGGAAATCATCAAACAATATCATTAGTATCAGATACAAGTAAAATTTGCTGAAGAGAATTCAAAGACCGTTTCAATAGTACATCAACAGGGAATGGCCAGAATTTCAAGCTAGATTCAAAAGAGGATGTACAACTAGGGATATCATTACAGACATCAGCGATATCTTGACTGAAAGCAGAGACTACCAGAAAGATGTTTTATTGACTATGCAAAGGCTTTTGACTGAGTGTACCTTGACAAACTATGGATAACATTGCAAAGAATGATTGTTCCAGAACACTTCATTGGGCTCATAAGGAACCTGTACATAGGCCAAGAGGCAGTTGTTCAAACAGGACAAGGGGATAGTGCATGGTTTAAAACCAGGAAAGATGTGCCCTGGGTTGTATTCTTTCATTATACTCATTCAATCTGTATATTGAATAGATCCAAGAAGCTGGATAATATGAAGAAGAACATGGCATCAGGATTGGAGGAATACTCATTAACAACCTGTGACATGCAGATGACACAAATATATATATATATATATTGCTCACACCCAAGTCCAGGCTAGATGAACCAAGATTGGCAGGCAGGCAGCTAGGCAGGCCCAGTAGGCAGGCAGGCTGCTGAGGGCTCCCAGGATCAGCAGGTAATAGAGCAACCCACTGGCTCAAGTTAAAAGAGGTCGGAGGACAAGTCAGATGCAAAGTCCAGACTAAGCAGAAAAGCAACAAGCTTTGCCTTAATGTCTAATATATTAGAATCAGGTCACAACTTTGAGGAACCATACTTTCAATTGATTGGCTGCTCATAACCAATCATCAGAGTTAATTATATTGTATTAGATTGGGTTAACCATATCCCAAGTGCCAAACCACTGAGAAGCCTGGGCACTCAAATTGCCACTAAACCTTAATCATCACATAGATGAAGATCAAAGACTACAGTCTTCAGTATTCATTGCACCTCACTGTAAAGAAAATAAAATCTTCACAACTGAACCAATAAATAACATCGTGATAATGGAGAAAAGACTGGAGTTGTCAAACTTCATTTTGCTTGGATCCACAATAACCATTCATGGAAGCACCAATCACGAAATTAAAAGATATATTGCATTAGGTAAATCTGCTGTAAAAGGTCTTTTTGAAGCGTGAAAGAACAAGTATATCAGTTTGAGGACTGAGTGTGCTTGATCCAAGTCATGTTTTGTTTTTTTTCTTCAATCATCTCATTGTTAAAGTTGGACAATGAATAAGGAAGACTGTAGAAGAACCAGTATATTTGAATTAAGGTCTTGGCAAAGAATATTGACAGTACCATGGAATGCCAGAAGAAGAAATAAATCTGTCTTGGAAGAATTACAGCCAGAATGCTTCTTAGAATTGAGGATGGTAAGACTTCGTCTCTCATACATTGGACATATTATCAGGAGGGACCAGTCCCTGGAGAAGGACATCATGCTTGATAAAGTGGAAGGTCAGCGAAAAAGAGGAAGACCTCCAACCAGACGGATTGACACAATTGCAGAAACTATGGACTCCAATGCAGCAACAATTGTGAGGATGATGTAGGACTCAGAAGTATTTCCTTTCATTGTTCATAGGGTCAAGCACCTAACAACAACAACACCATGAGCATGCCAGGAAATGTTGATAAATGGTACAGACTGATTTGTTTTAAGACACAACTGTAGAGAATGACCATAGTTAGGAAACAGGGTACTGTTGATGAAAAGGAAAACCCACCACTGAAAATGATCTGTATAGACATTCTCCACCACTCTCATCTGTTTGTTGTATTGCATTGGCTTGCTTATTGCTGTGATTTAAATATTAAATACCTGTACGATCATTCATGGTGGACAGGTTACAGTGGAACTTGCAGACAAAGACTAGGAAGAAGGAGAGGCTGACCACTTCTGAGTGGTTAGCCACTGAAAACCTTATGAATAGCAGTAGAACATTGTCATGTACTGCAAGAAGATGAGCCCCTCAGGGAAGAGCTGCCTCCTTAAAGTAGGTGGTGATGGTGGTGGTGGTGGTGGTTATGTGCAATGGAGTCGGTTCCAACTCATAGTTTGACCTTAGTGATGTGAATGGAGTAAAGATTTTGGAACCTCTATTTGCTAATGTGGCACAATTAAAAAAAAAAAAAAACAACCCAAAACAACTGCAAACATCCATTAATAATTGAAACATGGGATGTATGAAGAATGAATCTAGGAAAACTGAAAGTCATCAAAAATGAAATGGAACGCATAAAGATCAATATCATAGGGATTAGTGAGCTGAAAAGGATTGGTATTAGCCATTTTGAAGCAGGCAACCATGTGGTGTACTATATCTGTAACAACAAATTCCAGAGGAATGGCATTGCATTCATCGTCAAAAAGAGCATTTCAAGATCTATCTTGAAGTACAGTGCTGTTGTGATATGATAAAATCCATGTGCCTACAAAGAGGACCAGTCAAATACAACTGTTATTCAAATTTATTTACCAACCTCTAAAGCCAGTGATGATGAATTTTAAGAATTCTACCTACCTCTTCAGTCTGAAATTGATCAAGTGTGCAATTAAGATGCCTTGATAATTACTGGTGAATGGAATGCCAAGTTGGAAACCAAGAGGAATAATCACTAGTTGGAAAATATGACCATGGTGATAGAAGCAAAAGAGAAATAAGGAAACCAAAGTCTTAGAGAAGAACTAGTCTGCATATAGCCTGCCAGTCTTCAGGAACCACAAACTCATATACCTGAAAGACTTAGATGATGCCTAGCTGACTACCACTACCAGCCATTCTAATAAGGGCTATAATCAATGGATCCTGACAAAAAGGGAGGAAAACAGAATTCAAATTCTTAAAAAGTTAAGCTATACTGGAACAGGTAAGAACAGAGCACTTCCTGATATTATTGCCTAAGATACTCTTTAAATCATGAACTAGAACTATCCTCTGAGATCACCATTCAGTTAAATAACAGAGTGGTATACAAAATAAAGGCTATTGCTCTTAAGTATGGTGGTCTACTAAATAACCATCTATATGAGATCAAAAGCAAAGATGGGAAGATAAGGACACAGGGAAACTAGTGTACTGGAAATGGAAAAACCAGAATACAAAGAGAATTTTGACCTACTGGGAAACTGTAACTAATGTTTAGTTGTATAGAAATTGTATAGTTATTTGTATAAAAACTGTCAAGTGGGAACCTAATTTACTTTGTAAACTTTCACTAAAAACATAAAATAGT
>NW_006408653.1:9512938-9518638 GCF_000296735.1 Chrysochloris asiatica
GGGAGGGGGTTTTCTCTGAGGCGACCCAACCACTTGCCTTGATGTTTTCTGGGCAAGCATGTTGCTTGTTCTTGTAGTAACAGTCGGTCTGCCTATGTTGTTTTTTATTTTTCCTGTAGGTCTTTCTTTCAAGAAGTATCCTCTCTTCCTCTAGCCACTCCAGGTTGGTCTGCTTGTCCTTTCAGGTGGGAGTTTCCCGTCTCTGGAGATCTGGATGTGGTTCAGGCTTCCATCTGGTGAAGTTTTAAAAGGGCATGATGAACATGCTATTAGACAATGGAGGAAAGGAAATCCTCGTTGAAAAGTTATTTTGAAATGTGTTCAAAGGTTTGGTGGAAAGTACAGGCTATAAGTGATGAACTTACATATTAGCTGAGAATATTTTAAGTAAAATCTTAAAGAGGTGGTATGGTTTCTTTTTTCCATTTAAAGTAAAATGTAAGAGAAAAGAGATTTAGAAATGACTTGTGCAAAAAAACTACAAGATTTGGAAAATCTCATTGTAGAAACTAAGTGTGTCCTGGAATTGATACCAAGTGTGTGGCTCTACAGTTTTCTACTAAAGAGGTTAGGACTGTGAATGGAAGATGTACAGGTATGTGTCAGTCAATGTTCATGATAAGTTTTGTGAAATAGGACATTGTGTGATTTGGACCATGTGCAAACATGGTATTAAAACCTGAGGGAGCCTGTTTGTAGTAGTTCTTGGTGCTGCTGCTGCGACTGCTGGAGCTGCTTACAGAAGTTGAAGAAATGGGCAGTTTGGTGATGGCTGAGAGAGCAGGGTGAGAGAGAGCAGAGTGAAAGGAAAGTGTGCAAGTGAGAAGGGAGCAGACTGCTTCAGACCTGCTCGCTCTTCTGCCTACCTGAGTAGCCCAGGCTCCACAGCTCCCATCACTGCTGTCACCTGTCTGTCACACAAAGCTCAAGAGCCTGTGCCCAGAGTCATATCCTCTGCCTCACCTACCTATATCCTACCCATGATCCAGTGATGTAAGAATTTGGACTTGAGGTCTTTAAATCTATAAAGGGAAAATAATAAAAAAGAGGGTAGCTTTCCCTTTAAAAACAAAACACACACACACACACACACACACACACACACACACACACACAAAGCCTTATGGGATCATGGGTGTACAAGTGGTAGGACATTGCTAGAACAAATGTTAAATGATGCACACATGTAATCAACAATCTCAGCAGAACCCCTGTTAACTACACTGTAATGGACAGACGCAGCATGGAATGAAGAAAAACTCTTCATCCTGGAATTCTATAGGCAGGAAATCGGCCTAAGATGCTATTTGATTGTGAACATCTGTTGGTCACCAAGAAAAGCAAGCGTAGTGGTTACGAATTGGGCTGCAAACTGCAAGGTTAGCAGTTCAAAACTACTAGCTGCTCAACGGGAGAAAGATGAGGCTTTCTGCTCCCGTAAAGATTTACAACCTCGGAAACCTTGTTCAGGGTCGCTATGGGTCGGAACCGACTCGATGGCACTTAACAACAGTAACAACATACTGAAAATGGAATACGTGGTGTGGTACTGTGGGATAAAGCACTGGACCAGATGGTCAGTTTGAACCACAAGGTCAATGGTTCAAACTGACCAGCCATTCCACAGAAACTCTAAACAGTGTTTCTATGGGTTGGAATTGACTCAGTGACACTTAACAACAACAACATTCTGAGAACAACAGTAAGGGTCATTATTTCATTGGTTTCAAAGGATGGAACCACTACCTCCTGCTTAGTGAGTTTACCAGCTTTCCATTCTTTCTCTCTTGATAAATCCTGGTGTGGCCTGCAGGATAAGCATTATGCTTCCAACTGCAAGTTGGCAGTTCAAACCCACTAGTCGCTCTTCAGAAATCCTATAGAGGGAACCATGCCCAAAGTTGTGCTGGTGTGCCAGAAGAACATCCCTCATAACTCCCAGAACCAAAGGGTTAGAGTCACCATCCCAATGGGTCTAGAAAACAGGACTGATGCCCAGGGTTGAGGGACCTTCACCCAGAATCTGAAGTATATGGCCAATGTCCAGGGGTCAAGGGTCATTGCCCAGTTATACAGGATTGTTTCAAGCTTTAAAGTTATTGAGATTTGCCCTTCTGACCTTCGGACTTCTTTATATCCATTTCTCTTTTTGTAATGGGAATGTCAATGTACCTGGTCTACCATTGTACTTTGGAAACTGATAACTTGTACCCTAGGTTTCACAGATCTACAGATGGAAAATAATTTTGTCCCAGTATAGAACACACCCAGAGTCTCATCCACATTTGATTTAGATGATTCAGAAAATAAAATGTTGAACTTAGAGCCCATACTGGGATGGATTAAGACTTTTGGAAATAATATGATAGGGCAAACGTGTTTTGCCTGTGTGAAAGACATGAATTTTGGGGGCCTTGGGTGGAGTGTCATAGATTGAATTTTGTGGTTCCAAAATATGATCCTTGTACTTGTAAATATGATCCTCTTTGGAAATAGAGGTTTTTATTTTGCTATGTTAATTATGTCAGTATAGGATGAATTCTAAGCCTAATCACTCAAGACCAAACTAGACACAGAGATGCACATGGGGAAGACGTGCCAGGAATGCCGAGGAACTCCAAGGAACTTCTGGACTACAGACAAGGAAGGAACTTCCTCTGAAGACTACTGAATTGTGAGAAAATAAGCTTTTGCTCTTTAAAGACATTCAGTTGTATAATGGCAGCTTTAGACAACTAAGACGCCAGCCCATCCATTCCCTTATTCTAAAATATTCCCTCTACTTTTTTCTTTTCTTAATGTAGCTTGAGTAAATTTTTGTTTATTTCAACTGTTATTCTATGAGGCTATCATCTAGTAGCCTCTGCTCTTTCCACTGTGAAGTAGGTAAAGACAGGTATTAAATCCCTTTAAAAAAGAAGAAACTGACATTAATTCTTTGTTGTGGTACTTTTTCCACCATGCCATGCATTTTAAAGAGTCAGCTGAAACCGTGCTCTTTACAGATACCATTTATAAATACATATGTGGAATCTAGTTTGTTTTTTTAAATGTATTGAACCTCTTCTGATGGTTTTGTTTATAAGCATATGGCACAAGAAAAATATATTATAGCTTTGTTATCATGTAATGTAATTTGTGTTGTTCTAGTCAAAGTCCACAGTATTCTAAGTTCATGTCTCTCATGAAGTTACAAGTTTTATCTAAAGGTGACTGAAGGAAGAGTGAGGAATACCAAGTGGAGAGTATGGCTAAATCAGCTAAAATATCCATCTGCATAATTGGAGAAGTAATTCAAAGTATAAACTCTTCTGATAAGAGTTGATATGTCTTTATTCATTGCAATAGTCTTTGTTTAAGGGATTATACCACCTTTTTTCATATCAAGGTTGAATATATCTTTTCACGAAGCACAAACATTGTCATTCTAATATTAATCCACTTGAGGGTGCTAGAAGATCATTGTGTGTATCATTGTGTGTCTCTCATTTTCTACCCTTTACCAGAAACCTATAGCCAACTAAACTTGGATTTGAACAGGGAACTGTGACCTAGCATATAACGTCTTTTATGAATAGGTTTTCTTTAACATCTTCTCCACCTTTTTGTTACTGGCAATTGTTTTGAAGGTATTATTTTAATGTCAGTCAGCTGTTATTGCATTGTTCAGGATTGATTAATTCAGTAATTTTGAATTATCTTTTTAAGAGGGAAAGGTCACTGATTTCACTTCCAATCTAGGCCAGTTCAGAACAAACCCAGAGCCAAATACTGTCTAACTCCAGGGGTGGGGACCATGCACATTAAATCCTTGTACATGGTGCTCCTGTAAATGTACAATGTGCCATGCCTGACTATGCACAATGGCCATCTGCAGTACTACTCTCAACCATTTCTTCCCCATCTTTGTCATTGCTTACAAAGGAAACTGGGAAATGGAATAAGGATATTTAGGACAAATCTATCTTGATTATTTATAAAATAATACAGTTGAAATATGTGAAGGTGTGTACAGTACTAATACGGAGGAGGGTCGTGTGCTGATCTTCAGCAACTTTGCCATGACTGCTCATAGATACACACACACACACACACACACACACACACACACACACACACACACATGTTCTTCTTAGATTCTCTTCAGTGGCAACTTCTCAGAATACTATGCCAGAGACTATCTCAGGATTATACCTGAGAACATTTTGTTTAATGCCAAATATACACTATTGTTTGTCAATACATTCTGGAATTGTTGGAACTCATTTTAAATATAATTTGGACATTTTTTTTGAAGTGAAAGCAATCAGTCATGCTTTAATTAAAAAACGGTAAATCCCTTCTATTTTATTAATGGCAACACGAAAGAAGAATTCCAAGGACTAGACATTTATTATTAGCTTAGTATATTGCTCTTCTTCCTGGGATTCATTGGAAGTCCCAGCATCTCAGTGAGAAGATTTAACTTAGTTCCTAGATACTGTAGATTTGATTATCTTTACATATGTTGTTGTTATTGTTGTTCAGTGTTATTGAGTTGGTACCAACTCATAGCAATCCTGTGCACAACAGAACAAAACACTGCCTGGTCCTGGGCCAACCTCACAATTGTTGCTACACCTGAGCCCATTGTTGCTGCCACTGTGCTAATCCATTTTGCTAGGAGTCTTCTTCTTTTTCTCTGACCCTCCACCTTACCAAACATGATATCCTTCTCCAGTGACTGGTCCCTCCTGACAATATGTCCAAAGTATGATCGATGAAGTCTGGCCATCCTGGCTTCCAGGGAGTACTCAGGCTGTACTTCTTCCAACATAGATCTATTTGTTCTTTTGGCAGTCCATTGGTCAAAATGCCAAATGCATTTATTAATTTATTCAGCAAGTACTCTTTGAGAGTATTTAAGAGTTGGGGCTATTTTAGACGCTATGGAATGTAATAGTTAAAAAAATGCACAAAGATCCCTGCCTTCAAGAAGATTATATTCTGGTGAGGCAGACAATGAACTATAAACATAATGCGTAAGTAAATGATGCAGTAGGTAATGGGTCCTATAGGAAGAGAAGTAAATGATGGTGAGGGACATTGGAGGGCAGAGGACTGGATGTACTAGATTTAAATAGAATTGTTAGAGTAATTATCACTGAGAAGGTTCTATCTAAGCAAAGACTTGAAGGAGATGGAGGAGTTAGTTATTCAGCTTATTTGGGAAAATAATTCCAGGGAGAAAGAACAGCCACTATAAAAGTCCTAAGGCAGGAAGTTGCTTAGTATATATGAGGAACAGTGTTGAGTGAATAGTGAACAATGAGGTGCAGGTAATGGACAGCTTTGTAGGACAGGGGAGTCACTTGGTTTTTACTATTAGTAGAATGGTATGCTGTTGTAGGGTTTTAATTAGAAGAGGGACATAATATGCCTTGTATTTTAAGAGGATCATTTTGGCTACAGTATTCACTGAAATTGATGAGATCACTCTTGCTCAAAATAGAAGGAAAAAGTTTTAGGGAAAACGAAATCCCCTCTTTTTAGTTATGAGAAAATATAATTTCATTAAAAATCTACCCATCAGAGACAGAGATGGGCAACTTGGACATTGGATACCCAAATTGGTGTGTGTGTGGCGGGGGGACTACAAAGGCAAGAAGTGACTGGCTTACAAGCTTTCAAGAGGGAACCTAGAGCTAGGGGGCATGGAGG
>NW_006408653.1:9519045-9526361 GCF_000296735.1 Chrysochloris asiatica
CTTTGGTCGGTTGATGATGCATGGAGGGAATTGGAACCATGGCAATGAAATGATATACGATGGAATGAATTTAAAACTAAAGTTTTCTCATGTAAACTATTATATAATTCACAATAAAACATTAAAAAACAAAAAATCTACTCATCAGAAGAACAACCAGAGTGCTCCTTAGAAGCCAAGATGACCAGACACTGTTTCTCATACTTTGGACACGTGACTAGTCCTTGGACAATGGGGCCTTAGGTGGAACATTCCCACTTGAAAAGACATGCAAACCAACCTGGAATGGCTTGAATTACAAAAGATACTTTTTGAAAGAAAGACCAGCAGGGAAAAAGCAGACTGTTTTGTTGTTAGATATCAAGCAAGCTGTTTGCCTTGGAGCCATCAAGGCAAGAAAAGTCAGCCCATCAGGGAAAAGCCCCTTTTAAGACTGAAACTCAAAAGTAACACACTAGCAGTCTAATGTTCTCGGTGGTGACTGCCCTGGTCTGCTTGTGAATGGAAGTCAAGGAAATGCAGCAATGAAGACATGAGCTGAGTTTGGCCATGTTCCATTGATACCTGTTGACCTTGAGATGAAAGACAGAAGAGGAAGGTTTTCTCTGAAAGACCTTCCCTGGTTTGAAGATTTGGGAGATGTGTGAACTCTCAAGCCCATGGACACTGACCTTGCCACTGGGAGCTAGAGCTGAGAGTGAAGTAGCCATTTGGTCTGAAGATGACGGAGACATGCGAGAACTCCCAAACTTGCAGATAGTACTCATTTGACCAAGCTTGGATGGCTAGCTGACTAGAACTTGACTTGTTGTTAAGTGCCATCAAGTTGGTAACAACTCATGGCAACCCTGTATAGGGTTTCTAAGGCTGGTGAGCTTGAACTGCAGACCTTGAAGTTCAAAGCGACCTTGCAGTCCAGCGCATCAACCTGCAGCGCCACACCAGGACTCCAGAACTTGCCTAGATGAAGATAAAGACATTTGATACTAGGAGCAAGTATAAATTGCTACAATTAGATGAACTGGACCTTTGCTTATGGATGCAGTTGCTCAAAATTCTAACCAAAATGCAATAATTCTTCATATCAAGGATAAGTTTGTTTTCTCAGTACCCTGGGTTGATAGAGACAGGCAGTTTAGACACTGGGTATCAAAAATGGGGGGCTATAAAGGCATGAAGTGACTGGCTTACAAGCTTTCATAAGTGTGCTTAGTTTCCGAATGAATGGGGAAAGGTAGAATACCCACTGAATAGTTTTCCTCCTTTCCAGATGGATCTGGTAAAAGGGGATGGGGAAGATGGTGATAGAATTTTATGATTCAATTGTGAGTAATTGTTATCAGGGTTAATCATGATTATCACAACTGTAATTGTAGAAGATGTTAAAAAGAAATATACCCATCATTTTACAGAATGAAAAGATAAAGTTGTAATGGCTACAAGAACATTAAGAGTATGATGTTTGTAGTATAGAGTTATCAGAGTAGTAAGAACTTTGCTGCAGGAATCCTAGCTGTTTTGGGGGGACAAATCATCTAATTTCCCAAAGCCTCTTTTGTCACTATTAAAACTGAAAGATTGGATGAAAGTAACTTTGAGATCTAACTTTTAACATGTCCTGCTCTGTAATAAAACTGTCCAAGTGCTAAAACTGCATGTCTCTCCTTAAACCACTGTACTTCTTTCTCTATGAAGTCAGTATTAAACTCTTTTCCTATTATATTACATTGCTGGAATTGTGGGTTTCTACTGTGGCCGGTCTCCTTAAGGCAATGAGATTCTTTAGATCCTTAAGATGCAGTTAGCAGATGGGCAGCCAAAGAACTCAGGGAGACTGGCTGCTCTTTTTAGGAATCCTCAGTGTCCTTAAATTTGCCACTGCATTCTGCACACACGTCCTCAGTTTTGCAAGTGCATAAAATAAAGCCCTGGAGTGGTACTGCAGGATAATGCACTGGACTGCAGAGTAGTTTGAACCACAAGGTCAGGGGCTCAAACCCAACAGCTGCTCCTTGGAAACCCTATACAGGGTCACTATGAGCCGAACTGACTCAATGGCACTTAACAACAACAAAAAAATAAAGCTAGGCATGGCAGATTTATACACAAAAAAGCATCTAGATACTGATACAGAAATCTCACTGATAATGTATTAATGTTGAAATATAAATGCCATGTGGGGCATCAATATCTTTTCCTATGAGAAGCCAACTTTAGTCAGAAGCTTGCTTGTGAGCTTGAAATCAGAGCAAAAGCAGTCTTAATAATTAATACCGTATCATCTTAGGCATCCATTTATTCTGTATGGCTATTTCTGCCAAGACAATCAGATACTCTGCTTACTCGGGCATCCTCCCTCTGTACAATATTCAAAATGTGGCATTTTGATGCTTAGTGAGCTTACCAACTCTCCACTCTTTCTCTTTTGATAAGTCCTGGTGTGGCCTGAAGGATAAACATTGGATTTCTAACTGCAAAGTTGAAAGTTCAAACCCACCAACCACTCCTCAGAAACCCTATTCAGGATCATTATGAGTCAGAACCAACTCGATGTCACTTAACAACATATGTATGTATGTTAACATACATTAAATCAGTATTCAGAGGTTTCTTTTTTTATTTTTTAACCTTCTTAAAATGAAAGACTAATATGTAAAACAAACGACAGCAGGATTGCTGTTATAAAAGTAGTATCAGGAAGATATTGAGAATTCAGAATTTATTCATTTCATTTCCATCCTGTCTGTATTACTTCTCACACACTCCAAATGACAGCTGGTTAGGGACTGTTTAAAAATATTTCAGACTTGTTAACACATTACTTCCTCAGGTAGGGTTCGATACCATTGATTATATTTCAGCTTAAGTTATAGTTATATTCTAATAATTCCTCTGTCTATAGTTCACTCACTCCAGAATTATATATTTCTGAAACTCTCTAGTCACATGTATTTTCTTATGCTACGGCCACTTCTACAGATGGTTAGTCCTGTTCATTATTCTTTGATCTTTCTCGGTTGCATTTTCTTATGAGGTAATTCTGCTATCAACTTTAGAAGGGCTCTTTTCTTTGTCCTAATGAATTTGCCATAAAACTCTTCATGATTTGGTATCTGCTGATAGTCCTAGAATGGCACTGGATAGCTAACCAGTAGATCTGTGGTTCAATCCTACCAGCCGATCATAGGAAACCCTATACAGGTGACTATGGGCCAGAACTGACTCGACAGTACTTAACAACAACACCAACAACATTTACTACTTTATTTTCAATCTTCCCCTCTCATTTATCAGATTCAACCACCTGGACTTTCTGACATTTTCTAAATACTCCAGATTATCCCCACATCAAAACTTTGCCTTTGCTGTTTTCTAGAATATATTTTTTTTTTTAAATCATAGAAATTTTTATTAAATAAAAATATCAAACTGTGAAGCTGTCTAGAATACTTTTTCCCTCACTTTTCATTGTTGATGTTTTTTCATCTTCAAATCTCACTTTAAAGGGTATCTCTTTTTTTCTAACAGCACTCTATTTATTTCTATGATGGTGCTAATGATAATATTTCCTATAGATTATCTGTCTTGTCTTACCCACTATAATATAAGTTCCATGAAGGCAAGGCCATATTTGTCTTATTCGTAACTTTGTATTCAGTAACTAGCTCAGTGCCTAGAACATGTTATTGTTGCTAAGTGTCATCAAGTTGATTTAGACTCATGTTGTTGTTATTGTTTGGTGCCATCAAGTTGGTACCGACCCTATGCACAACAGAACGAAACATTGCCTGGTCCTGGGCCAACCTCACAATTGTCACACTTGAGCTCATTGATGCTGCCACTTTGCCAACCCATCTCGCTAGGGGTCTTCCTCTTTTTCTCTGACCTTTCACCCTACCAAACATGATATCCCTCTCTAGTGACTTGTCCCTCCTGACAATATGAGAGACGAAGCCTGGCCATCCTGGCTTCCAAGGAGCATTCTGGCTGTACTTCCTCTAACACAGATCTGTTTATTCTTTTGGCAGCCCCTGGTACTTTCAATATTCTCCTCCAACACCATAAATCAAATACATCAATTCTTTTACAATCTTCTTTATTCACTGTCCAACTTTCACATACATGTGAGGTTACTGAAAATACCATGGCTTGGTCAGGCATACCTAAGTCCTCAACCTGACATCTTCTCTTCAACACTTTAGAGAGGTCTTGTGCAGCAGATTTGCCTAATGCAATACATCGTTTGATTTCTTGGCCACTGCTTCCATGAATGTTGATGGTTGATCCAAGAAAAATGAAGTCTTTGACAACATCAATCTTTTCTCCATTAATAAAAATGTTGTTTATTGGTCCAGTGGTGAAGATTTTTGTTTTCTTTACATTGAGATGCAATCCATACTGAAGGCTCTATGGTCTTTGATCTTCATCAGTCAGTATTTTAAGTCCTCTTCACTTTCAATAAGTGAGGATGTATGATCTGCTTATAGTAGGTTGTTAATGAGGCTTCCTCCAATCTTGATGCCACGTTTTTCTTCATATAACCCAGATTCTCGAATTATTTGATCAGCATACAAGTTGAATAAGTATGATGAAAGAATACAACCCTGTCTCACACCTTTCCTAATTTTATACCATTCAGTGTTCTCATGTTCTGTTCAAACAGCTGCCTCATGGCCTGTGTACAGGTTCCTCATGAGCACAATTAAGTATTCTGGAATAATCATACTTCACAATGTTGTCCATAGCTTGTCATGATCCACACAATCGAAGGCCTTTGCATAGTCAATAAAACACAGGTAAACATCTTTCTGGAATTCTCTGCTTTCAGCCAAGATCCATCTGATGTCAGTAATGGTATCCCTCATTCCACATCCTCTTCGGAATCTGGCTTGAACCTCTGGAAGTTCTCTGTCAATGTATGCTTGCAGCCATTTCTGTATTGCCTTTAGTAAAACTTTACTTGCATGGAATATCAAAATGATTTTCCGATGATTTCCTCATTCCTTGGGTCACCTCTCTTTGGAATGCAATGTATAGCATTTCTGTGTATGTGAATCTTTGTGGGAACAGAAAGCCACATTTTTCTCCTGTAGAGTGGCTGGTGGACTTGAACTGCCAATCTGTGGTTCATAGTCCAGTGCTTATCCTAAAAAGCCACCATGCTCCCTGTTGAACATTGTCATTGTTTTTGTTAGTGCTATAGAGTTGGTTCTGACTTTTAGCAACCCTGTATAGGATTTCTGAGGAGTGGCTGGTTGGTCTGTATTGAGACCTTGTGGTTAGCAGTCCAGTGTTTATCTTACATCGCCATACCAGGACTCATATTAGAAGATGTTGTTGTTGATATTAAGTGCCATAGAGTTGGTTCCAATTCATACTGACCCTGTATAAGGTTTCTGGAGTGGCTGGTGCATTTGAACCACCGACCTTTCAGTTCAAACCAACCTCACAGTTCAAACCAACCTTGTGGTCCAGTGCATTATCCCACAGCACCAAAACAGGCATTAAATATATATGTTTGGATAAATTAATGACTGAACAAATATTTACATGTGGATACTCACACTCACCCACAGTAAATTATGGGGTGTACGTAGTATGTCATTTATTGGAATATGTCTGAACTTAGTTAGCTAGGTTTGGTGGAAGGGGACCTGGAAATGAATACCTAGTCTTCATTGGAAATACTTTTTGTCACTACACAATCAATAACTATATACATGGACCTTGTCAGATAGATTACCCAGGAATCAAATCAACTCTATTTGCAAAAAGAGATAATGGAGAAACTCAGTATCATCAGACAAGACAAAACCAGAGGCTGATTGCAGAACAGCCCGTCAATTGCTAGTATAGAAGTGCAAGTTAAAACAGAAGAAAATCAAAGCAAGTATGTGAGAACCAAAGTATTACCTTCAGTATATTTTGCCTGAATTTAGGTATCATCCGAAGGATAGATTTAAAGTACTGAACACTAGTGATTAAAGATAAAAAGGGTTGTGGGAAGAGATCAAAGGCATCATACAAGAAAAAAGTGAAAGATTATTAGAAAGATAGGAAACAAGGAAAGGAACAAATGGATCTCAGGAAAGATTCTGAAACTTGCTATAAGTGCAGAGTAGTTAAAGGAAATGGAAAATAATATGAAGTAAAAGAACTGAATAAAATATTCCAAAAGATGGCTCAAAAAGTATTAGGATAAAATATGCAAAGAAGTGGAGCTAGAAAACCAAAAGACAAGAACACTATCAACAGTCTCATGCAAAATTAACTGAAAAGAATATTCAAGTTTTGAGTTGCAACACTGAAAGATCCTATGAGTTAAAAATTTAATGATGCAAACAATAATAACAACAATAAAATGGAAAGAATATATAGAGTAACCACACAAAAAGGAATTGGTATATTTTGAGCCGTTTCAAGAGGTAGTGTACTGAAGGCAGAAGTACAAGCTACACTTAACACTGGTGAAAACAAGGGCCTAGGAATTGATGGAATACCAATTGAAAGGGTTCAACAAATTAATGTAACCCTGGAAATACTTACTCATTGATAAAAAGAAATTTGTAATACATCTACATGGCCAACTGACTGAAAGAGATCCATTTTTTCTGCCAATTCTAGATAAAAGACAATCAAATGGAATATGGATATTATCAAATAACATTATTAATATAATTTGCTGGTGGTGGTTGTTTTCGACTCATGGCAACCTTGTATAGCATTTTTGAGGCTGTAAATCTTTATAGGAGCAGAAAATCTCATCTTTCTCCCACAGAGAGACTGATAGATTGAATCTACCAACCTTGCAGTTAACAGTCCAACTTGTAACCCACAACACTATCATGGCTAGTTAATATAATGTGCTAGAGCAAACAAATTTTACTGAAGATAATTCAAAAACTATATCAACAGGGATCTCCCAGAAGATCAAGCTGGATTCAGAAGAGGACTTGGAATTAGGGATATCATTGCTGATATCAGATTTGTGTTCAGAGGAAGAAAAGAAGACCAGAAAGATGAAAGACATTCTCCTGAATGGATTGTAACAATTTATGGATGATACTATGAATATGCAAAGATCTGGAATCAGAAAACCAAAAAGGAAGGACATGCTCAGCATTTCTCAAGCTGGTGGAACTGAAGAAAAAATTCAAGCCTCGAATTTCCTTATTGAAAGATTCCCTAGCAAATTATTGAAGGATGCAGGAAGCATCAAGAGAAGATGGAAGGAACACAGAGTCACTGTACCAAAAGGAAATGTTTAATGTTCAACCGTTTCAAGAGGTAGCATATGATCAAGAGCCAATGATACT
>NW_006408653.1:9527883-9529732 GCF_000296735.1 Chrysochloris asiatica
AAATGAAAATGACTTGAAGCACTTACTGATGAAGGTCCAAGAGGACAGTCTTCAGTATGCATTAAATGTGAACATGAAGAAAATCTATAATCCTCACAACAGCCAGTAAGCAACATCATAATAAATAATGAAGAAATTGAAGTTGTCAAGATTTCATTCTACTTGGGTCAACAATCAGCCTCTGTGAAAACAACAGTCAGTCAATCAAATGACGCAATGTATTGGGCAAATCTGCTGCAAAAGACCTCTTTATAATTTTATTAAGCAAAGATGTTACTTTATGTCCAAGGTGTGCCTAAAGTTAGCCATTGTCTTCAGTCACCTCACGTGCATGTGAAAGCTGGATGTAGGAAAATGAAGACAGAAGAATTGCTTCATTCTAATAGTGATGTTGGTGAGGAATATGGACAATGCCATGGATTGCCAGAAGAATTAACAAAGCAATCTTAGAAGAAATACCATCAGAATGCTCCATAGAAGTGAGGATGGTGAGACTTCAGCTTGCTTACTTTGAATGTACCAATCACTAGAAAAAAAACATGCATTATGTATGGTAGAGTAGAAGCTCAGTGATAATAAAGGAAACGCTCACTGAGATGGCTTCACATAATAGCCACAAGAATGGACTCAAACATACCAACCATTATGAAAATGGCACTGCTATTGTTGCTGTTAAATGCCTTTGATTCGGTTTCAACTCATAGTGACCCTGTATGGAGTTTCCAAGGATGGTTGGTAAGTTTGAACTACTAACCTTTCAGTTATCTGTCCAGTGCTTATCCTATGGTACCACACCAAGACTCCAAATGAAAATGGCATAGGATCAAGTTATGTTTTAGTTCTGTCATAATTGTACATCATGTTGCTATGAATTGGAGTTGTTACAATGACACATAACCACATTCTGGAAGATGGGATGACATGTTGGCATTGGAAGGTAGTTATGTGAAGCAAAACATATTATTTGCAAATTATGGCAGTGTATAAAAAATATATTAGAAAAAGTAGTTTATATTTCAGTTGAGGGACTTTATCAACAGAACTTCTGAGGCCATAATGCTTTTTTTTTGCTGTTGCCAAGGGTCTAGAACTTTTGGAAATTGTGTCTTCCACAGTAATTTTGCAAAATAACTTCCACGTTGAGTACTGAATTAAAAAATAAAAAAAAAGATCTCCCATTTTGCATGTATCACTGATTCTGTGTAATTTCACATTTTGAGCTATCAAATGTCACTCTTACTTCTAGAAGTCTGGGGTTTTACTGTTATCCATTTTTGGCCCACTTTGGTGACTATATTTCAACCTTCTACCCATCCTACTCCTACAAGCAAAGTGAAGACCATTATGTTAGGAAAGTTTTGTTGTTGCTTTTGTTGTTATTTTTTGTGACACAGATCTTTTACGAGTTGATAATCCAGAATTTAGTATACTCATTTTCATTGAAATTATGGAAACTAGCAAGAATATAAGGATGATAATTCATTTCACCACCCATCTGTCAATTTTTCATATTGTGATAACATGCATATTGCTGTGATGCTAGAAACTATGCCACATTTATTTAAAATACCAGGAGCGTCACCTATGGGACACCTATGGAGTTGACGAAGAAAGACTAACAAGAAAGAAGAGGCAATCCCCTTTTAGAAAAACTAGCCACTGAAAACCTTATGAATTGCAGTGAAACATTGCCTGATATAGTGCCAGAAAATGAGCCTTCTGGCTGGAAGACTCTCAAAATACTCCTGGGGAAGAGCTGTCTCCTCAACATAGTTTTTGTTGTAAAGGCCATCAAGTAAGTTCCAATTCATAACAACCCTGTACAGGGTTTCCAAGGAGCAGCTGGTGA
>NW_006408653.1:9531543-9533136 GCF_000296735.1 Chrysochloris asiatica
CTGTGTCTCAGAGCCCTGCTGTTCCAAGGTTGTATATATAAGTTGCTTTATCTCTGTCCCCTTTAGCCCTTTCACTCATGCCCAATTATTCTCCCAGTGGAGTATACGTTTGATATCTTCATTTACTGATGAGAAATGAGAAGGAATATCTGCAAACATCCATGAGTAATCAGAATGTGGAATGTAAAAATTATGAATCTAGGAAAACTGAAAGTCATTAAAAATGAAGTGGAATGCATATAGATCAAAATTCTTTTTGCTGGGGATTAAGATGAGATGAAAATGGTGGTGACAGACTACAAGGGAAAATACTGCAACATCCAGAGCGTTGAGGTCAGAAATGATCCCTTACCTGGCCACCTCATTTGCCTCAAGGCCCAGTGGATCTGCTGATATAATTAGCACTCATCCTGCTTTTTGAGAATGAGACACTTTTGAAAGCTGCTCACCATGAGTGAGCCTGCTGTTATTTCAAATACTGGTGGCCTAGCTTCCAGCATCACAGCAACAGCCTGCCTGGGACTAGATATTTGTTATCCTGACAAGCTTTTGTTAATGGAGTATGTTAATTGCTGGAAGTCATAGAACTGAAAAGATAATTTCCTTCTCTGGTTAAGTTAGGATGTAAAAGAAATAGCCCCTAAGGAAAGGAATCTGGGCATAGCTGTCTTTTGTATGGATTGGTCCAAAGGAGAAAGATGTAATAAGGTAATTGCTTGAAAGGGTCTTCAGGCTATCCTTATCTGCACTTTTCCTAACCACCTAAAAGTTTTGATTTAACAAGTTGTTTAGGGAATAAGACCCTGGTATCTTGATGAATCTTCACATATTTCTGAGATATCTGATTAAAGCTATTTAAATTTCTACCAATGATGGTTTGTGATCCCACTGAAAGCTATAAAACTTTGATTAATAATTCCTATAATTATTCCCTGAAATCAACTATTATAACTCTATAGCCAATGATCCTGTTCCCTACCACTAACCTACTTGTGACCTCAACCAAAATTTAACCAAACAATTGTATTATAATTCTGTTTCATGAGCTATGTTAATCTGTGTTAGAAAATTTTAGTTGAATTATCAGTTCTCACTTGTGTAGATTGATGGAAGACAGATATCTCCCTGCTTCTGGCTATATTAAGAATTCTTCTTCTGAATGAAATTCTCTTAAAAAAAAAAAAATCTAGTTGCTAGTGAGTAGAAATTGATTGGTATTAGGCATTTTGAATCAGACAATCATATTGTCTGTTAAACTGGGAGTGACAAGTCTCATTCATTGTCAAAAAGAGCACTTCAAGATCTATCCTGAAGCACAATGCTGTCAGTGGTAGGATAATATTCATATGCTTAAAAGGAAGGCCAGTTATTATCAAATTCACATACCAACACTAATGCTAAGGATGAAGAAATTGAAGAATTTTACCAATTGTTGTGGGACCACAATGGCTCTGTACAATCAGCACTGGACTGCGAATCACATGATCTGTAGTTGGAGCCCACCAGCTGCTCCGCAGAAGAAAGATGAGGCTTTCTGATCCTGCAAACATGCACAGCCTCTGAAATTCTATACAGGGTCACTTTGAGTCAGAA
>NW_006408653.1:9533920-9534791 GCF_000296735.1 Chrysochloris asiatica
TTCATGAGATTCAAAATATGACCTTGAATATGTACTACTAGAATTTAGACATCTCAAGAAAAGATCTGATTAAATTCCTGTTCTCTCATCTTTGAATTACCTCTCAGATTTGCTCCTCCTTACTATGCATTTTTACTAATGTCACTATGAATCTGCTAGCCTCTTTGACTTTAGTTTTTTCATCTCCAAAGGATAAGCACAGAACCAAAAGGTCCTTTGAACTGCAAGGTTGGTGGTTCAAACTTACCAGCCCCTCTTCAGAAACCCTATACAGGGTCATTATGAGTCTATGGCATTTAACAACAACAACAAGGCATCCTTATGAAATTACTTTCTCAAACACTTCTTTCATCACCTCAGATTTCTACATAAGACTGTCACACTGGTTCTTGTTGCTTATCTCAGCAAGTGTACAAAGTCCTCTTACAAATTTTTCTATAAATTGGTTCATGTATACCTATTCAATTTTTCAAAAAAGTTTTTACTGTGATTTGAGTATAGTTTACATGGGAGAACATCAATTTTGCACTCATCTTTTCATGTTTCATTTAATTGCAATGATTATAATACCCTCTGTGCATCATCATTCAACAGTAACTGCTTCTATTCCCTCAGTTTTTTTCTTGGATGTACACAGAAACACTCAGGAGTATATAATAATTTAAACAACCAAAGGGCACATTCTTCAGGCCTGCCTCCTGGCTACCAGCACACAGCCTTTCTCTTTCAATGAGTCTAGAGTTCTCAGTTGCTCTGTCTCTCCGTGTCCTCATCTCTGCCTCCATCTCTCGTGTCTCTGCTTCTCTGGATAAGTCCCACACTCCGCTCATGCTCTTCTCCCTTGATGGTACTAGGGGCCTCTGTTCCTGGA
>NW_006408653.1:9540048-9541027 GCF_000296735.1 Chrysochloris asiatica
ATTAACTTTGCAGTCTAGGAGTGGAGGTCCCTGGGACCATCAAGGGAGAAGAGTGGAGAGTGGGACCCTACCCTGAGAAGCAGTGACGCCAGAGATAAAGGCAGAGACGATGACTTGGAGAGATGGAGAGGCTGAGACTTTAGACCCAGAGAGGGAGAGGGGCTGTGGGCTGACAATAGGGGGGTGGAGGAGCAGGCTTGTACGGTATACCCTGTGGTTGGTTGATGATGCATGGAGGGAATTGTAATCATGGCAATGAAACAATATACGATAGAATGAATGTAAAACTAATGTTCTCCCATGTAAACGATCACATAATTCACAATAAAAAAAGCATGGGAATTGAGTCAGAAAAAAAAGAAAAGGAAATATATATTCATTTAAATGTCCAAAGGGTATATTTTGCAAGACAGGTTCCAGTCCTCAAGCACACTGCCCTTCTCTGTCCATGGGCCTGTAGTCCTCTGCTGTTCTATATCTATGCCATTTCCTTTGCCACCATCTCTGTTGTCACCATTTTCTTGTTAGGATCTCTTGCTCCTCTCATGTGATTTCCTCTTGATCATGTTAAGGTCCTCTGTTCCTGAAATGACAGATTAACTGCTGCCCACTTTTAGTTACACTTCTTCTACATTTACAGTTGTGACAATTGTCATTAGTCCTGATAACAGTTACTCACAATTGAATCATAAAATCCTATACCCCTCATCACCAGACCCATCTGGACAACAAGAAAATTTTTCAGTGGGGATTCTGTCTTACCCCTTAATTCTGACCCTCATGAAAGCTTGTAAGTACCCTCATGAAAGCTTGTAAGCCAGCCACTTCATGCCATTATAACCCTCCAATTTTGATAACTGACATTTAAGTTGCATGTCTCTATCAATCAGCCCAGTGTACTGAGGAGGCAAGCTTGATCCTTGGTATGAAGAATCCTTCTCTTTTGGTTGGAATTTTGGGCAACTTCATCCATAAGCAA
>NW_006408653.1:9541862-9543034 GCF_000296735.1 Chrysochloris asiatica
TATTACAATAGTAAGCAGGTGAAATGAATAGCCATAAAACAGTCAAGCATTTTAACATTGTTTCCCTTCTTGTATTATCCATTCAGACTATGTCTTGATCCCTATATCACAGAGCCCTGTTGTTCCAAGGCTGTGCATACATTGCAATCTACCTCTATCCCATTTATCCTATGCATACCTCCCTATGTCTTCCCTATCATCCCTGTTCATCTACCCACTCACTGTTTTTGTGCCTTGCCCTTTCCCTCCTTTTTTTTTGCCCTCCCTTGTCACCTGAGCTATCCCCTAATCTGTGAGTTACTGTCACCTCCTTCCCACCCCTGGGAACCTTCAAAGAATTATTCTTTTAGTATAGAAATCTTTTCTTATGTTTTTAAAATAATGGTCTTATGTTTTTGTGCTCACAAGCTTTTAAGACCCCTGTCACTACTAACCAACATAGAATGTAGAACATTGTTTTTGTGGATTATATGATGCCAATTGACCTTGATGTCCCTTGAGACCATGTGCTGATGTCCCCTGAGACCACCTGTCACTACTCACCAACATAGAATGTAGAACATTGTTTTTGTGGATTATATGATGCCAGTTGACCTTGATGTCCCCTGAGACCCAGGTCCCCTAGTGACTTAGTCCTTCAGTGTGTTGAAATTATCATAGCTATGCCCATTGTGTACTGTACCAAACTCATGGATATATTCGTAGAAAATGTAAATTTGTTGTTGAGTGCTGTGGAATTAGTTCCAATTCATAGTGACCCTGTATAGGGCTTCCAAAGCTGTAAATCTGTGGGAGGAGAAAGCCTCATCTTTCTCCTGAAGAGCAACTATTGAACTTGAACCACCTACCTTGTTGTTTGCAATCCAGTGCTTACCCTAGAAAGCTACTGCACTCCCAGCAAATGTATAAATTCACATCTACAAATGATGTTCGTAGATGTGAATTTATACATTTGCTGGGAGTACAGTAGCTCTCAACCTATATACATATTCCTGAGTATACTCCCACTCCCATTCAACCTGCAAGTCTATTTATACATCTACTTATTGATCATCATTATTGCAGGGTTATGTACATAACAATATTTACCTACCATTGTCTTAGCTTGCCTCCATCATTTTTGCCTTTTATCGTATGAGAGTGAGTCAAAAATTATCCACACTCCAGCTATA
>NW_006408653.1:9543634-9544377 GCF_000296735.1 Chrysochloris asiatica
TATTGGTGATGAGACATGGATTCATCACTAGAAGCCTGAGAGTACACAGCTTGTCAATCATTGACCAAGAAAAAGTTCAAAAGTCAACCGTCAGTTGGAAAATTGATGCTTACAGTTTTCTGGGATTCTCAAGGGCCAGTATTGGAACACAATCCGGAAAAAGATTCAACATCAACAGTGCCTGTTACAGTGAGATTCTCACTGAAAACCTGAAGCCTAACCTTTGGATTAAATGCAGAGGACTGCTATCCAAGGGTGTTGTGATCTTGCTTGACAGTGCACATCTGTACACCACTGCCCACACTGTTGACACTGCAAAAATTTCTTTTTGAGGTGTTAAAGCAACCTCCTTTTAGTCCTGATCTTGCTCTATCAGAGTTTTCACCTGTATGGTGCCCTGAAAGCAGCCCTACAAGAATGAAGATTCACCTCTGATGAAGAAGTGAAGACAGCATTTTAAGACATGCTGGGCTTAAAACATATTTAGGGAATGAGGGAATATGAAAGCTTGTTGATAGATGGACAGACTGTATTGAAAAGCAAGGAGGTGATGTTGAAAAATGATTTATTTGTCTTTTCTAAAAGTTGATTAAAATAAATGCTACCACCAGAGTGTGGATTATTATTGATTCATCCTTGCATATATCACCTTCCCTTTCATGTCTGCCCTATAGCCAGTAATTTACTTTCCTTTCCCCTCCCATCCTTGGTAATCATCAATTAATGTTTCTTTTATTGTAAAG
>NW_006408653.1:9544807-9547423 GCF_000296735.1 Chrysochloris asiatica
AGATGATGTCTCATTCTTGTTTTGATTTACATCTCTCTAATGGCCAGTTGTTGGGAGCATTTCTTCATGTGTTTGTTGGCTGCCTGAATGTCTTCTTTGGTAAATTGTCTATTCAGGACTTCTGTCCATTTTTCAATTGCGTCTTTTGTCTGTTTGTTATTGAGGTGTTGAAGTTTTCTATGAATTTTGGAGATTATGCCTTGTCCTATATGTTGGTGCCAATTTTTCCCCTCAGTTTGTAGGTTTTATTTTATTCTTTTGGAGAAGTCTTTTGATGCACCTAAATGTTCACTTTTAAGGACTCCTAGTTAATCTAGTTTACCTTCTTCTGTTTGTGTGTTTTATGTTATGTTTGATAGTGCATTTATGCTTCTTATGGTCAAAGTTTTGCGTCAACTTGGCTAGGCCATGATTCTCAGTTTCTCGGTAGTTAACTCTCATGAAAAGATTGAGTATATTGGAATTAAATCCATGATACAACATATTATGAGCAGCAAGTCAATTGAAAGGGAATTTCTCTGGGGGTGTGTCCTGTTTCTGATATATGTGGATGCTTTGGCAAAGCACTCTTGCTTGTTGCTGGATCTGGATTCTGTATCTGACTTGCCATCTGATCTCTGATTCTTTGGTCTTGAGCAAATTGTCTGACATACTGCCTGCTGCTATCCTGGGAGTAATCTTTAGCCTCGGCATGACTAAATTACTGGGACTAAGAAACCTGTGAGTCAGCAGCCTACCACCTTACCAGCTTGCCATGAATTATTTGCCTCTCTAACCAGCAGTCTGCCATCTAATCTGCAGATGTTGGAATCAGGTTTCCCAGCCCATGAGCCTGATGTTGTCTGATCAGTTGGTATTGGGTTTATCAGCCCCTATAACTACATGAGTCAGGAGAAACATCCGCTTGACATCTGACCCACAGATTTGTAACTTGCCAGCCTCTTCAAGCTCATGAGATATTTCCTTGAAATAAATCTTCTCTGTATACATTATCTAAGTGTCAATGGTTTTATTTCTTAAGAGATCTCAGTTGAAGACAATTAGGGACCCTAAGTTTGAAGAATTGATAGTTTTGAATTATGGTGTTGGTGAAGAATATTGAATGTGCCATGGACTGCCAGAAGAATGAATGGATCTATGTTGGAAGTACAAGGAGCTCTGGTAGCGTAGTGGTTACGAATCGGGCTCCGCTCTGCGGGAGAAAGATGAGGCATTCTACTCCTGTAAAGATTTACAACCTTGGAAACCCTGTACAAGGTCGCTATGGGTCGGAACCGATTCAGCGGCACTTAACAACAACAACAACAATGTTGGAAGTACAGCCAGAATTTTCCTTGGAAGTGAGGTTGGTGCTATTTAATCTCATGTACTTTGAACTTGTTATCAGAAGGGATCAGTCCCTGGAGAAGGACATCATGCTTGGTAAAGGGTTAGTGAAAAAGAAGAAGATCCTTAATGAGATAGACTAACTGTGATTACAACAATGGGCTCAAACATAGCAACAGTTGTAAGCATGACATAGTATTAGGCAGTGTTTCATTCTGTTGCACAGAAGGTTGCTATGTGTTAGAGCTGACTCTATGGCACTTAACAAGTTTACTCCTATTTTCTTTTGTGATTCTTATAGTTTTAGGTTTTACCTTTAGGTTGTTGATATATTTTGAGTGAGTTTTTGTATATGGTTTGAGATACACATTTTTCTGCAAATGGATATTAGTTTTGTCAGTACCATTTATTAAAGAGACTATCCATTCCTCATTTAATGGATTTTGGCCCCATAAAAGGGTTTTCTAAGTAGTCCTGCTGTGGCTCTGTGGGCTAATGCATCAGACTGCAAAGTCATTTGAACTACAAGGTTGGTGGTTCAAGCTCACCAGCTGCTTCTTGGAAACCCTATACATGGTTGCTATGGGACAGAATTGACTCGGTGGCACTTAACAACAACAACAAGCTAATTAACAGCATTAACAAAATTGTAGTTTTATATTAAAAATTACTTTTGGCAAACTTTTTATAAATTTTTATATAGTTTAGAAGGATATAGTTAGAAGGATTTAAATCAACACATATGCTGATTTAAAATTCATCCATGGAAGCAGTTTCTGATACCATATAATTACTCTGTATATTTTAAGTAATAAGATTGCTTCAGCATAATTTGTCATTCATACTATTTATCACATTTGTATTTTCTTCAATTAGTCTAAATTGATCCTACATTGACATTTTTTTAGTGATATAGTATTAAATAAAAGTAACAACAGTGAACATATATAATGGATTAATAACTGGTGGATGGATATTCAATATTAGTGTGAGGAATGGAGTGTATCCTGTAGTCAACCTGAAACAGAATATTATCTATAATTTCAGGTGACAACACTTCATTAAATTAATCAATATACACTCTCAACTCTGCTATATATTTCTTGTCTTTTCACTTACAGCACAATTTTTACATTGGACAATAGTTCAAACTACTAATATATATTAAGGTTTTTATTGTGGCTTGAATAAAAGTTTACAGAGCAGACCATCAGTTTTACATTTAACAAATCATACACTTTGTTTCATTACAATGATTATAATCCCCTCTATATACCATCAGTTACCAGT
>NW_006408653.1:9549521-9550643 GCF_000296735.1 Chrysochloris asiatica
GAACAACTGCCTCTTGGTCCAGGTACAGATTCCTCATGAGCACAATTAAGTGTTCCGGAAT
The DNA here is from genome assembly GCF_000296735.1 of Chrysochloris asiatica. Lineage (NCBI taxonomy): Eukaryota > Metazoa > Chordata > Mammalia > Afrosoricida > Chrysochloridae > Chrysochloris > Chrysochloris asiatica. The sequence continues at coordinate 9,549,583 of NW_006408653.1, forward strand.
ACTCATACTTTGCAGTGTTGTCCATAGCTTGTCATGACCCACACAATCGAAAGCCTTTGTGTAGTCAATAAAGCACAGGTAAACATCTTTCTGATATTTTCTGCTTTCAGCCAAGAGCCATCAGACACCAACAGTGATATCCCTTGTACCACAGCCTCTTCTGAATCTGGCTTGAACCTTTGTAAGTTCTCTGTCAATGTATGGTTGCAGCCATTTCTGTATTATCTTTAGTAAAACTTTACTCACATGGGATAGCAAAGAGATTTTCCGATGAGTTCCACATTTTATTGGGTCACCTCTCTTTGGAATGGACACAAATACAGATCTCCTCCAATCAGATGGACAGATAGTTGTCTTCCAAATTTCTTGGCATGGATTCGTGAGTGCCTCCTGTGCTGCCTGACTTTTCCTGAAAGATTTCAATTTTTATTCCATCAATTCCTGGTGCCTTGTTCTTTGCCAATTCCTTCAATGCACCTTGGACTTCTTCTTTCAGTATCATTGGCTCTTGATCGTATTCTACCTCTTGAAATGGTTGAACATGAACCATTTCCTTTTGGTACAGTGACTCTGTGTATTCCTACCATCTTCTCTTTATGCTTTGTGCATCATTCAATAATTTTCCCAGAAAGCTTTCAATAATGAAAGTCAAGGCTTAAAGTTTTTCTTCAGTTCACCCAGCTTGAGAAATGCTGAGTGTGTTCTTCCTTTTTGGTTTTCTGACTCCAGATCTTCGCACATTTTGTTGTAATATTTGTCTTTATCTTCTTGAGCTGATCTTTAAAATGTCCCGTTCAGCTCTTGTAACTCCTCATTTCTTCCATTTGCTATAGCATCTCTATGCTGTAGAGCAAGTTTCAGTGTCTCTTCTGACATCCATTTTGACCTTTTTCTTCTTTCTTGTCTTCTTAATGATTTTTTTGCTTTCTTCATGTATGATGTTCTTGATGTCAGCCCACAACTCCTCTGGTCTTCAGTCTTTAGTATTTAATGTATCAAATTTGTTCTTCAGATGATCTCTAAATTCAGGTGGGATATATTCAAGGTCATATTTTGGCTCT
>NW_006408653.1:9554043-9555852 GCF_000296735.1 Chrysochloris asiatica
CAGTTCAAATGGCTTTGCAGTCTGGTGCATTAACCCACAGTGCCACACCAGTACTCCAGACTATTGAAAATACCATCAGGAGCATCTTAATCCTTAAACAGACATCTTTGTTCTTGAACACTTAAAACGTTTTTTTGCAGCAGATGTGCTTAATGCAATACGCTGTTTGATTAAAAAAAAAAAAACTTTTATTATGAATTAAGTGATGGTTTACATTGTAGAATTGCATTTTGTTTCAGTGCAATGATTACAATCCCCTCCATGAACCATTGGTTAGTATTATTTGCCTCTATTCGCGCTCTCTCTCTCTATTCTGCTTTGTTTTTATTTTAATTATTTAAAAAATATTTATTAGACAATTGCTATATATGAGACACTCTTCTATGAGCTAAAATGAACAAAACAAGATTCTTGCTCTCAAAGAAGTATAAATACATAACAGATGATAAAAATCTCTAAAGAAAAACTTAAAAGTTGCATAAGGTGAAACCAAGGTAATGTGGATAGAGGTATTAGTCACAGGATGCATATGGGAGCACTCTCAGGTACTGCTGGGCCAGATGATTGAAGCAAGAGAGGCAAGCAACCATGCCAAAGGAACAGAAAGTTCAGGTACCCTAAAGAGCAAGTATTATTTTTTGAAGAATGTTGAGAAATACCATGAGCTTGCAATCATAAAAATAAGGAAGGCAGTGACAGGAAAAGAGGACAGAGAAGGAGCAAGCCCTAGATACTCACACATAGAGTACTGTGGGACTTTTTTGAGTACAGTTGAAAGTTACTATGGCATCTCAAAAAATATAAGATCTGTCTAACATTTCAAATCAAGCCCATTGCCATTGACTTGATTCCAACTCAAAGCAACCTTCTAGGAGCAGCTGGTGGATTCGAATGGTCAGCTTGCCAGTCAGCAGTCTAGTGCTGAGCCACCACAGTATCAGGGTTCCCTGTAGGTATACTGCAAACACATTTATTTTGCATCCTTTCTGGTTTCTATCAAGAAGTGATCTCAAAAATCCATGCAGGGAAGGAACAAGAGGCAACTTTGGCTTTTTGGAGAGACGGAGTAATGGTGGAGTAAGAAGAGAGTCACTAAGTCATACAAGCTAGTTGTTTCGTGGTGAAGGTGGGTTGAGAAAGAAGGAAATGCACTAGACTTGTTTTCTCAGTGGGCCTTTTCCATGAGTTTGGTGTTGAGTTGAGGTCTTACCTAATTTAAACTAAAAAAAGACAGATTATCTTTTGTTGCATCAGTGAGGTCCTGCTCCAAGAAGGTGGCATGTGACAGGAAAGACAATCAAGGATTTGAAACCACATCAAATTTTCACAGGTGTTTGGCCTCTTATGACATTAACCCCAGCTGGAACACCATAATAAATATCTGTCTCTCTCTATTTTTTTTATGTACACAAAAACATGCAGAAAAACATAATCATTTAAAACAGCAAGAACATTTTGTAAACCAGCCTCCACCAGTATACAGTCTTTGTCTTTCCATGAGTTTAGAGTCCTCAACTGCTCTCTCTCTCCATGTCGTCACCTCTGCCCTGTCTCTGTTGTTACTGTCTCCTTCCTACCACCCCTGGTAACAAACAATTTTTTTTTTCTTTTAGTATGGTTATCTTTTCTTAAACTTTTACAATAATGGTCTTATGCAATATTTGTCCTTTCGTGAATAATCAAACATCTTAACATTATTTCCTCTCCTTTACCTCTTCAGCCTGTGTCTCAATCCCTATATCATGGAGCCTTGTTATTCCAAGGCTATGCAAACATTACTATCTGCCTCTAAACCATTCAGCCCTTGTA
>NW_006408653.1:9557007-9578624 GCF_000296735.1 Chrysochloris asiatica
GGGAGGGGGGAATGCTTTCAGTTTCTCCCTGTTGAGAGTGATGTTGGCTGTTGGTTTTATATATATGCTTTTAATAATGTTGAGGAATTTTCTTTCAATTCCTACTTTTTTTAGCATTTTTATCAGGAATGGGTGTTGGATTTTGTCAAAAGCCTTGTCTGCATCAATCAATATAATCATGTGGTTTTGGTCCTTCTTAAAAATTTATGTGGTGAATTATGCTGATTGTTTTTTTTTTAAATATTGGACCATCCTTGCATCCCTTGTATGAATCTTCCTGGTCATGATGTATTATTTTTTTTGATACGTTGTTGAATTCTATTGGCTAGGATTTTGTTGAGAATTTTTACATCTATGTTCATGAGGGACACTGATCTATAATTTTCTTTTTTATTGTCCTTCCTGGTTTTGGTATGAGGGTTATGTTTGCTTCGTAAAATATGTCAGGAAGCTTTCCACTCTTTTCTATATTCTGGAATAGTTTGAGTAGAATAGGTGTCAGCTCTTCCCTGAATGATTGTTAAAATTCACCAGTAAAGCCAACTGGACCTGGACTTTTTGGGGGAAGATTTTTGATGACCTGATCTATTTCTTCCTTTATTATAGGTCTGTTCAAGTGTTCTACTTCATTCTGTGTAAGTTTAGGTAGGTTGTGTTTTTCTAAAAATGCATCCATTTCCTCTAGCTTTTCAAAGTTTTTGGAGTATAGTTCATCATAGTGCTCTGTTATTATCTTTTTTATTCCATTGGTTCTTTTGTAATGTTTCCCACGTGGTTTCTTATGTGTGTCCTCTCCTTCTTTTCTTATGTTAGGTTTGTCTGAGGCTGTTAATTTTATTAATATTTTCATAGAACGAACTTCTTATTGATTTTTTTAAGATTTTTTTCTGTTTTCTCTGTCATTTTTTTCTCCTCTAACCTTTATTATGTTTTTTCCTTTTGGTGGCTGTAGCTTTACTTTACTGTTCTTTTTTCCAATTGTTGGAGATGTTGTGTTAGTGTGTTGATTTTGGTTCTTTCTTCTTTTTTGTATTTGTGCCTTTATTGCAATAAATTATCCTCTCAGCACTGCTTTTACTGTGTCCCAAAGGTTTTGATGTATGTTTTGTTTTCATTCTCACTTGTTTCTAGGAATTTTTAAATAATTGTTTTTTATTTGTTCTACTACCCACAGTAGCTTTTAAGCAGGGTGTTATTCAGTTTCTATGTTTATGATTTTGTTTACTTGATCTTCCTATTATTGATTTCTAAATTTATAGCATTGTGATCTGAGAAGATGCTTTATAATATTTTGATATTTTAAAATTTATGGAGATTTGCTTTGTGGCCTAACACATGGCCTAATCTGGAGAATGTTCTGTGTGCACTTGAAAAGAATGTATACTGTGTTGCTTTAGGGTTGAAGGCTCTTTGTATATCTATGAGGTCAAGTTAACCTTCAGTTCTTCTGTGTCTCTGCTGAACTTCTTTCTGTTTGTTCAGTCCTTTTTCGCAAGTGGTGTATTAAAACCTCCCACTATTATTGTAGAGGTGTATTTTTCTTTCCTCAATTGTTTTAGGGTTTGCTGTATGTAATTTGGGCCTCTTTCATTGGGAGCATAGATATTTATTATGGTTATGTCCTCTTATTCAATTGACCTTTTAACCATGAAATAATGACCTTCTTTGTCTTTTATGCTGGTCTTTGCTTTAAAGTTTATTTTGTCTGAGATTAATATTGCCACTCCTGCTCATTTTTTATTGCAATTAGCTTGGTATACATTTTTTCCATCCTTTAATTTTTAATCTGCTTTTGTCTTTGTGTGTTAGGTGAATCTCTTGGAGACAGCATATTATAGGATCTTGCTTCCTTACCCATTGTGCTACTCTCTGTTTCTTGACTGGTACATTCAATCTATTGACATTTAATGTAATTATTGATGTTGTTGTTGTCAAGTGCCGTAGAGTCAATTCCAACCCATAGCAATCCTGTATAGAGTTTCCAAGGAGCAGTTGGTGAACTTGAACCGCCGACCTTGCAGTTCAAACGGCTTTGCAGTCTGGCACATTAACCCACAACGCCACACATGCTGACATTATGCTGTTTGTTTTTTGTGGTGCTGCTGGCTTCTTTGATCCATATGCTTTACTGTGCTGAGTTCATTTTTTATATGTTTTTTCTTGTCAATTTGTTCAGAGTGTTAATGTTTCCATACTCTTTTTGGATATTTATTTTCTTGATTGCATGTGGAAATATATCCCGTTTCTTTGAGGTTACCCTGCATTTTATTAAGTTCTTCCTCTTTTTATGACCAATTGTTTTATTCTGAGCACTACCTGACCTCCTCACCACATGGATTTCAGTTACTATACCTTTCCCTTCTTTTGCTTTGTAGCTGTCCTGCTCATTGACTGACCTCACAAATCCCCTAATTTCAATTTTGTAGTAATTTTGTTCTGCCCTGGACTCTTCCATCTCTGGACTGAGTTCCTGGCGGTGTTGTCACATATATCAGTCGCTGGGTGTTGTCTGGTCTTGTTGATTCTCAGGCCAAAGAACTCCCTTTAGTATGTTTTTTGTTTTTGTTTTTTTTATATTTTTATTGTGAATTGAGTGATAAGTTTACATGGGAGAACATCAGCTTTACATTCATCATATCATATTTCATTTCATTGCAATGATGACAATCCTCTCCATGCATCATCATTCAACAGAATTTACTGCCATTCCAGGTCAAGTGGGTACTATCTGCAAGTATTTACATTCTTGTGTTTCTCCCTTCACTTCATATCAGCTGGATGCTTCACTCTCTGCTCTAGTTCTCTGTCGCTATGTCCCTATCCGTGGGCTCAGGAGTCCCCAGGTTTCGCTATACTGCTGGCCAACCAGGTCTCAATCCAGGTTGACAGGAGTCTATTGAATGTGGTTGGACTAATCCCACAGCTTCATTGCTGTTTTTTCCCCCACTTCCCCTTATCAGTAGGCCAATGTGGTCACCAGCAAGAGTACATGCCTGCTCATGTATTCCCTTTGAGTTTCAGTCTTAGAAGGGGGTTTGCCCGGAGGGAACTTGATTGCTTGCCTTGATGGCTCCCTGGCAAACAACTTGCTTGTTCTTGTAGTAGTCAATCAGACTGCCATTATTGTTTTTTATTTTTTCCTGCTGGTCTTTCTTTCAAGAAGTATCTTCTGTTCTTCTAGCTGCTTCAGGCCAGTCTACTAGTCTTTTTAAGTGGAAATTTCCCACCTCAGAAGATTTTGGATGGGGATCAGGATTCCACCTTAGGTCTTAAACACTGCAAAGGCTCCTCAGGAAGCCGCTTTCATTGCACAAGTTCTAGCCCATTTTAGGTATTACAATCCATTATAGGCTGAAGACGGACTTACAAGCTTTCTATGGTGATGTTTCTGGCTATTCGTTTCTCTCCCCATCAAGTGTCTATTTTACAATAGTAAGCAAGGGAACCCAAGTTTCATAAGACAGTCAAGCATCTTAACATTATTTCCCCTCTTTTACCCATTTTATCCAACTATGCCTCAATCTCTGTAACACAGAGTTCCAAGGTTGAGCTTACATCATTATTTACTGCTGTCCCATTTAGCCCATGCAAACCTCCCTAAATGCTCTCCTATCTGCCTTGTTCTTCCATTTCCCTCTCCCTTTTTGTGTATTGTCACCTCCCAACACCTGAACTATCTTGTGTCTATTCCCTACCCTGTGCTCTACCTTTCTCTCCCTCCCCTCGCCTCACCCCTACACCCTGGTAACCAACAAAGATTTTTTTTTTTCCATTTTAGAGTGAATATTTTTTCTTAAGCTTTTACAATAATGGTCTTATGCAGTATTTCTACTTTTGTGGCTTACTAATTTCACTCAGCATAATGTCCTCAAGGTTCATCCATGTTATGTGGTAGCTTACAGCTTCCTTGTTATTCTTCAAAGTAGCATAATATTCCATTGTGTGTATGTACCAGAGTTTGTTTATCCATTTCCTTTAGTATGCTTTGGAGTGCTGGTTTGACCTTTATAAATTCTCTTAATTTCTGTTTATCCTGGAATGTTTTGCTTTTGCCGTCATATTTGATTAACAGCTTTGCTGGGTATACAATTCTTGGTTGACAGCTTTTATTCTTTCAAAGTTTTGTATATATCTTCCCATTGTCTTCTTGCCTGTACAGTTTCTGCTGAGTAATCAGAGTGTAATCTTATTTCCTTTCCTTTGTATGTAACATTTCTTTTTTCCTTCGTTGCTTTCAGGATTCTATCCTTGTCTTTGGTTTTGGAAAGTTTGATTATGATATGTCTTGGTGATTTTCTTTTGGGGTCTTTTCTTCCTGGGGTGCGTTCAGCTTCTTGGATACTAATCTTCTCATCCTTCAAGATGTTAGGGAAATTCTCTTCCAATAGGTCTTCGACTATCTCTTCTGTAGGTTTTTTTTTTGTCTTCTTCCTGTACTGGAATTCCAATTAGCTTCCAGTTATTCCTCTTTATGTTCTCCTACATGAATTTTAGACTTTCTTCCGATTTTTTATTCTTTTTTCTGTTTGTTCTTCTATCTTAGCAGTATTGAGAGATCTGTCTTCAAGCTCACTGATTCTGGCTTCTGTCCCTTCAGTTCTACTCCTCTGCTCTTTCAGTGTGTTATCCACTTCTGATATTTTGGCATTAGTCATATGGACTTCTTTTTGCAGATTCTTTATGGATTCCAATGCTGTATCAATTTTCCTCATCTGTTCTTGTAGCATTTTTATGACTACTTTCTCATTTTCTTCTGCTTTTCTATGGAACATTTGGAGGCACCTCAATATCATTCTCCTAAATTCCCTTTCAGACAATTCCAGAGCCTTTTCATCCTCTAATACCACTCCTAGCTCTTTCCCTGGGTCATTTGTCTGAATTACTCTATCTTGCATATGAGCAGACATTTACTACTGCTTTTTTTAGGCATTGCAGTGCTGTTGTATTTGTGTTAATTAGATGAACATATGATGGTGCATTCTCAAGCACACTCCAAATTGTCTCCTGCTGGGTGTGGTCAGGAGATAGGCTTCTCTGCTCACTTCTCTTGTGGCTTCCTTTAGAGTGTTTTTATCAGGTCTTGGCTGTACACACTGTTCTGACATACAGCAGCTGGTATTGGATCTTACCTTTTTGGTGGTGTTTTACACTGTGCAAATGTAGCTTGGCTATATGGCCAGAGTTGCAGTGTCTTGTTAGGTGAGGCATGAATAGAAACTCCCTCACAAATAGGAGGAAGGCCAAATTCAGGAGTAAATTCCAAAGTCAGATGTCATAAAAACCCACCAAAAGATATTTATATAAAGTTATGATACCCAATGGAATAAAGAAAGTAATGACCTAAAATAAAAGCAAAAGAAAAAAACAAAAACAAAAACAAAAATCCCTGGGGAAAATAAAAAAAGTAGTTGTTTGGCGCCACCTAGTGGGCATAGAAAAATAAAGGATTCTAGTCTCCAAAAAAAGGAGCTTTGGTAGAGTAGTGGTTATGAATCGGGCTCTGAACCTCAAGGTCAGCAGTTCGAAACTACCAGTGGTTCCGTGTTCTGCTCCCGTAAAGATTTACAGCCTTGGAAACCCTGGTCACTATGAGTCGGAACTGACTTCACGGTACTTAACAACAGCAACAGTCTCCAAAGGAGTCCTGGCGTGGCGCTGTGGTTTAATGTGCTAGATTGGAAAGTCGTTTGAACTGCAAGATTGGCGGTTCAAGCTTACCAGCTGCTCCTTGGAAACCCTATACAACAACAAGTCTCCAAAGCCAACTGAGATTTCTAGACGTTTCCTGTTGAAATCGGGCAAATCCCGGCAAATTTCTCCCCGGGAAACTCTGGTTGTTGTTGTTGATAAGTACTGTGGAGTCAATGCCGACTCATAGCGACCCTTACAGGATTTCCGAGAAGCATCTGGTGAGCTTGAACGGCTGACTTTGCAGTTCAAAGGGCTTTGCAGTGGGACTCATTAACCCACAGCGCCACACCGGGACCCCTACGTTACCAGAAACTCTGGAGGTCAGTGATAAATCATTCTGCCTGTCACAAACCCTGGACTTTCCCTGGAGGGCATGCTTGCTCCCACCTGCATAGAGATGTTGGGATAGGACAGAGAGGGTGTCACAAGGGAAGTAGGAGAAAAAGTTGAAGAGGAAAACAGAAAACAACCCTCGCCACATCTATCTCATAAAATTGCTGGTTGATCTCTGCCTGGGAGCAAACTGGTTGCTGTCCCTGCCCTCTGTCTTCTGTAAAGGTTGCCACCTGGCTGTCCCATTTCAAAAGTCACTGTCTTTATTGTTGCTACTTCATTTTTTTTTTTTTTCTCTCAAGCTGCTAAGTACCCAAATCACTGTCCTCTGAATTTCCTTGCAGCCCAGAGCTTTGAGACAGCCCCTCCAATCTGCCTTATATGGTTCTCCATGCCTTCTCTGAGGAGACTCCACACGTCCCCTCTGTTTATTCTGCCTTCAAGCCAGGAATCCGACATTATCATCATTTGATTTCTTCAATGCTGCTTCCATGAGTATTGATGATTGATCTGAGCAATATGAAGTCTTTGACAACCTCAGACTTTTCTCCATTTATCTTGATATTATTTATTGGTCCAGTGGTGAGCATTTTTGTTTTCTTAATTTTGTTCAGCTGTTTTTCTTCCTCACTTCTTCCATTTACTTTAGCATCTCTATGCTGGATTCCAAGTTTCATAATCTCTTCTGACATTCATTTTGGTCTTTTCCTTCTTTCTTGTCTTCTTAATGAACTTTTGCTTTCTTCTTGTATGATGTTCTCCATGTCATCCCACAACTCTTCTGGTCTTTGGTCATTAGAGTCTAATGCATCAAATCTCTTCTTGAGATGGTCTGTAAATTCAGGACTCTATGCTCAGGGTCATATTTTCGCTTTTGTGAACTTTAAAAAATTTTTTCTTCCGCATCAGCCTAACCTTGCATACAAGTAATTGATGGTCTGTTCCAAAGTCTGCCCCTGACCTTGTTTTGACTGATGATACAGAATTTTTCTACCCTCTCTTGCCACAGATTTAGTCAATTTGGTATCTGTGTATTCCATCTGGTGAGGTCCATGTGCATAATCATCTTTTATGTTGTTTTTCAAAATATATTTGCAATGAAGAAATCATTGGTCTTGCAAAATTCTCTTATGAGATCTCCAGCATCCTTTCTATCACCAAGGTCATATTTTCCAATGACTGACCCTTCTAACCTCTGCATTCCAATGGCCACTAATTATCAATATATGTTGATTGTACATTTGACCAATTACAGACTGAAGAAGTTGGTAGACTGCTTTAATTTCATCATCAGTGGCTTTAGTGGTTGGTGTGTAAATCTGGATAATAATGGTATTAACTGGTCTTCCTTGTAGTCATATGGATATTATCGTATGACAGACAGGGTTGTACTTCAAGATAGATCTTGAAATGTTCTTTTTGATGATGGATGTGATGCCATTCCTTTTCAATTTTTCATTCCTGGCATAGTAAGCCATGTGATTTTCAGATTCAAAATGTCCAGTCCATTTCAGGTCACTAATGCCTTGGATATTGGTTTTTGGATCACATTTCATTTTTGACAACTTCCTATTTATCTAGATTTATACATCATGCATTCCATGGTCTGGGTATTAATGGATATCAATATTAATATTTTGAGCCCTTGTATCCATACAAATGTATCTATTTCAAGTGTCCTGAATTTGCCTTAGGATTTATTTATAAAAATGCTTTGTTTGAGATGCTCTCTTCTCTACTGAATTATTATTATTCATTATGATGCTTTACTTGTGTATGGTTCTTTAAAGTTTGCTTTAAATAAAAACTTGCTGCCTTGTATAAATCATTCCTTTAACCGACAAACACAAATGTTGGGGGTATATTATGTTTCTGACATTGAACTAGGTACTGGGCATTTAGAAACAAAGAATAAGTCTTTGCTTTAAGGAGGTCAGATTTGTGTAGGTTACCTGGTGTGGCACTGTGAGTTAATGTGCTGGACTGCAAAGTTGGTTTGAACCACAAAGTTGGTGGTTCAAGCTCACTAGAGGCTCCTTGGATACCCTACCCAGTGTTGCTATATATTGGACGCATTTCAACAGCACTTAGAAACAACAATCATAGATAAAAGTAAGCCAGGAGTTCTAATGCTGAGTGGTACATGCTGTGGAAAAAAGTATGCAACATACTATAAAAAATAATGATAATGATATTGGCTTTCAGGGAAGACTTTACAGGGGAGGTGAGGCTTTAAACTGAGTTTTTGGGGATTAGTAGAATAGGTAGAGGGGTGACAGGGCACTCCTGGCATAGGAGAAAGAGCATAAAGGTGTGAGAAAGCCTAGCACCTTCAGACATCTATCAAAGTCCAAGTATGGCTGTGTAATGAGACAGGTAGGCTAAGAAAAGATGTTTCCTGAAGGACGTTGTATACCATTCCAAAGAGCTTACATTTTCTTCTGAACAAATGGAGACATGTTGAAGGATTTTATTGAGAGAGGCAAGTGACTATATTTTCCTTAAGAAATAATCACACCCCAGCATCAGTCCTCATAATAAATTGGAGGAAGACAGAATGGAGAGTGCAGACAAAAGATTATGAGGCTCTGAGCTAAGGCAATGGTAGTGAGTATGGAGGAGTAAGTCAAGTGAAAGAGATATTTAGTAGAAATGGTAGGCAGATATTCTTGTTCCATGTATTGTAACAGGAACTTTCAGATATAGGAGATTTTTCTTGTGAAATAGTATTTTGCCTTGGTTTGTGTGTGTGGAGGGGAGAATTTAAATATAAGCAGAAAAAGACAGAATAAACACACAGTAGACTATTAGACGAACTGTAGAGAAGAGAAATGAGCATTATCACTCAAACCACATTGATTATAAAATATTTTGCAGTCACAATGTTCTGAAATCTTCATTATAGGATACATTTTAAGACTGTGCCACCACTCGTCTGTCAGTTTGTCATACTGTGGTGGCTTGCATGTTGCTGGGATCCTGGAAGCTATGCCACATGTATTTCACATATCAGCAGCATTACCCATGATGGACAGATTTCAGCTGAGTTTCCAGACAAAGAAAGACTAGGAAGAAGGAGAGACAGACTACTTTGGAATATTTAGTCACTGAAAACCTTACAAATAGCTGTAGAACAGTGTCATATTGAATATTGAAACATGATGAAGAGCAGCAGAAGATTGTCAAATATAGTGCCAGAAGATGAGCCCCTCAGGTTGGAAGGCACTTAAAATATAACTAGGCAACAGCTGCTTCCTAAAAATAGAGTTGAGCATGATGATGCGAATGGGATCTTCATTCGATAATGGGGCACAACTCAAAATGAAGAGAAATAGCTGTAAACATCCATTAATAACTGGAACATGGAATGTACAAAGTATGAATCTAGGAAAATTGGAAATTGTCAAAAATGAAGTGGAACTCATAAACATCAACATCCAAGCATTGGTGAGCTGAAATGAACTGGTATTGACCATTTTGAATCTGACAGTCACATGGTTTACTATGCTGGGAATGAAAAATTGAAGAGGAATGGTGTCACATTCATCATCAAAAAGAACATATCAAGATGTGTATTGACAACACTGTCTGTGATAGGTTATCCATATGCCTATAAGAAAATCAGTTAATACCACTATTACTCAAATTTATGCCCCTATCATTAAAACCAGTGATGATGAAATGGAAGAATTTTACAAGCTTCTTCAGTTTGAAATTGATCAAACAGGTACTCAAGATGTGTTGATCATTATTGGTGATAAGAATGCAACGGTTGGAAACAAAGAGAAAGGATCAGTAGTTGGAAAATATGGCCTTTGTGATAGAAACACTACTGGAGATTGCATGATAGAATTTTGCAAGGCCAATAACTTCTTCATTGCAAATACCTTTTTAAAAAAATAAAAGATGACTATACACATGGACCTCACCAGATGGAATACACAGAAATCAAATTGACTACATCTATGGAAAGAGACGGTGGAAAAGCTCCACATCATCAGCTAAAACAAGGTCATGGGCAGACTGTGAAACAGGCCATCAATTGCTTATATGCAAATTCAGGCTGAAGCTGAAGAAAATTAAAGCAAGTCTACAAGAACCAAAATATGACCTTGAACGTATCCTACCTGAATATAGAGATAATCTAAAGAACAGATTTGATGCATTAGACACTAAAGTCCAAAGACCAGAAGAGTTGTGGGATGATATCAATAACATCATTAAAAAGACAAGAAAGAAGGAAAAGACCAAAATGGATGTCAGAAGAGACTCTGAAACTTGCTCGCCAGCATAGAGATTCTAAAGCAAATGGAAGAAATGAGGAGGTACAAGAGCTGAATAGAAAATTTCAAAAGGCAGCTCGAGACGACAAAGTCAAATATTATAATGAAATGTGCAAAGATATGGAGTTAGAAAACCAAAAGGGAAGAACATGTTTAGTATTTCTCAAGCTGAGGGAACTGAAGAAAAAATTCAAGTCTCAACTTGTAATATTGAAGGATTGTATAGACAAAATATTGAATAATACAGGAGGCATCAAAAGAAGATGGAAGGAATACACAGAATAACTGTACCAAAAAGAAGTGGTCAGTGTTCAACCATTTCAAGAGGTAGCATGCATATGATACTAAATGAAGAAGTACAAGGTGCACTGAAGGCATTGACAAAGAACAAGGCTCCAAGAATTGATAGAATACAAATTGAAATATTTCAAGAAACTGATGCTGCACTGGAGGCATTCACTCATCTATGCCAAGAAATTTGGAAGGCAGGTACCTGGCCAAATGATTGGAAGAGATCCATCTTTGTGCCTAATCAAAAGAGAGGTGAAATCATTGGATAATATCATTAATATTACATACAAGTAAAATTTTGTTTAAAATCATTAAAAAATGGTTAACAGTCCATTAACAGAGAACTTCCAGAGGTTCATGCTGGATTCAGAAGATGGCATGGAATGAGGGATATCATTGCTGACATCAGATGGATCTTGGCTAAAAGCAGAAAATATCAGAAAGATGTTCACCTGTGCTTTTTTTGACCACACAAAGGCTTTTGATTATGTGGATCATGATAAGATGTAGAAGACATTGTGGAGTATGAGTATTCTGGAACACTTAATTGTGCTCATGAGGAACCTGTACATAGACCAAGAGCAAGTTGTTTGAACAGAACAAGGGAACACTGAATGGCAGCAGGGTTGTATTCTTTTACCATGCTAATTCAATGTGTATGCTGAGCAAATAATTCAAGAAGCTGGATTATATGAAGAAAAATGTGGTATCATGATTGGGGAAGATCCATTAACAACCTGTGATATGCAGATGATACAACCTTGCTTGCAGAAAACACAGTAACCTTAAAATGCTGATGAAGATCAAAGACCACAGCCTTTGGGATGGATTGTACCTCAATGTTAAAAAACACAAATACTCAATAAATACTCAATAAAAACACAAATACTCAGTAACTAACTAAATAAATAAAAAACACAAATAATAAATAATATCCATATAAATGGAGAGAAAAATGAAATTGTCAAAGATTTCATTTTGCTTGGATCAATCATCAACACTCATGGAAGAAAGAGTCAAGAAATCAAACAACATATTGTATTAGATAAATCTGTTGCACAAGACCTCTCTAAAGTGTTGAAGAGCAAAAATGTCAGTTTGAAGACGAAGGTGCGCCTGACCTAAGCCATGGTATTTTCAATAACCTCATATGTGAAAGTTGGACAGTGAATAAAGAAGACTGTAGGAGAACTGATATGTTTGAGCTATGGCACTGGAGGAGAATTTAAAAAGTACTATGGATTGCCAAAAAACAAACTTATCTGTGTTGCAAGGAGTACAGAATGCTCCTAGGAAGCAAAGATGGCTAGAATTAGTCTCCCATACTTTGAGCATTTTCTGGCACTATATCTGACAGTGTTTCTCTGCTATTCATAAGGTTTCTAGTGACTAAATATTCGGAAGTAGTTTGTCACTCTTTCTTCCTAGTCTGTCTTTGTCTGGAAGCTCCTCTGAAACCTGACCACCATGAGTGACCCTGCTGGTATTTAAAATACTGGTGGCATAGCTTTCAGAATCACAGCAACTCACAAGCCACCACAGTACGACAAACTGACAGAGGAGTGATGGCCGTTTGGTTTTAAATGGAAATTGTCACTTCAAATTTTGAGGCTATCTGTGCACATGCATAGTAGAACCCTCTCGGCTGGGGGTGGGGTGTCCATTCGCTCAGGCATTCCCGCTAGTCACCAGAATGGAGGTGTGCAGACAGCGATAGACCAATGAATAGATACCAAAAAAATAGAATGTCTACACCTGTATCTCCTTGGTTCTGTCATGTGTTCATGGCTGTTCTGATCCTTCCCCCCACTTGGTCTCTCCCAAGATGGCAGCTCCGGGAGCAGCTGAGCATCTTGAATTAGAAAGCAATGTATTGCTTGATTCTGCTACAAATTCCCCTAGCTGTAAGCCTTCCAAGTTTCTAGATATTCCTTTATATATGGTTCAGAGTTCTAGCTCCATCCCTTGGGACCACTGAATGGTTTAAAATTTAAAAAGGTGTGCGACAAGGTTGTATTCTTTCACCATACTTATTCAACCTGTATGCTGAGCAAATAATCGAAGCAAATAATCTAGCAAATAATAGAAGCTGGGTTCTATGAAGAAAAACATGGCATCAGGATTGGAGGAAGACTCATTAACAACCTACAATATGCAGATGATACAACCTTGCTTGCTGAAAATGAAGAGGACTTAAAACATTTGCTGATGAAAATTAAAGAGCACAGCCTTCGGTATGGATTACATCTCAGTGTAAAGAAAACAAAAATCCTCACCACTGGACCAATAAACAACATTCTTATCAATGGGGAAAAGATTAAAGTTGTCAAGGACTTCATTCTTCTTGGATCAACTATCAACACTCATGCAAGCAGTAGTCAAGAAATCAAATGATGTATTGCATTAGGCAAATCTGCTGCAGAAGACCTTTTTAAAGTGTTGAAGAGCAAGGATGTCAGCTTGAGGACTGAGGTGCACTTGACCCAAGCCATGGTATTTTCAATAACCTCATATGTATGTGAAAGCTGGACAGTGAATAAGGAAGACTGTAGTAGAATTGATATTTTGAGTTATGGTGTTGGAGGACAATATTGAAAGTGCCATGGCTGCCAAAAGAACCAATAGATCCATCTTGGAAGAAGTGCAGCCAGAGTGCTCCTTGGAGGCCAAGATGGCCAAACTTCGTATCTCATACTTTGGACATATTGTCAGGAGGGACCAGTCGCTGGAGAAGGATATCATGTTTGGTAAGGTGAAGAGTCAGAGAAAAAGAGGAAGACCCCAATGAGATGGATTGGCCAAGTGACATCATCGATGGACTCAAGCGTGGCAACAGTAATGAGGTTGGCCCAAGATCGGGCAGTGTTTTGTTTTGCTGTGTATAAGGTCGCTATGGGTCGGTACAAACTCGATGGCACCTAACAATAGCAACAACAATTTTGAGCATATTTTCTGGAGGGACCAATTCCTGGAGAAGGATATTACATTTGTTAAAGTGGAGGGTCTGAGAAAACGAAGAAAGTTCCCAACAAAATGGAATAGCACAGTGGTAGCAGCAGGACCGGGCAGTGTTTTGTTCTGTTGTGCATAGGGTTGGTATAAGTTGGTACTGATCTGATGGCACCTAACTGTTGTGGTGCTGTGGGCTAATGTGTCAGACTACAAAGTTGTTTGAACTGCAAGGTCAGTGGTTCAAACTTACCAGCTGCTCCTTGGAAACCCTATGCAGGGTTGCTATGGGTTGGAATTGACTCGGTGGTATTTAACAACAACAACAACAACAACAATAGTTAATAAATTAAGTTGTGAGGGAAAAAAAAGTGTGACCACTAGGATTTTTGAATCACTGACAATGGTTTTGAACTAACTAATATTAAGAACAAACAAATCTTTGTTGGAAAAAGTATAGCTAGAATGCTCCTTAGAAGCCAGAATGGCCAGACCTCATCTCTTGTGCTTTGCATGTATTATCAGGAGAGACCAGTGTCTGGAGAAGGGCATCATACTTGGTAAAGTCAAGGGTGAGCACAAAAGAGGAAGACACCCAAGAAGATGGATTGACACAGTAGCAGTAGCAATGAGTTCAAGTGTGACAGCGTTTATGAGGATGGCATAGGGCACAGCAGTGTTTCGTTCTTCTCCTCATGGGGTTGCTATGTTTTGGAGCTGACTCGATATCACCCAACAAAAACAGCAACAACCATATTTTGCTGCTTTGAAGGCCAACTATGCCTCTCTTTTTCTGTTGTTCCTTGATTTTTATTTTATTTTTTTAGGGATAATTGTAATTCCTAAGAGAAAAAAGGATCTTATACATTTAAAAAATTGCTTTGGTATCTTTCATATCGTTTCTTACCAAAGGAAGATAGTTTATTCACAAGACTTAAGAATATCAGACAGAAATCTGACAGGAAGCAAAGCACGAGGTCTTCGAGTGGCCTTGGTTAATTAACTAGTTTCTGTTGAGTTGACTGACTCACGGCCACTCCATGTGTATCAAAGTAGAACAATGCTCTATAGGGTTTATAATGACTGATTTTTTAGTAGATGACCAGGTCTTTTACCTAAGGCACCTCTGGCTGGAATTGAACTTCCAATCTTTTTATTTTGGTTAGTGCCTGAACATGTTACCTATTTGCATAGAGGGACTGCAGATGTTAATTAGAACAAATCAATTCTAACAAAATAAAATCACTATTCAATACAAGGAGTCCTGGTGTTGCACTGTAGGATAAGCACTGGACCACAAGATTGGTTTGAACCAGAAGGTCAATGGTTCAAAGTTATCAGCCACTCCTCAGAAACCCTATACTGGGTTGCTATGAATTGAAACTGTCTGGAAGGCACTTAACAACAACAACAAATACAATACAATGTTATATTTGAATTTGGGTAGACTGTAAAAATGAAAATGTCAAAGAACTGTGCCTTATTCTTCTTGCGACTAACACTTTGTGGAGTTCCTTCAAGTTCTCCAAAATACTGTACAAAAACAGATTGTTTTCTTCAATGCATTTCCTCCTGAAAGTTTTTGCTTCTTTATTGTTTTGTTATTTAATTCAGACATCATTTTGATGTTATCTACTTCAGTTAAAGGATCAGTCAATGCAGGGTTACACTTTGGCAAAGATATATTTTTCATTTTGCTGTAACCAAGCTCATGTTTTTGTTCTCTGATCAGACTATCTTTATCGTTTCTCATCTTTATCTGCTTTTCAGAGGAAGCTTATCATCTGGTATCAGCCACTTATACTACTTTAATTTTCCAGTTCTCAAACTTTAGTGCCCATAAATATAGCTTAGAGAAACTAATTTCAAATGCAGTTTGTTTACAAGATGCCAGTACAAAAGATACTGATTCAGTAGATTTGGGGTAGGATTTTTGAGAAGTGTTCTATTTAATGTGGAGTTTAGTGGTGCAAATGGTTAATGTACTTGGCTATTAACCAAAAGGTTGGAGGTTTAAATTCACACAGAGGCATCTCAGATTAAAGGTCTAGTGATCTACTTAAGAAAAAGCAGCCATTGGAAACCCTATGAAGCACAGTGTCACTAGACACACTATGAGTCAGAATTGACTCAAGAGCATCTGGTGGTTCCAGTTATTGTTTTGCAGTAAGTTGTAAGATCATATGAGATGAACACGGGCTTAATGAATTTAAGAAAATATATTCCTTTTCTTAAGTTATGTGTGTACATTAATTCCTAGTTTTCATTGTGAAACACATTTCATGTACTTCTGCATGAAATTTCCTATTATTAATTGTTGGTTGGTTGGTTGGTATGTGCCGTGGAGTCGGTTCCGACTCATAGTGACCCTGTACAGGGTTTCTGAGGCTGTAAATCTTTACGGGAGCAGAAAGCCTCATCTTTCTCCCGCGGAACAGCTGGTAGTTTCAAACTGCTGACCTTGTGGTTCACAGCCCGATTCGTAACCACTACACTACCAGGAGTAGGAAATATTGAGGATCAGAGTATGTAAAAGGATTCCTGGTGACACTGTAGAATAAGCAGTGGACTGCTACTTGCTTGGTCAGGCGTTCAAATCCACCAGCTGCTCTGTGGGAGAAAGATGAGGCTTTCTGCTCCTGTAAAGATTTATATCCTTGGAAACTGTTATGAGATCATGATGAGTCAAAATGGACTTGTTGGCAATGAGTGAGTGAGAGTAAGTAAAAACCTACTTGGGAGACTTCTGGCAAGATGGCAGATTAGGCAGACATGTTACACAGCCCCTCTACAATAAAGAGACAGGAGACCAAATGAAGCAGTTGATAATAATGGAACCCTGAACTTCAGAGGAAAGGACAGAGAAGTGGACCGAATACTGATTAGAAGAAGCTGAATAGAAGTGCAAAAGGAAAAAAAAAAAAGACAGACAGACATAGTGTGACTATCTTGAACTTTTATGAGTGACTTTGGAGGCAGCCGGAAGCCTGGTAGTACATATGCACACATTGTGTATGTGTGTTTCCTCTTCTTGCCCAACCCAAGTGGAGACAGCAAACTTACTCATATATCCCAGCTACAACCTTACTCTCTGCAGCCCCACACACTGGGCAAAGCCAATATCAGCTGTCATACCACCTGATTAACAATAGATGGCAGCCAACATCAACCCAGACCATCCTAAATTGAGCTACATGAACTAGAAATGGAGAACTGTGCACACTGCACCTTAGGTTTGAACCACAAGGTTGGTTCAGGCTCACCAACCACTCCCTGGAAATCCTATACAAGGTTGCTATGAGTCGGAACTGACTCGACGGCACTTAGCAAAAACAACAACAATCACACCCACCAGGAGATCTGGTGTGGCACTGTAGGATAAACACTAGCCCACAAGGTCAGTTTGAACTGTAGACAGGTTTGCTATGAGTTGGAACTGACATGATGGCACTTAACCACAACAACAATCACACTTACCAGGAAGCAGTGCCTAAGAGCACACCAACATGTTATGTTGTTGTGGTTAAGTGCCATCAAGTGGATTCCAACTCATAGGGACCCTGTATAGGGTTTTCACAGACCGGCTGGTGAGCTTGAATCACCAATCTTGCAGTTCAAACTGACTTTGCAGTCCAGATCATTAACCCATAGTGCCACATCAGGATTAAATACAAATTCAATGACATCACAATGTCTTGGAAGCAAAAGACAATTAATTTCAGCTCACACGAAGAAACATGACAAAGTGGTTCAAACACAAGTGACCAAGATGCAGAACCAGAAAATTTTTCTGGAGAAGAAAAGGTATTGGAACTACCTACTAAAATAATTCAAAGGAATGATATTTAGATATTGTCAATGGATTTAGAGAAAGATCTAGGAAAGCAAGGAGAACACAGAAGAAAACTTTAGAAGAATTCAGGAAAGACACAAAGAACAAATGGACAAAAGAAATTTAAAAGTCCCTTATACTTTGGACATGTTATCAGGAGGGATCAGTCCCTGGAGAAGAATATTATGCTTTGTAAAGTGGAGGATGAGCAAAGAGGAGGAAAATTCCCATTGAGATGTATTGGCACAGTGACAGCAGTAATGGGCAGCAACATTTGTGAGGATGGCATAGGACTGGGCAGTGTTTTGTTCTGTTGTGCATAGGATTGCTATGATTTGGAACCACTCATTGGAGTCCTGGTGTGGTGCTGTGGGCTGTGGGCTGTGACAGACTGCAGAATCATTAGAACTGGAAGGTTAGTGGTTCAAGCGTACCAGCTGCTCCTTGGAAACCCTATACAGGATCACTATGGGTTGGAATCGACTTGACGGCATTTAACAACAACAACATTGTCATATAACAACAGCAACATAAAGATTATCCTCCAACAAATTTGAAAATCTAGAAGTGAACAGATTTCTAAAAACACAATATCTACCTAAACTAACACAGACTAGAGTAGAAAACTTGAACAGGCATATAATAAAATAAGAAATTGAGAAGGTCATTAAAAACTCTCAAAAAAAAAAGTCTCCAGGTCCAGTTGACTTTACTGGTGAATTCTATCAGACATTCAGAGAAGAGCTGACACCATTTTTACTCAAACTATTCCAGAACACAGAAAAGAATGGAAAACTCCTGAATTCATTTATGAAGTGAGCATAGCCTGGGTACCAAAACCAGGCAGACATCACTTAAAAAAAAAAAAAAAAAAAGTATATATATAGAGAGACTAACATCCTTCATGAATGTACATGCAAAAATTCTTAACAAAATCCTAGCATGTAGAATTTAACAGTATATCAAAAAATAAATAAATAAATAAAATCATGACTAAGTGCAATTCATACCAGCAATGCAATGATGGTTCAATATGACAGAAACAATCAAAATGTGAACTACCACATAAATAAAACAAAGGGAAAGTACCAAATAATAATATCAACTGATGTATTAAAGGCAGCTGACAAAACCCAACATTCATTCCTGATTAAACCACTCAACAAAGTAGGAATAGAAGTGAAATACCTCAATATAATTAAGGGCAGATATACAAAGCCAGTGGACGACAGTACTCTTAGTGGAGAGAAGCTGAAACATTACCCTTGTGAACTGGAGCCAGACAAGGATGTTGTTTATCACAACTCCTGTTCAATATTATGCTGAAAGTCTTAGCCAGCACAAGAAAAAGGAAATGAAAGGCATCTGCACCAGACTGCAAAGCCATTTGAACTGCAAGGTTGGTGGTTCAAGCTCACCAGCAGCTCCCCAGAAACCCTATACAGGACCTGATTCAATGGCACTTAACAACAATAATAACAAATTGTAAAAGAAGAAAATCCATTTGCTGATGATATGATCCTATACATGGAAATCCTAAAGGTCAAGAAGGAAGAAGCCAAACTACACTGGAGGCATTGGCAAAACACAATCCTCCAAGAATTGACAGAATACCAATCGAAATGTCTCAGCAAACTGATGCAGCTGTAGAGGTGCTCACTCATCTATATCTGGCCAACTGATTGGAAAAGATGGATATTTGTGATCATTTCAAAGAAAGGTGACCCAATGGAATGTACAAATCATCAAAAAATGTCATTAATATCATATGCAATAAAAATTCAGCTGAAGATATTTCAAAAGCAGTTTCAACAGTACATCAATAGGGAGCTGCCAGAAATTCAATCCAGATTCAGAAGAGGATGTGGAACTATAGATATCATTGCTGATGTCCGATGGATCTTGGGAAAGCAGAGACTACCAGAAAGATACTTACTTGTGCTTTGTTGACTCTGCAAAGGCATTCAACTTTATGTGTCTTAACAAACTATGGATAATACTACAAAGGATGGATATTCCCAAACACTTAATTGTGTTCATGAGGAACCTGTACAGTGACCAAGAGGCAGTCTTTAGAACAGAACAAGGGGATATTGATAAAGGTTTAAAATCAGGAAAGGTATGTGCCAGGGTTGTAGTGGTTGTAGTGGTGTAGAAAATGTTGTCACTTTTGAACATGTCCTCTGGACAGGCTTTCCTGACTCTCTCAGTCTGTTGGTGCTGTCAAAAGGGCTAGGAGAGTGCTTTGAAAGCAAACAAAGCTGTCTCCTAGCCATTTTAGTGCTTATGCCTTGATTATTGAGAAGTGGAACATCATGTTTGGTAAAGTTGGATGAAAGCAACACAACCAAGAAAAACTATAATGAGCAGACGAGATACTGATGCTCTAAAGAAAAGGAGATCAATGTGGGTGAATGGATTTGGAAGCAGAATCAGACAGAAGTTGGGGGAAGGCAGGGGAACTGATCTAGAATTGGACAAACATGTAGGATCTGGACTGGTGGAGGAGGAGGGACTCCCTGAGAGAGGTTAACTTGGTGGAGTAAGGTCAAAAGATGGAATATAAAACTTTTACAATTTTTTTTTTTTTTTTAAATCGGTCCTAAGAATTTTCTTCCTCATAAGAAGGGGGAAAAAATAAAACAACAACAAAAAAAATCTCCAACATCTGACAGTTTTAATCCAAGCAATTTCCCCCTTTATAGACATTTCCACACTTTTAGCACAAAAAAAGCTTCCTCTCCTTCAGTTTTTTTTTTTTGAGATAACTAGACATCACAGTTTGGCAAGATGATCTCTTCTTCTCAAGGACTTGTTATTGTGTTAGGAGCAATTTTGCTACATTTTTCAACTTTGTAAATTGGGTCAACCATGTAAAACTTGTAGGTTAAATCCTGAGTACATATTAAGGACCCCTGGGGGTGCATCAATGAAGTTCTCTGCTGCTAACTGAAAGGTCTGTGGTTCAAATCTACCAGCTGCTCTGTGGAAGAAGGATGTGGCAGTATGCTTCCGTAAATATTACAGCCTTGGAAACTCTGTGGTGCTGTTCTACTGTGTTCTTGAGGATTACTATGAGTTGCCATTCACTTGAAGGCATTAGGGATCAGAGTTCTAGGTTGGGATTTGTCAGAATTGGGTCTTTAGATTCATTGACAACTTTGTGCAGAGATTGCCAAAGGAGTTAAGAGCATTAAGGTTCCAGATTCTCTACATCTGGTAAACTTATTGATAGTTTTTCAGTTTCCCTCTTATTTCTGAATCAGCAATTCTAAAGAGCTTGCATAATGTGCTCAATAAATAGTCACTAAAGAGCTATGAAAACAAATAACCACTGAACATTCAATGAAGAAGGAGCTTACACATTTCCCTAAAGTATTTAACATTCCCTTTCCTTGTTTTCCTTATTCAAATTTTGTTTTTACCTAAATTACCTTAATGCTACCCTTAGTAAAACAATTTAAAACAAGAGTTGCTGGAATCAGATCTTTCTAGGATAAGTGCTAGAAATGCTGAGGTTAATTAGACCAAAACTGTATCTGAAGCTGTTGAGTAAAAATTAGTAGTCCTTATGTTTTCCAGGGAAGACTTTCTCATGTCTCACATTGGACCTGGATTTTAAGACCTGGAGGTCTGCACTACCACCACTGGTGCTCAATTTTTGTACATGCATGTTTGTGAAAATAAAACACACAGAGCCCAATTAGAAGCAGTTAGAACAAGTTTCCTTTCCCTAGAGTGGAGCTAAGAAGAGGCTTAATAGAAATTTTTGACAAGTCTAGTCTCATGGTAGAGAAGTAGACCTTATAGAAACTAAATGTCAATTACTCATGAACCAAAGGGTGTCTGTCAACTAAAGAGATATGCCTTTGTCATCAACAAAGGACATCTCTTGCAAATACAATGGCTCTCAAAACTTTTTATCATGTTTTAGTAGAATAAGAACTCAGAGGTAATAATAAAATGCCCCTGTTAACCTCCCTACTCCCAGGACTGGATTTTATATAACTGTTTTAAAAATAGAAGTGTATATGACTCATATTGGAACCATATTTTATGCTTGCCTTAAACTGAAATAAGAAATGAACCAGTTACAGTGGATTTTGACTCATGGAAGCCCCTTAGGTCTCAGAGTAGGGGTTTTTCAAGACTCGGACCTTCTAGAGGCAAATGTCGTTGTTGTTGTTAAGTGCCGTCGAGTCGGTTCCGACCCATAGCGACCCTGTACAGGGTTTCCG
>NW_006408653.1:9579474-9581185 GCF_000296735.1 Chrysochloris asiatica
AACAACAACAACAACAACAATATATCATCTATGTAAAAGCTAAAAAGTCTAAGAGGTGAGGAAAAGCTCTATTATTGAATCCGTTTTCATTTCTTATAACTAAATGTAAATAATACTTAGTGAATTATTTAGTAAAGTACTAGTAAGTAGCCTAACAAGTACTTAATAATAAATCTATCTCATTTCATGTTATTCACCCAGGCCATAACAATCAAAGAGAAACTCATAATTTGGACTCAGATCCCATTTGGGGAACATTTTAACTCTTAGCAAGGCAAGGATCATGATTTAAGAATCATCAGCCTAGACCAGGAACCAGCAAATTATGTTTTATAGGCTGTTTTTATATGACCAGTGAGTTAGGAATGGTTTTCACAACATTAAATGGTTGAAAAAAAACTATTGTGACACTTTGAAATTATATGAAATTAAAATTTTACTGGCCATAAATAAAGGTTATTGGAACATAGTCATGCTTATTGGTTTATGTGTTGTCTATGGCTGCTTTTGTGCTAGTATGGCAGAGTTGAAAATCCTAAAACCTTGATTATCTGGCCTTTTATAGGAAACGTTTACTAGCCCTGCCTTACATTGGAGAAATTCAAGGTGGCCCCTACTTAACAGCTCTTCAGCACCCAACTTTATAACTTAAAAAAAAAAAAAAATCATAGAAATTAAATTCCCAGAGTAATGATAAAAACAGTATATTATGCTGATTGGGTGCATGGATGTATGGTCATTGAGTTGTGACAAAAACACGTGGGTATGAACCACCAGAGATTTCAGTTGAGACATTATCTAAGTGATCTGAAGTTCTTGAGAGTTTTTCACTGGGTATACAGGACACAAGATGAAAATGGATTCTACGTTAGATGTTAAACTTACCTTAGAATTTGTCCATTAAAACTATATGAAATGGAGCTTCTGATTTTGGCAGCTACAGAGACAGCCAGGTAGGAAAGGCTCCATGGGGGAGGTATTGAAAACCCAGAGAAGTTGCATTCATAGAGCAACACCAAAGTTCTAGATCTAGCATTAGGCGCAGGGCATCACTTTCCCACATGCACAAGTGGAAAAATCACAATATAAAGGAAAATACTGTGATTTAGGAATCACTTAAGACATGACTCCTTTTACGGCCACCCTGCCCTGGCAGAGTTTAGAGGGCAGGGCTACAACCAGACTGGCACAGGGAACCAGCGCTAAAAATGGTGCAGTGACATTTGCAAAAGGAGGTGTGGGTGATTCTACACATTTATTCCTCCTCTTCCCTGTCGTGCCTTCTTTACCCAACGCATATGCCTTCAGGCGGGTGGATGCACCCCCAAAAAAATTCCAATGCTGAGCCCACAGTTTTCCCATGGCACACAGAAAAAGAGCTTGGCAGCTGCTTATGACATCAGCCTCAGAGTCACAGCCCTAAAATTAACTTGTGCAGGACCCTTTACTCCAGCCTATCTAGCAAGAAAAAAGCAGGCCCATCAGGCCTGACAGACAAATCATGTGAACAATCTGTAAAACCCCAACATAAAAGGTTGCAACTCTCTCGAGAATTATGTAGTGCACACGCAGATACCTAAATGACCTTCAGAGACAAAAATAGTAGACTATCTTTCTCCCATTAACTTCTCAATATCTATCTGCACACCATGGTGGTGACTAGAGGAGGGGCCTGAATGAGCAGACACACCCACCCACTGCTGGAGGCTTC
>NW_006408653.1:9582710-9583328 GCF_000296735.1 Chrysochloris asiatica
AAAATAATATCAATGTCACTTCCCGCCCATGCTCCCTTGCCTCTGCGCCATGCCTGTGACCGGCTGCAGCCACTGCCTGCCACACATGAGCCTACACTGTCACGGCCCCACGGTGAGCTGCAGTACCTGGACCAGATTGAGCACGTCCTCCACTGCGGTGTCAGGAAGGAATACTTCACGGGTACCAACACCCTGTCTGTGTTTGGCATGTAGGCATGCTACAACCTGAGAGAAGAGTTTCCTATACTGACAACCAAGTGTGTGTTTTGGAAAGCTGTTTTGGAAGAGTTGCTGTGGTTTAGCAAGGGATTCACCAATGCTGAAGAACTGTCTTCCAAGGGAGTGAAGATCTGGGATGCCAATGGGTCTCGAGACTTTTCAGACAGCCTTCACCACCCAAGAAGAAGGAGATTTGGGCCAGTTTATGGCTTTCAGTGGAGGTATTTTGGGGCAGAATATAAAGAGATGCATTCAGATTATTCAGGTCAAGGAGTGGACCTACTGCAAAAGGTTATTGACACAATCAAAATCAACCCTTACGACAGAAGAATCATCATGTGTGCTTGGAAACCAAAAGACCTTCCACAGATGGCACTGCCTCCCTGCCATGCCCTTTGC
>NW_006408653.1:9613897-9614943 GCF_000296735.1 Chrysochloris asiatica
CATGAACATTTCTTCATATGTTTATGGACTGCCTGAATGTCTTCCTTGGTGATGTGTCTGTTCATCTCCTGTGCCCATTTTTAAAATGTTTGTCTTTTTCTTGTAGTTTTCTATAAATTTTAGAGATTAGTCCCCTGTCTGATAGGTCATTGCCAAACAAATTTGCCCAGTTGTTGGGCTCTCTTTTTCACTCTTTTGGGAAAATCTTTTGATGCACATAAATGTTTAATTTATTAATAGGTCCCGTCATCTATTTTTGTCTTCTACTGTCTAAGTTTTACATTTAGGCTTTTAATCCACATTGAATTCATTTTTGTTTATGGTGTGAGATTGGGTCTTGTTTCGTTCTTCTGTTCCATTTGTTGAAAAGACAATCTCTTCCCCATTTAATATGTTTTGGTCCTTTTCAAAGATCAGTTCACTCACTGTATGTGGATGGATTTACTTCTAGGTTCTCAATTTTGCTCCATTGATCCTTCATTGTACCAAGCTGTTTTGACCACTGTGGCTATGTAGTAGATTTTGAGATCAGGTAGCAAGAGGCCTCCAAATTTGTCGTTCTGAAGCAATGCTTTGTTTATCTAAGGTCTTTTTCCTTTTCATATAATGTTAGTGATCATTTTTCCCATCTCTTAAAGGTGTGGTATTGAAATCTGGGTTGGTATTACATTATAGCTATAGATTGCAATGGGTAGTGTTGATATTTTCACAATGTTGAGTCTTCCTATTCATGAGCATGGTATATTCTGCCATTTGTATAAGTCTCTTTTGGTTCCTTGTAGTAGTGTTTTTCAATTTTTTGTATAGGTCCTTTGTTTCTCTGGTTAGATTTATTTCTAATTATTTCATCCTTTGGGTGGGTATTTTATTAGTGTAGAGTAGAGATGGGGAATGTCTGGCTCGAGGGCCATATCAGGCCAGCAAAGTCATTTGATCAGGCTCTGCCAAGGTAATGAAGTTCCAGTCATCATATTATTGTTGTTGTTGTTGTTAAGTGTCATTGAGTCAGTTCCAACTCAGCAACCCTGTATAGGATTTCCAAGGAG
>NW_006408653.1:9616628-9619248 GCF_000296735.1 Chrysochloris asiatica
TATTGAGGGATATTAGTGTATAATTTCCTTTTTTAGGGATGTCTTTGCCTGGTTTTGGTATGAGGGTTATGTTCCTTCATAAAATGTATTTAGGAATTTTGTATTTTTTTTATGTTCTGGAATAGGATTGGTGCCAACTCCTCTCTGAATGTTTGGAAGAATTCACCAGTAAAGTCATTTTGTCCTGGACTTTTGTTGTTGGGAGTGTTTTGAATAACATGATCCACTTCTTTTGTTTCAGGTCTGTTCAAGTTTTCTACTTCATTCTGTGTTAGTTTAGGAAGGTTGTGTTTTTCCAAAAATTCATCCATTTCTTCTACATTTTCAAATTTATTGGAATACATTTCTTCATAGTATTCTATTATTATCCTTTTAATTTTTATTGTTCATTTCTGTTTTGATGTTACCCATATCATTTATTGGAGTCTTTGCACTTTGAGTTAATGTGCTAGACTGCAAAGTCGGTTTGAACTGCAAGGTTGGTGGTTTAAGCTCAACATTTGTTCCTCAGAAACCCTATAGAGGGTCACTGTATAGAGTCCTGGTGTGGTGCTGTGGGTTAATATGCCAGACTGCAAAGCCATTTGAACTGCAAGGTTGGTGGTTCAAGCTCACCAGCTGCTCCTCGGAAACCTTATACAGGGTCACTATGGGTCAGAACCGACAAGACAGCACTTCACAACAATATATAGTCAGGCAGAACTGACTTGAAGGCACTTATCAACTACAACATATGGTTTATTATAGGTGTTATTTACATTTTCTCCCTTTTTTGGTGTTAAATTTGTCAGTGGTTTGTCAATTTTGTTCATCCTTTCAAAGAACCAACTTCTTGTCTTGATTCTTTCTATTGTTTCTTTGTTTTCCAATTCATCTATTTCTACTCTAATCTTTATTATTTCTTTTCTTCTGGTGACTGTAGACTAACTTGCTTCTCTTTTTCTAACTGTTGGAGATGTTGCATTAATGTGTTAATTTTGGTTCTTTCTTCCCTTTGGATGTATGCACTCATTGCTATAAATTTCCCTGTGTTGTTGTTGGTTCTAACTCATAGCAACCCTGTATAGTTTTCGAGAAGTTATAACTGCCAACCTTGCAATTAGCAGTCCAGTGCTTATCCAACAGCACCACATGAGAAATCTCCCTCTAAGCACTGCTTTTATTGTATCCCAAAGGCCACTCCTTTGTTCTCATTGAATTCAAGAAATTCTCTTGTTTTGTCTTTTATTTGTTCTATTGGTATCATAGTGGTTAGGGCTGCGAACCGCAAGGTCAGCAGTTTGAAACTACCAGCTGTTCTTCAGGAGAAAGATGAGGCTTTCTGCTCCCGTAAAGATTTACAGCCTCAGAAACACTGTACAGGGTCGCTGTGAGTCAGAACCAACTCCATGACACATAACAACAACAACATTACCTAGTAGCTTTCAACCAGGGTTGTGTTTTATTTCTACCCACTTGATCCCTTCTCCCTGATCTTCCTATTTTTGATTTCCAATTACACATCATTGTGATCTGAAAATATGCCTTGTAGTACTTTGATACCTCTAAATTTTTTGAGACTTGATTTGTGGCCTCACATATGGTCTATTCTAGAGAATGTTTCATATGCACTGGAAAAGAACGTGTATTGTGCTGCTGTTGGGTTGAGTGCTGTGTATAAATCCATGAGGTCAAGTTGGTTAACTGTTGTTTAATTTTTCTGTGTTTCTGTTGTACCTCTTTCCAGTGCATTAAAATCTCTCACTATCATTGTAGAGCTGTCCACTTCCCGTCTCTCCATTACATTAGCATTTGATTCTTGTACCCTGAGGCTCTTTCATTGGGAGCATAGATGCCCTTTTGTGGTTCTGTCCTTTTGTTCAATTGGCCCTTCAATTATGAGTCCTAACCTTCTTTCTCTCCCATGCTGGCCTTTGTCTTAATGTCTACTTTATAAGAAACTAATATTGCCACTTCTGCTTATATTCAATGGCTGTTGGCTTGATACATTTTTTCCATCTTTTGATTTTTAATCCATATTTTCCTTTTGTGCAAGGTGTATCTCTTGTAGACAGTATAATCAAAAGGATCCTGCTTTCTTATCCTTTCTGCTAAGAAACAGAGTCTCCTGATTGGAGTATCTGCTCTGCTGACATTCAGTATAATTATTGATAAGTATGAATTGATTGCAGTCATTTCTCTCTCTCTGTGTGTGTGTTTTGCTTGTGGTGCTGCTGGTTTCTTTGTTCCATGTAATTTTCTGGGCTGATTTTATTTTGTTTGTACATTTTCTTGTCAATTTCTTCATTACTGTTGCTTTAATGTTTATTAAATGTTATGGTTTTCCTTTTTCTTGATTCGATGTGAAAGTACATTAATTTTCTTTGAAATTACCTGGTAATTCATTGATTTTTCTACCAGTTTAGAACAGTATATTTTATCTTGAAATTTGCTTGAATTCCTAACCGTTTGAAAATTTTGTAATTACACTTCCCCTCTTTTTTACTTTATAGTTGTCTTTATTATAAATTGATATCTCTGATTCCCTATTTTTAGTCTTATGATTTTGTTTTATTTTGAATATTCTGTATCTGGATTAAATTCTCGGTGGTGTTGCCATGTATGTCAGTCTCTGGCTGTT